>NC_133774.1:63004044-63180914 GCF_003597395.2 Chelonoidis abingdonii | reverse complement strand
TGTAGCCAATAGCATTATGATGTATCATAATGACTTCACGGTTTTGTCAGTAAAACCGACATGGATTGTGCAACAGCGTCAATAAATGTCACTTACCTAGTTATACCTTACATTTTTTTTTGCCACTTTTAGGGGCCCCCTTCCTTGCGGGGCCCCCTCCGGTCGGAGGGTACGGAGGGCGTTCGCTACACCTCTGTTGCTACACACCAGATGCTTGCAAAGGCCATAGTAGGAAGCAGCCTAATGGGGTAGTAGGAGACTTACATGTGCAGTCTGCCTAACATAGGGCCCTTGCACTGGGACCCAGAGAAAAGAGTGGGCCTTGGTGTCCCCATACCACCATGATGCTGAAGGAGGACAGAGACTGCTGAAGCCCCAGATCTGCAGTGGTGGTCTGTGTGTGATCTGAATGTAAAACTACTGGACTTTATTTTCGTTCCTGTTTTGACTTCTCTTTATTCCTTCCCTGGTGAAGACGGGAGAGAGAGATGTTTGAACCCAGGACTACAGGGTGGAAGCCTGTCACAGGCCCTTGGGGAGAGACCCCTTCCTATACCAAAAGGGAAGAGATTCCAATGGCCTGTAAAGAGAGGCCAAGTGCTATAGATCACACTTACGAACTGATACAATAAGGGAAACAGAGGCCAGGCCACTGCTCTCAAACACTTGGCCATAAGGGAAGGCATTGAAGGGTAAGAGGCTGGACTACAAATAACTTTTGAGGTTTTGTTTTCTTGCTTTTTGTGTGGGGCTAGGTAACTGTCATCACTAAGGTTGTTACACTTATCAGTCTGACTACGTGGCTAATAACACCTAGATGCAGAGTTGGATAAAATGAATTGAAAGTTTGGTTGAGTTTCTCAAAAATATTAACTTTTTTTTTTCAAAACTTGAAAGGAAGCCACTGAAAACAACTGACTGCTAAGGAAGCTTTTACAAAATAATACTTCCTCCGGTATATTGTTGGGGGGGGGAGATTTTTCTCTGTGAATCAAGTAATGGCTGTGGAGAAAGAGGCTATAAAATCTTGTTCTGGGAATGAGGAGTTGAGGCAGGGAAGTAACTCCAAAAGCTAAGCTATACCTGTTTGCCTTCTGAGGCTGACCTGACAAACAATGTTCTTACTTTCTTTTGATTTTTAGTAAACCAATACTTTTAATACTCAAGCCTGGATGCCATGAAAACTTTTGCAAAGCAGAAACCTGGAACCCTCACACAGTATGTAAAGTATGGCATGGGTATTACAGTATGCATGATTGTGCTAATGGTGCCCTGTAGCAGTAAGTTCTGAAAAGTATTTTGAGTCATAAAAGTACCATGCTCTAATCCTTCAAATAATTGTCAGATGTAAATGAAAGCAGTCCATTGTTTCAGGCCCTCTTCCTACTCCTATGCGGTTTTCTCTCAGCAATCATTATTGGGTTACATAATGATTAGTTTGTGTATGAAAAAGGAAAGCTAAGGAGTATAATTTTAAGCAGCGTTTCTAAAATACACTAAAATCAAACTCAGCATAGAGAGACGCGTATATACTAGAGCCAGGGTGGGCAAACTACAGCTCGCGGGCCAGATCTGTCTCACCAGCCATTTTAATCCAGCCCTTGAGTTCCTCCTGGGGAGCAGGGTCTGGGGCTTGCCCCGTTCCGGCACTCCAGCCAGAGAATAGGGTTGGGGGCTGTTCAACGTGGCTCCTGGAAGCAGCAGCATAGCCCCACTCTAGCTCCTACGCTTAGGCTCAGACAGGGGGCTCCACTCTGCATGCTGCCCCCACCCTAAGTGCTGCCCCCGCAGCTCCCATTGCCAGGAACTGCAGACGGGGCAGCGGGCAGAGCTGACTGGCCACAGCTCCACGTAGGAGCCAGAGGGGGGACATGGACGCTGCTTCTGGGAGTCATTTGAGGTAAACACTGCCTGGAGCCTGCACCCCTGGAGCATCCTCTTGCACCCCAAATTCCTCATCCTCAGCCCAGAGCCTGCACCCCAGCGGTAGCCCTCACTCCCACCCCTGCACCCCACCCCACTGCCCCAGCCCAGAGCCCCCTCCTGCACCTTGAACTCCTCATTTCTGGCCCCACCCCAGAGCCTGCACCCTCAGCCAGAGCTCTCACCCTCTCCCACACCCCAATGCCAATTTTGTGAGCATTCATGACCTGCCATACAATTTCTATTCCCAGATGTCCCCCTTGGGCCAAAAAGTTTGCCCACCCCTGTACTAGAGCTTGCTTACACAAATATATGTTAAAATAACATATTTTCCCTGCTGTCCAGTTCCACCTATGGCAAATATGCCCTGCTGTGTATAGGGGGAGGGAGGTTCTGTTACATGAATCTATTACATTTTGGTCCCTGTTCTAAGAGTACAACTGTACTGCAATGCACTGAATACTGGCACTATTTTTCACGAGCAGTGTGGTTTTAGCTGATATCTCACTTCTGAGGATCACAAACACACAGAGAAGACAGATGATCCAGGCACTCCAAAGCTGCCCAGATCTGTATGCCACCAGCCTGTTGACTGGCATGGTGCCTGTTGAAGTCATCACAGACTGGCATGGTAAAGTGTCCTACTGCGGAGGAAGAAATAAGACACCCATCCCTAGAAACTTTGGGAGAGGATCACAGAATATCTCCATGAAAGTTCATCAAGATCTCTCAGGAGAGTAAAAGGGACATCTCTATCCACATAAACATTCACTCTGCATAGTCCCCTCCCCACCTAGCCCAACAGAGGAAATGAAAAGCAAATGCTGACTTTACCTCTGTTTGTACATCTACCTCTTTGCATATGAGTGAAGGAATGATAAGTCAATACCTTTGTCTTGTTAACTTTGGACATTGGCCAGGAGCCATTTTCAAATGTGAACATTGTAAGGAAAAATGCATGTGCACACTTACCCAAACTCCTTTCCCCTTCATCCGTGGGCTCATCTGCACTTGCGTGGCACGACTGGCTCGACTCCTGCTGGGTTTCCTGGCTCATGACATGGCTGGAGTCCCCTGCTGTGTCTCCCTCCTCCTCCTTACTGTTCATGGCAGGGGTCTCTGTCTTGTGTTCTTTTGAGGTATCCACAGTGGTCTGCGGGTGCTGGTGGTGTCACAGCCAAGTATGGCAGTAGTTGTAGAAGAGGCAAGTCCACGGGGCAAAACCAGATCTATTGTTGCCCTTCCTGACCTAGTTGTATCCCTGAACTTTCATGTGGCACTGCATCTCCCGTGCATTCTGCTTGTAGATGTTCACATTTCTATGGCTAGTCTGTTGCTGTGCCTGCACGGTCTCCTCCTTCCACACGCCCAGGAGATCCAATATCTCCTGTCTACTCCAGAAAGGAGCAAATCTACTATCTGTGTGGAGCTGGCATTGTTGGTTGGGCAGTTGCATACAACAAAGGTAAGCTGCTAGGTTTGCTCACCAAGATGGGCAACCAGGAAAAGGCATTTAAAAATACATGGGCTTTTAAGGAGTGGATGTGTGGCTTCTGGTCTCTGTGACCCATGGGCAGTGAAGTTTAAAACTGTGACTAGAGCAGTCATTGCCATGGGGAATGGGGGATTGTGAGACAGCTGCTGGAGGACTGTTGTGGTCCACACAGGTCATGCGGTGTCTACACTTGCATTAAGATGTATGTGTGCTACACCATTCAAGGAGGTGGTTTTACTGTGTCACCATAACAGGATGCCTATGTTGACCAGAGGCAAATTTGAGTGTAGACCCATGCATAAATGGTCAGCCCAAAGTGACTTATAGCAGCCTAACTTTGTTGTGTAGACCAGGTATTAGTCAACTTTAGGGCCAGCTTGCTTGTGGATTTGGTTCACAAGGGCACTAGCATGAGCACACAGTGCAATTAGAAAACCAGGCCATAATGTGTATGTGGATTTCTGTGACTGTTGTGTCTACAAGATGTAATTGAAAGGACACACTGCCTTATTTTTAGTTTCTTTTACAGAGACAGACAGCAAATCTCACCAGAAAAGGAAGTTATATTGTACCTGTAGCTGGGCAAATTATTCATTGCAAATTTAGCCTTTTTTTTTCTATTTTGCAAAACATTCAGAAATCTGTTATCATTTATCTAATGCACTAGTCGGTCAGAAGTATATGCCAAATAAGTTGGATAATTACCAGCCTTTGGGTTACTTGCAAGCTGTTAGTTTTAACTATTTGCTATTCACTTATTTGTGGCATGTGATTGGACACTTAACTCACACAGGATTGTTCTGGTCCCCTATTAAATAACAGACAGGATTTAAACAAGAAATAAAAAATAATGCATTTCCAACATTAATTTTGGGTTGAATATTAATTTATGCTATAACGTGTGAAACTTTTGTAATTTGCAAATCTTTAACAAAGACTTAATTGTCTCAATGATCACAAAATATGAATAATAGATCATGGAATGCAATGAATCAGATTTGGCCCTTGTATATAATATATACATCCAAAAGTTAAAAGAACATTGTTAAGGTTGCAAAGTGAAGCACTCAGAAGTTAGGAAATGCCAGAATTAAGGCTGCTTGTGCAAGCTTAATTTAGTCCCCTTATATGTATACATCATGTAATTAAAGGACAATAGTATAATCACACTCCTCCCCCTCTCCCAACCCTCAGAACCCTGCTTCAAGTAATGCACAGAATTGATCTACTCTGGGGGTGACTTAGGGTTGTGTAGTGAAAGAGGCTGTGGTCTATCTGACTCTTGTCTCTTCTGTTGCACAAATTAGAAGGTGTGATCGAGAATGAAGCAGGTGACTGCAGGAAGAGAAAGGAAAGTCTTACAGTTAAGGCAGCTGAAGCAGCCCTGGAGAACTAGATTCTGTTCCTGCCTCTGCCACAGCATTCCCATGTGATGCTGGACAAGTCACTTAAACAAATTTTTTCCACAAGTGGCTACCAACATGTGTGCCGTTCATTTTCTCGGTGCCCAACTTGAGGCACCTTCGTTACACAAGCCTGATTCATTCCCTGAGTCTGAGTCAGGGATTTTGTAGAACAAATAGTGTATGATGATGTAAGTAAAGACTGAATCATGATGCATATATATTCTTCTCTGATTTGATCATTCATGCTCCTGGAAAATTTGAAAATAGGAATACTCCATCTCCAAAAAACAGAGCAGCTTACAAGGGATAAAAACCTACCTGTGTATGAAATGCTATACACATTGCTTATGGCATTGTAGACATTCTCATTTGTACTAAAAGGTCTGATGACCTGTTGGCCAGGATCATCAGAAACTGATGCCTTAAATTAGCCTTCTAAGTCTATATGAATAAAAGGCCTAATTTTCAAAAGCACCCAGCAGCTTCCATTACTTTTGAAAATCTTGGTATTTATTATTTACAGCTTATTGTTAAAAATACATGCTGTACAGTACATTGCCTTTCATTTCTAATACTGCCAGCTAGGAAATACATGGACTTAATTATAGACATTGGACTCTCCACTTAAAAATAAAGCTGGGATCTGCATGAGGGGAAAAAAAATATTTACCATCGGAACAGATGACACATCATTTAACAACACCTCAGAATTATTTAATGAAAAGACTCCAACAGCATGGAACAGCTTCAGCAAAAACAAAGATGAAGCTGGGAAACCAGGGCTGCTGTAGATGTTGATGTAGCAGCTTGTGGGACTTGTTTGGTTTTGTTGATGTTTTTGCTGGATACTTGTAACTTTTAGCTGAGCATGACACTTTTATAATATAATAAATGCAACAGAAGCCCTATTTTAATGCTGTGTTCAGGTTGCAAATTTCGAAGCAAAAAAGTGACCAAATTAAAGGGGTGGGTCTCATGATAACATTAACTGACCCACATGACACAACATTTGATTACTAGCTAACAGCCAAGTTGCAATATCTTTACGCACAGTGTGTAACACCTTACTGCTGAGCGGCATAGTGTTTGCAGACCCACAGGAGTTCCTCCTTCTGAGAACTCAGCGAACAGTCCCAACTCCTCCCAGTGTTTAAATGAAAACATTTTATGACTAAAATTTTTAAAACTGTCTAGGGTATTTGGATGCCCAGGGAATTGTGTCCAAATCCTTTAGGCAGCTCTGAAAATCCCAGCCTACATGTTTTATATCATAGTGCAGGGAAAGTTATAGGAATATGGTGAGGTTAAAATTCATAGGGTGAAATCCTGGCTCCACTGAAGTCAAATGGGAATTTTGACATTGATTTCAGCAGAGTCCATATTTCACCCATATTTTTAAATGTGCAAGTGTCGTTTTCTATGTTTCTAAGAATAGTTTAGTTTAAGTCAGTGTCCCAGTTTCTTCCACCATTTACCTTTACATAACACAACAGTGATTTTTTTGTCCTACCAGGGTGTAGAATAGTTGGGGACATAGTATGCACACTGCAGGTTTTATTTCATTAGATGTTTACTTTAGAAGAGTTTACCAACACTTTCTAAAACTGCATACAAGATGGAAGATTCGCTGTTTTTCTGCCCATCTTCATCTTTCTCTGCACAACTCATACTACAAAAGGCTCCCAAACAAAAACTGGTCAGAAATAACTAAGCATTTGAACTCATTTCTTTCATTTGAACTACCAAACAATGATCTCTCCTCCAACAGATGATTTAAAGACAAGCTGGCTGGTCTGCATACCTGCTGGAAAATGGTATATATAAATGGGATGAGGTCATCTTGGTACATATATTAGAAACAGATGATCTATTTTGGGGTGCTTATTTATTTTCTCACCCATAGGAAAAATGTCTGATTTATTGACCTGACCTAATCCTCTATTCTATGTATTAGTGGGATTCCTATGAGATGAGAGGATTTACAATAAATAATAGCAATATTTTGTGTTTATATAGCATTTTTCAGACCAGAGGCTCAGCTCGTGTAAAATCAGCATAGCTCCACTGAAGGGAATAGAGCTATGTCAATTTATAGCAACTGAACATTTGGCCCTTTACCTGAGGCACTCAAATCCCCTTATGAACGTGAATGAATTAAACCTCAGAACACTCCTGTGAGGTAGATATTGTTGACAGACTGGCAAATTTAGGCACAGAGGGACATGACATGCCCAAGCTTGCACAGTAAGTCAGTGGCAGAGTTGTGACCAGGACCAAGGAGTCCTAACTTCCACCCCTGTTCTCCAAATCACTAAGCAAAGCTGTCTCTTTTTGGTAAAGTAAAATGTGCATAGTACTTTTCATGTGCCTGGTAGAATGACAGTGATTAAAATCTGACGAAGCAGGGCTCCTCCTCAGTTCAAGCAATAATGGTCTTCCATCAGCTGATACAAATTCTTCAGTAAGAAGCTAAAAGGCATTAGAGTACAACTTTCTGTGGGATCCCTTTGGTCCATATGCTTACCAATCAGTTAATGTCAATGATTGACTTGTTTGTTCCCTCTGAGAGTCATAAATCTTTCCAAGACCGGTGGTGGGGCACCTGGACAGTTCTCAAGGCATTGTTAGTCCTATTGAGCTGTATTTTGCACTAAGTTGTACTCTTGTTATTTCTTGTCAGTCTTATTTTCCTGTGTACTTATCATTTGTTTTGTATTTAATCTTTAAAAAACAGCAAAAGTAATTTGTAAGGCACGTACTACTCATCTTTTGTTATGTGTTTTGTTTGTAGTGCCTTGATTTACTAGATTACAATAAAAGGAAAAAATGCTTTTAAAGTGGCTGAATTGGTGCAGTTCCCCCTGGATTAAATTGGCAGTACTGAATGTCACTTCTGGCTTGTGGAAACTCAGACAAGAATTGGTCATTTGAAACTGCCCTACCAGTGAGGAAGATGTGAGCTGCTGCTGGCTTCTTAAATCCTGCAGATTAGGAATACTGCTGAGAGAGCTCCAGTAATTCTGAGAAAGGTGTACGCTGATAGTTTAATAAGGACCCATGTGGGTGACAGGCACTTTTTAGATTTAATGCTCTAGATGTGGAGGCTCTCAATCCAATCCTATGAAAAGATGCTTCAGGCAAATAGAGTGAGTTACAGCAGGCTAGTTTTAAGAAGGTTGAGATCTGAAGCCAGTGATGGCAAATAAAATAGGTGCTTGATTGCTTTAATAGTTTGGCTAGGAGAGAGCATAGTATTTCCAGCAAAGGCTATGGTAAGGTTCTTTGGAAGAAGAGCAGGTGTGTTAACTGATAGTTAAAGCATGGGACTGGAGTCAAGAGACCTGTGTTTTTTTCCTACTCTGCCTCTCACTTGCTGTGACCTTGGGGAAGTCACTTGACCTCCCTAGTTATGTCTACATAGGCAAAAAAAAACCCCTACAGTAGAGAGTCTCAGAGCCAGGTCTAAAGATTCAGCCTCATGCTACGGTGCTAAAAATAGCCTTGTAGACATTCAGGTTCCTTTTCTGAAGCCTGGGGGAGGGGTGGCTTCAAAGCCCAAAACCAAGGTTGTGGCTACGTTGGCAGTTTTGCAGCGCTGGTAGTTACAGCTGTGCTCGTACAGCTGTGTACAGCCAACGCTGCAGTGTGTCCACACTGACAGCGACCAGCGCTGCAGTGTGTCCACACTGACAGCGACCAGCGCTGCAGTGTGTCCACACTGACAGCGACCAGCGCTGCAGTGTGTCCACACTTGCACCAGTTGCAGCGCTGTTGTGAGTGGTGCATTGTGGGCAGCTATCCCACAGAGCACCTCGTCCCATTTTGTCGCTGTGGGGTTGTGGGAGGGGACGGAAGGGTGCGGATCAGTTCCCTTCCTGTTCCAACCAACCTTGTGCATCGCCTTCAGGATTCAGCCGTTTGGTGCCATGTGTTGAGTCTGTCGCAGTGATTTCAGAGGAGAAATGGGCCGAGCTGCTGAGGACCATTGCTGTGAATGTTGCCCAGCACTCAACGTCTGGCAGTGGAGCTATTCCTTTGCTCCAAGTGACAGTAGAGAGCTCAAGAAATAGATGAAATAAAATGCGGCTGACGCACCTGAACAGTAATGCTTGTGCAGTAACGGACGTACCCTGGCAGCGTGGAACGCCGCCTTTAAGGGCTCCAGGGAAACAAGCCACTGAGTGGTGGGGATCACATCGGTCATGCAAGTCTGGGAGAATGACGAGCAGTGGCTGCACAACTTTAGGATGAGAAAAAACCACCCTTTCATGGGACTGTGTGGCTGAGCTCGCCCAAACCCTGCGCGCAAGGACACGATGACTGAGAGCTGCCCTGGTCAGTGGAGAAGCGGGTGGCTATTGCAGTAATCGGAAGCTGGCAACTCCAGACAGCTACCAATTGGTCGCAAACTAGTTTGGAGTGGAAAGTCGACCGTTGGAAATAACTGCTGATGACAAGGTTTGGCAGGGCCTTATCGGCATCCTGTCTGAAAAACCAGTGACTCTGGGGAATGTGCAGGACATTGTGGATGACTTTGCGCACAAATGGGTTTCCCTAACTGTGGAGTTGGGCAATAGATGGGACGCATAATTCCAAATTTGGCACCAACCCCCACTGGCATCCTGAGTACATTAATCAGAAGGGATATTTCTACCAATGGTTCTCCAGGCGCTTGTGGATCACCGTGGGCCACTTCACTGACAGTCTACACAGGATGGACCAGGAAGGTGGCATGATGCAGGATCTTTCGAACAGGGCTGTTCAGGAGCTGCAGGCAGGGACTATTTTTCCCAGACCAGAAGATCAGAGGTGAGGGATGTCGAAATGCCCATTGTGATCTTGGAGACCCCGCTTGTACCCATTAATGCCTTGGCTCATAAAACCGGACACAGGGAAGCTTGACATGAGCAGACCGAGTTTGTTCAACTACAGCTGAGCTGGTGCAGAATGACCGTTAGAGGAGTGTGCTTTTGGCGTTTAAAGGGGAGATGGAGAATTCATCTACGGAAGCTAGACGTGGGGGAAAGCAGCATCCCAGCGATTTATACCGCGTGCTGTACCCTCCATAAATATTTGTGAAGGGAAGGTGAAACCTTCATGAGAGAAGGACTCCGAGGTTTCAACGCCTGGAGGCTGCATTTGAACAGCCAGAGAGCAGGGCGACTAGAGAGGCCCAGACAGTGCTTCAAGGAAAGGGATGCTTAGAAGGAGCACTTGAGGCTGAAAGCCAACAGTAATGTTGGGTGCCTTCCCACTGCAGTTAAGTGCATGCTCACAGCAGTTACCTGCAGTGGTCTCATTGATTTGCCAGTTCCTATTTTTACTTGTTGGTAGATTTTACACTTTTCTGTATATAAAAAGTGGATTAAAAAGACAAGAAATCTTTATTAAAAATACAAGTACATAAAACAGGAAGGGGGGTACGGTGATGAGCATTACACTCACAGGTTTGAATAAGTTCTTCCTTGAGGGCTCTGCGCTGCTGCTGCTGCACATGTAAGATTTAAATGCTGCATGGTGATGGGGGTTGGAGTGCATTGGGTAAAGGGTCGTAGTTACAGGGCGTGTGAGCGTGAACGTATTTGGGGTTGGGGGGCAGTTGGTGGTGGTAAGCACCGAAGGAAGATGCTGGGAGAAGGGTGCTTTGAAGAAACAGTGGGCAACAATGTGTTGAGTTTTGGGATGGGCCTGAGGCATCCACTGGTAGTGGTCTGCCTGCATGTTCTACCATTAGGACTGAGGGAACATGAGGTCTGGTGTGGCGTTACCATGGAAACTACAGCCGATCTCTGGTTGGTCTTTGCTTCCCGATCTTCTTAATGACTACATCTTTCCCTCCATCCTGTAAACTTTTTTATTGTTTCTGTGGAATCATGTTCATGAAGGTACTGCTTCAACAACTGTTCTTAACCGATTTCCTAGATTCGTTCCTTAAGTTTCTTAGCCTTTCAGATTTTGGTCTTGCTCCAGCCCGGACCTCAAGGTCACTTTTTACAAAAACACAGAGAGATAAAGTGTTAATACAGAGGAAAGCATTGTTTTTTTAGAGTATTTTGTAGCATATTCACGAAAGAAGTGTGACCCATAGCACTTGGTGGACGCTCCTGCAGATAGAGAAATACAAATGGTGAGTTTAAACACAGCTGATCAACTAGTGAAAAGGGGGAGCTGGATTGGGTTCTGCTACAGGGAAATAACATGCAGACTCGGGACAAGGAATTTAGTTTGGGGAATGAATTGACATGGAAGCCATGGGTTTGGGGAAAGCAAAGATCAGGTGCTGGGAAAAAAACAGAAAGCCATCTTGCACATGGCTCAGGGGTGGGGGGGTGGGCTGGGTGCCTGCCTGGCTTTTTCTTACCTGGTGCAGGCCAGGGGGCTTCTTGCAAGGCTACAGGACCATAACACTGGGGTTATCCCTAACATCAGCCATCAGTGCACACGCAGCTCCAGGGAGGGGTCACCTGCGGCGGGAGGTGCTTTCTGCCAGCAATGTGGATTCTTTTTACGCAGCTTCCCTGCTGTGTCCATGGGCCCCCCAGGCCTCACGGCACCATGGCTGCGGGGACGAGTTAGCCTCGGCTGGGACTAAAGAACATGAGTTGCGCTCCCCAGTAAGCTTGGTGAAAGCGGCGCATGGGCTGGGTGCCTTGCACTTTGAAAGAGAATTTCAGAGGCAGATAACCGTGGCAATGTGGGATTAGATCCAATGGGGGCATTCCACATCTAGGCATAGCCCACCCTGCTCCCAAAACATTTGCATCCTTGTAATAAAAGCTTCTTACCTGGAACAGACTCCTGTGATCCTTCCTCAATAGTAAGCCCAGCGACTGGCTTGCTTCTTCCTGGGTTAAAAACAGCTCCTGGCTGCAGTCTGCAAGCACATCACCCTCTGTGTCCTCTCTCACCATTGCCACCCAGCTCGCACTCCCCTTCACCCTGGTCTCCAGGCTGTGAACTGTCCGATATGATCCTAGGATTGGCAGTGGGGTTACATCCAGTATCGCATCCAGCTCCTTGTAAAACCGGCAGGTAGTGGGGGCACCAAGTGAAGCACCCGAGGACGGTTTCCATCACGGGCTTTGCTGTAGGCACTCCTCAGCTCTTTCACCTTAACCCTACACTGAACGGCATCTCGGTCATAGCCCCTGTCTTGCATTGACCGTGATATCTGGCCGTAGATATCATAATTTCTATGGCTGGAGCGCAGCTGAGACTAAACTGTCTCTTCTCCCCAAACACTTATTAGATCCTGCAGCTCGGCAGTGCTCCATGCTGGGGAACGTTTGGGGCGTGGAGGCATTGTTGCTGATTGATTGATTGATTGCACTCCACGCCTCGCTGAGCAAACAGGAAGTGGCTATTTAAAATTCCCGGGGCATTTAAAGGACAGATCACCTGAGCCCAGGGCAGTGGAGTGCTAAGTGATGACCAGACAGGCTGAAAAGGAATGCTGGGATAAGTCCTAATACCCTGGAGGCCAATAAAAATGCTGGTGAGTGTCCACACCTGATGACCAGCGCTGCAAGAGCAGCGCTGGTCAAGCTACACCGGAAGCGGACCCAGGTGTACAGCCAGCGCTGCAAACAGGGTTTTGCAGCACTGGCTTAGCTTTTAAGTGTAGACACCTGCTAAGTTGCAGCGCTGTAACCCCCTCACCAGCGCTGCAACTTGCAAGTGTAGCCATGGCCCAAATGTCTACATGGCTATTTTTAAAAACTTTTTATTTAGGAAGTTTCAACAAGCTTACAAATTGTTGCAATGTAAATAGCCAAAACAGAACAATCATTATAACCATTGTCTGTTGTTTAAAAAGATACTATACAGGAACATAGTTATCAGATCTTTCTATTTAACAGGGTGTTACCATATTACAGAGTGAGCATCATTACAAAATGCCATTTCTAGAGATTTCATTAAGTTGAGTGAAATCTCAATATACACACAACAGACCAGGCATGTCTATCAGTATGTTAATATTCAAAAAATTGGACAGATATGCTGGGTTTTTTTTCCAGATGAAAGTACTTTGAATATTGAATAAAGGTAACCAAATATCTAGCTAGCTACCTCTCCTCGGTCTATTTTGCTGGGTACAAACCGTAATCAGTGTGTTAATTTTTCCATAACTACAACCTCCCATGTTTTTTTAACCATTCCTCTATGGCTGAACTATTTTTCTTTTTCTAGTGAGAGGCTACCAATAGTCAAGCAACAACATTTCCTCTTGTGTAACTATTTTTGCTAGGAAGCCTCAGGAGGATTACCAAGGGATCGTTTGGTAATACATATCCAACAATTTCTGTTATTTGGTTATGGACTGTATCCCGGTGCTCTCAAAAGACTGGATATGATCACCATATATGCATAAAATCTCCTCTTTCACCACAATTTCTCCAACATTTTTTAACCTCACTGGTGTGAGGTCCCACAGAAACAGTATCTTCAAGAATTTTTCTTTATTGCGCTATAGACTGAAATTGTTGGTCCTCTTTTCCAGATGAACCCTCCATTCCTCTGGGGTGATATATCTATCCACATATTTTTACCAGTGTGTCATATATGGACACTTTGGTAGGCAAGCTGTCTGCAAAGACTGATATAAATTAGTGGGAGCTGTGAGGCGCGTTGGTTCCTAATTGACCAGATGTCATCGCATTCTATTCAGGTTAGCCTGTTTTATACAGAAAGCTTTCTAGAAAGTTGAGAAATATAATGCTTGACTTGGAAGTACTGGTACAAGAGGGTCAGTTAAATTAAAGGTTTTGATCTCTAAACAAATTAGAGAAGTTTCTTTACTGAAGAGCTGGCCAAGCATGTAAATGCCCTGGCTCTCCTAATCTTTGAAGCTCTCTGGTTCACGAATTGGGTTAAGATCTGGATTATTTGCAATAGATGTCTTTGCTGAGAGAAAATATCTCATCACTACTTCTATCTCGTACCCACAGAGTAGCCTTTGCTAAAGGATGTTTGTAAATTTCTGGTGGGTGTGATTTTTTTTTTATTAATCCATGGTAGTTTAGCAATATATATACTGCCGCAATTTTCTTGTTCCATAAAGACCCAGTATTTGGCTGGATTAGAGCAACCCCATGCTAATGCTGCTTTGAGCTGGCTGGCTTGATAGTACCCCAGCACATTTGGAACTGCTAGTCCATCCTGCTTAGTGGGTCTGTACAAAGAATCTGCGCTCACTTGGGGTCTTTTCTTATACTGCTTAAATTCTAAAAACTTCTTCTGTATTCCTGCTCTGGTTTTATCTGGGATAATCACAGCAACATTTTGAAACAAGGAAGATATTGGCACAATGTTCATTTTGACTATGGCTATTCTTTCTTCTCATTTGCTGAGGTAGTGGTTTGACATTTAAATCATAAAGTTCTTCCAGGTTTTTTTAGATTTGAATGCTCAGGTATTTTATAGAATTTGTTGCCTATTTGTACCCAAGTGTCTTCTGGAGGACTGACTTTTCAGTTTCTGGCAAATTTATAGCTAACACTTCAGATTTGGCATAATTTATTTTAAATCTAGATGCTTTCCCAAAGTCCTGGGTTTCTACAACAACTATTTTTAGGGAAATATTTGGTTTAGATAAAAATATTACATTATCTGCATATAAAGTAATTTTCTGATGTGTTCCTGGATTTTTTTATTCCTGTAATGGATTCTTTGTTCCATGGCCTCTGCACAAAAGGCATCATAGCCAGTTCAAAAAACAGAGGAGATTGTACATGCCTACCTAGTCCCTCTGGGTAATTCAAACAGGGGAAATTTAACCCCATTAACTCATACAGCTGGCCTTAAGCTGGTGTATAGAACAATTGTCCATTTAAGCAACTGGGGGCCAAAGGCCACATGCAACAGGACTTGAAACAAAGTTCCACTCTATCAAAGGCTTTCTCTGCATCCAGTGATAACAAAAGAAATTGAGCTCTTTTTGATCTGGCATTCTGGATGATTCCAAGTACCCTGTGAATATTTTCTGACATGTCTATCCTTAATTAATCCAGTTTGAAATGAATTTATATAAACTGAGAGCATAGACAGCAAACAGCTAGCTAGTATTTTTGCGAAAATCTTTGTTACGATTCAACAATGATATGGGTCTATTGGAGCCCCATAAGGTTAGGTCTTTTTCATCTTAAGGGAGAACAACCACAGTAGCTTCTTTCATAAGTTGTGGAAGTTCCTCCCCTAACAGAATATCATTGAAGGTACCTCTCAAGGGACTCACTAATTCCTCCTTAAATACCTTATAAAATGTAGCTGGAAAGCCATCAGGTCCTGGAATTTTATCACTTTTCATGCTTGCTATTGCCTGTAAGATTTCTTCTTCTGTTATTTTTCTATCTAGAGTTTATCAGTTTTGCTTATCTTTGACAAGCCTGGTACTCTGATATTTTTTGAATAACTTCAGTGCTTGGAGTATCTGAGGTATAAAGGTTTTTATAACAAGCAGCCAAAGTAGCATATATTTCATTAGAGTGTGTGACTATCTTTTCCTGGTTGTTCTTAACTGGTGGAACAATGGGTTGCTCTTGAATCCCTTTAAGCTTTCATGGCAATAGCTATCACTTTTATTTTCTTTTTCATAAAACATCTGCTTTATACATTTAAGGGTTTGTTTAGTGTCATCTGTCACCAATATATTCAATTTTCCTGTAATATTAGTTGCTATGTTTTTCTGAACCACGTTTTTATGAATGTCTTGTAACCTTTTATCTCCTGTTCTACTTCTGTTTTTTTCTCTTAAGCTCTGGAAGTATTGAATAATGTCCTCTTTAATTACTGCAATGTGATTTTTGCCTTGGAAAAGCAACAATGTGATTTTTGGGACCCATCCCAGCTATTAAATATTACTTCCACTGGGAACATGATCTGACCATGCCAATTTCTGGAGATCTTGTCTGATTCACTAAGGACTTGGAAATTAGCATTATATCTATTCTAGTAGATAATTGATGAGGGTGTGAATAAAATGTGTAATCAGTTTCTGTGCGTGCAATTCCTTCCAGCAATCTCAAAGGTTGAATTGTTAGCACAGAGAAGTCAGTGCTGCATCTGCTTTCCTATCTACCTTGTCTTTATCAGATTGGTCCCAGTATGGAATCAGTGTGCAACTGAAGTCCCCTCCAACTATAATTTTCCCTTCTCCAAAGTGTTTCGGTGTTTTAAAGAGGTCCTTATTTATTTTAATTTTTTTGGCTTGCTTTTGATTGGGAGCATACTCTGAGCCCACAGTTATTAATAACCCAGCAATTGTACCCTTCAACAATATAAACCATCCCTCCTCATCCTTAAATTGGTCTTTAATTTGAAAAGATATGTGTTTAGCAACTATTATGCTGCCCCTTTTTTTCTTTAGCTGAAGCAAAAAACTATCTGCTGAAACCAGTTACCTTTCATGCTCATAATTTGCCCCTCCTGAAAAGAAGTTTCTTTAAGAGTGGGAGTGGGGTGGAGGGGGCGGTAAGTTCTATCAGTTTTTTCCCCCTTTTAATTATACCGTTTAGCCCTGTGACAATCAAAGATGTCACTTGAAAAGGAAGAACCATTGAGAGCATCTATGTAGCTTATTGAAAAACTTGAAATTTAGTTTCTTTAGCTGTTTGATGGCAGATGTTGTCAGTCTGTCCTGCTCCAACTGCGTGCCTGAATGTGGTTTGTTTCTCTTTGTAAACTTTCATGTTGATTTCTTGTATTAATTCCCCTCTCCCCAGCGTTTCCCTTACCATAAATTCACAAATAAAATACCAACACAACATTCAAAACAATCCCCAAATGACTGTACTTTGCTGACTCCTAAGCCTCTGTACCTTCCCCGTGAACACTTGGGCTGCTTCTCCTGCAATCCAAATACAATATCCACCTATGTAGGGAGACCAGATGTCTCAATTTTAAAGGGACAGTTCTGATTTTTGGGTCTTTTTCTTACATAGGCTTCTATTACCCCCGACCCCATCCCAATTTTTCACATTTGCTGTCTGTCACCCTACCCCTATGGGACCTTGACCCTGGCCCTCAGGGACAGATTACCATCTGATCATTTGAATTAATGGGAAGATTTACACAGAACCTCTAAAAGCTCCTCCTTGTCCTCTGTATTTTCTCCTATCTCCTCCAAACTTGGGATTTTCCCCTCTACACGCACTCCCTACTTACTGTCCTTTATTTCCTCTATGTTTGAAAACACAGAACACAGCTTTTCCCATCTTTTTCCTGGATTTCACAGTTTACGAAGACTTTTTCAGCAGCTTGCTTAGTTTACTTCTGGAGAGTCTTCTTGTACATCTGAGGTTTGGATTTGTATCCCAAGTGACAGGAGGGTATTGTTTCTTGTTTAAAGTCTCTAACTGCGTAATACCGATTTTTGGAAGCTGAATGAATCTGGAATCCCCATATATAGGAGATATCTGCCCTTCAGAGTGCTCCTGTAATTTCCTCCAGCTCTCATATCTTTTTTTAAAGTTAGGGCTGAGAGTTCATGTGGAAAAATTAGCTTGTGGCCTTTGAGTCTGAGCTCTGAGTGCTCTCTGGCTTTTTCCACAATTACATTTTTCTGCCGATAATCATGAAATTTCGTAATTAGGTTTCTGGGTTTATCATTATGAGGCTGTGAAGAGGAACACTCAACAGCAGTGCTGTCTAGTGGTCAGGTCAGGGTATGTCAGGTTGTCTTCTTCCCAGGCATTCCTCTTTCTCACTATAGTTCCACCATATGGTGGTCCGTCCTTTTAGCAACTCAGCCCTCCAGCCAGGTTGCACATTCAAGTCCACCCTCTTTCAGGATCCAATAATGTGGAATTCTTTAGAGGTCATCAAGGGTTTCAGGGCTTCCCGCTAGGCTCAGGCTTTTGGGGTCTTGACCCCTGCACTTTCAGGATCTTCCCCAAATACATTCCCCACTGAGGGATAGACTTCTGTCATTGTCCCCTCTTTAGGGCTGGTAGTGAGCCCAGGCCTGCAGTCTCTATCAAGCTCCAATCCAGGGCCCAGCTCCAATCCAGGGCACCTGGAGTGCTATGTAGCTGCCTCCCTGGATTGCTTCCGAACAGTGCCCCCTCCTCCCACAGGGTAAAGTAACTAACTGAACATGAAATTAATGTTTTCTGGTTATTTGGGGAATGATATAAAAGCTTGCAATTATGCATGTTTCTGCTGAAAACACTCTACCATAATGTCTCCTCATGCAAAGGGAAGCCTGCTACCTTTCATTTACCTCAAAAGCAATTGACCTCAAAACTACTTACATTTAAAAAATCAGAGGCAGGTGTGGAGCGTAGCTTAGGATCTTGAAAGGCTTAATGATTGGTTAACCGTAAAGGTGAGAGTTTATTGCTAGAACTGAGTAAGAGATTAACAGGTCCCCCAGCAACATCAGGTGGTGTGACTACTCCGTTGATAGCAAAATGCCCTCTAGTAACATTACTATCCTCCCATGATAATATATGTCATCATGGCCCCTCAGACAAGAAATCCCACAGTCCAGAAAGGATGAGGAAAGATAAATACTAATGAAGAAATAGTTGAGATATAAAATTAATCCACTGGAAATGCACCAAATACTTTGTTTCCCAGCTATTTTTTATGACTGGTATCACTTCTAAAAGTGAAGTTAGAAGAGGGCTTTTTTGGAAGTGGGAAGCATGATATGGGGAGGGAGGTTACTTTATGAACAAATACTGTGTGTAAGTCCTGATAAGAACCTGCAAGCTTAGGATAGTCATCCTTGAATGTCTAGACCTCCAACTCTCATGTAGATGAGAGAGCTTTACCAGTCAAAGGTTTGTGTTTCTAGTACTGTCAGCTCCTGCAACTGTTCAGTGCATCCCCAGCCCATTTTGTGTAAACCTGTGTATTGTGCTCCCCATAATAGGTGCATAAAATGGTAACAGACTGACAAATGTACAGCAGTTACATGCCCCCAGACAAAAGCTATATGAAGATGGAATTAAAGTTTAGGGGGGTGTTTTATTTTTTATATATAGATAGATATAGATATACATTTATGTACCTCTAATATAAGTTTGCAATGTTGTTGTATCTGTGTTGGTCCAGGATATTAGAGAGACAAGGCAGGTGAAGTCATTTTTTATTGGACCAACTTCTGTTGGTGAGAGAGAAAAGCTTTCGAGCTTATACAGATCTGAAGAAGAGCTCTGTGTAAGCTCAAAAACTTGTCTCTTTCACCAACAGAAGTTGGTCCAATAAAAGATATTACCTCACCTACCTTGCCTCTCTAATGTATGTATGCAGTGTATTTGTAGCCGAGGTATATAGATATATATTTGCATCAGTTTACATTATGCTATAATTGATTTCTTCAGTGGCTTGTTCCAGTGGTTCGTTCCAAAGGTTCTGTCCTGCCCCAGTGTGCACAAATGCATTCTCACACAGCTGCCTGTGGATGCCAGGGCAGAAGGCCACCAGCTACTATTGCACCCACTGCCCAATACATTCTGTGTGTGGTGTGTTTTACAGAGTCCCACCATCTCTGAGCAGGGGTACTTTAGGAGGCAAAACACTTATCTGCGTTCAATTTTATTTTTTCAATTTCGTGGAGTGGGGATTGGTTTACGTTTTATTGCTGAATTAACAGATTCCTTCTGCTGTGTTTCCTTCTGAGATCCAGGCACGGGAGTGATCCAGGCCCATATCCAGAGAGAGGTCATCCCTCTCAATGACTCTATGAAGCCTAGTCAATCCCTCTCCTCATGCAGTGGTTTCTCCAGTGAATTTACAGTGCTTAGTGAGGCCAGGAATGGTCCAAGGAGGAACTAAGCAGAGAGCTGAGATTTATTTCTGGCTATTGAGAGCTGAAATTGTTGTGAGGGCTATATGTGCAGATATCCACCTCACTAATGTCTCTTTGTCTGATCTCTCTTTAGGTCCTAAGAATCCAATCAGGGGCATGGAGCAGAGACATCTGCCTCAACGCCAATCCCAGCCCTCATTCAGGTACAGGTTTAATGTTATCCAACTCTTAAGTCACTTCATAGATGTATGCATGAATGGTGTTTACTGAGTTACTTTTCTGTTTCATCTTGGTGGAGGGAAATATGAGGATTTAAAATATATATTTTCTATTGTTAAATAAAAGTCAGCTGTTTTCAAGAAGCTGTTATATACCCTGGTTTTCTTCCCTGAAGATCAGTGGTCAGAGGTGCTGGATATAGAGAACAGCTTAAACCTCTTCCCAGTCAACCTAGGGTATATTTACACTACAGAGACCCTACAGACATAGCTATGCGTGTGCTATGTAGGCCATATCAACAGAAGGGGTTATTCTGTCCTTGATGAAACACCAGCTCCCTCCCGCAGTGACATTAGCCACATTGATGGAAGAACTCTTCCACTGACATAACCCCCAGTGTAGACACAGCTATGTTGGCATAGCTGTGTTGGCCAGGAGTGTGAAAAAACCACACCCCTGACTGACTCAGCTATACTGATATAACTTTCAAGGGTAGATCAAGCCTAACTAAACTGGAAAAGCCACTCTTTCACAGAAATAAGAGTGCCAAGGAACAGCAGTTTGCACCAGTTTAAATAAATGGGTTTAAATTAACATTTTAGGTTAAACTTTCTTATGCAGACAAGGCCAGTTCCATGAATGCAGCTCCCATTGAAGTCACCTGTGTAATTAAGAGCAGCATTTTGCTTGAAGTTTCTTACAAGCTTACCTGTGCTTGAACTGGTACTGAAAATGCCCAAATGCTACTGTTTGGATGGAGCAATAGTTCTATGAGCAAACACCCCATTAGTTAATGAAATATTACTTCCTTGCTAAATCAGCTAAGAAAAGAAGCAAAGCCTTATGGCTAATGTAACCAAATACTCAGAGACAAGCTAATAGGTCTTGATAACAAACACTGGTCATATTGAATTTGAAGGGGGTGGGTTTCTGTTTAGTGGAAGGACATTTGAAATATAATCTCATTAGCAGCTTCAAAAAGCTTGATATTGTCAGCAGGAAAGCATTAATGAAAGTGAATACACATTTTTATTGCTTGGACCATATGTTGTACTTCAAAAACCTCTCTCTCATCTTCTCTACAGGGCTAGGCTTAGATATATTGGGACCCAATCTTTTAGGAGCAACTTGGCACTTGCAAAGCCAAACTGCAAGTCCAAATGCTGGACTAAAAGGCCTGCCTGCCTGCAGATGTGTGGGTCATTCTGTATTTGTTGTTTGCTTAAAAAAATGTGTGTGTTGTATTTTCCTGGTTCCTGGAAGTTACCATACCAAGTGGGGGGTCAGTGCTACTGAGGCCAATTCAATCAAGGTGGAAGTAGCCTATTCTCAACAGTTGACAAGAAGGGGTGAATATCAACAGAGGGAAAATTATGAGTAGAATGGCCCCTATGTTTCTCTAATTTAGGACAGGGTCAAGAGATGGAAACTGAGCAGAAAATTACTATGAAAATGTTTAAGATAATGGTCCACTAAGTATAATCTGGGTGAAACTCTGGCTCAATAGCTTAAAAACAATTCATACTATGGCACTTGTTTGAAACAATATGAGGACAGAATTAGTACAATAATGTGGGGGGAGTAGGAGAGTAATACCTCTGATTTGCTGATATTTTTGGAATTATACTATTTTTATTATCTCTATGCATTTGGATGGTCTGACGTTATTGATATAATCTGGGACCATATAGAACATGGTTGCAACCAAGGTCCTGTAGAGGCACCAAATCTTATGTAAAGGGGGTCATATAAGGTGTCTAAGACCAGGTTATGGGTTGCTGGTTATGATTATGCTGTCTATATGTATGTATCATTTTGTAGTTTTGAGGTGAGTAGGCTCTAGTGACTGTCTGTATTATCAAAATTGTGCTTGTCTTTGCAAACCTATCCAGACAATGCTTGGGTGTTAGCGCTGTTCGAGCCTGCTTGATGGCCCATTAAGGGAACATCCAGCTACACAATTGATCCCATGAAGAGGAAGGCATATACGCCTTTTGTAAACTCAGCCAAAGTATGCAGGGACTTTCCCATAGTGACTCCAGACTCCAATTTTGCTTAATTTTCCACAGTAAGAACAAAGAAGTTGTTCTTTACACCTGGCGAAAAAAAAAGCCTATAAAAGGCTATGCCTTCATCTCCATTCTTGTCTTGGATCTGCTTCTTAACCTCTGGAGGAACTTTGCTGCGGGGAACTGAAGCCTCAACAAAGGACCTGATTCTTTGACCCATCCCAGCCTGGGATGTACTCCAGAGACTTGATTTGACTGCCAGTTTGTACGTTCATTACTGTCTACAAGCCTGAACTAAATATACTTTGTCATACTGTAATTGTAATTATCATAATTAATCTCTCTGCTCATCTCTATCTTTTTCCTTTTATGATAAACCCTTTAGATTTTAGATTCTAAAGGATTATAAACAGCATGGATTTTGTGGGATAAGATCTGATTGTGTACTTAGGGACGTATGTACATATGCTAACCCATTAACCAAATACCAGCTTCCCCATACTCTGGATGTCCCCCGTGCTAATGACTGACATGCCAGAACTCTGTGATCATCTTTATTTAAATATTCCTCTAATAAACCATTATTGACTCTGGGTCTGGGGCTTTGATTCTTTGGGATCGATGAAACCTTTTTCTTTTTACTGGGTGTTGGTGTTCATAACCAATTCCCAGGACGAGTGTGGGACTGTGGTGGTGATACTGGGGAAACTGGAAGGTCTAAGGAAATTGTGTTGGCTTTTGTGTGACTTGTGGTTAGCCAGTGGGATGAGACCAAAGTCCTCTTTGTCTGACTGGTTTGGTTTGCCTTAGAGGTGGAAAAACCCCAGCCTTGAGCTGTAACTTCCCTGTTTAAGCAATTGGTCCTGAATTGGCACTCTCAGCTGGGTCCCGCCAGAACCTCATCGTCACTGTTGGGTACTTGGCATCCATGGAAATGATTACAATCCCAAAAGTTTCATAAATTTATATTGGAAGTGGATTATTCACCTCTAAAGAGTTTCAGTCATCCAATCGGGGGCAGAAACAATACCATATGACCAATTACACACCGCAATATTTTTCTTTAAAGTACTTTTACAACCTCTATCACCACAGTATCTGATCACCTGCCAATCTTTAATGTATTTATTCGCACTCTGCCCCTGACAGGTAGGGACAGGCTGTTATCCCCATTTCACAGGTAGGGAACTGAGCTACAGAGGGGCTAAGTTACTTTCCCAAAGTCATGTTGAAAGTCTGTGTCAGAGCAGGAAATTGAATCTAGTTTTCTGAGTGCTAGACTAGTGCCCTAACTACTTGACCCGCCTTCATCTCTAACTCTTAGTAGTGAATAGTCATAAGACATAGTTTGTGAACTACCCATATTCTGAAAATTATTCATACAACCTCCTGGAATAATGCTTACTACAGAACACTTAGCTCAGATAGTAGCAGATCTATTAGAATACCTACAGTGCTACATTTGAGAGAGAGAAGCATATTCTCACAATGGCTATGTGGGCAAACATTACACCAACCAAGTGTTAAAGCTCACAAAAGGTTTCATTCCAAAACCAGCTGGCTGAACTACTGGAAGTGACTTTTTGAAAACACTGAGCTGCAATTTGCATCTCTGAGCTTGACAGAAGTCACACAGTAGCCAGCTTGTCAAAGCTGCAAGAACTGAGTATTGTATGACTTAGGCTAGAGCCAGGACTGAACTGCAAAGTTGTGATACAGACTCAGATCCATAACCAAACTTCCCCAATTTGAGAATGTCCAAATCTGGGAGCTTTGTTCAGCAAAGTATTTCAGTGGTCTTTCTCTTGATTACCTGTGCTAAGACCAGTGCAGAGTGGCCAGTTTTCACACACACCTTGTTTGTTAAGCCAGCTGAATTGCTGGTATGCAGTTTTCTTGAATTAATTATTAAGCATAAGCTGGCAGAAGCCTATGGTGTCTGCGGTTATGGCAGTCCACTGGCTGAGGCCCATGGAATTTTTAGGGAGCTGCAAGGGGAAAATAATGCACTCAATGACAAATGAAAATAGGAAATGCCAAATCCATGGAATGTGACCTTTTCACATACTGGAAAGACTTGTTTGAAGAGCATAAAAAGCTAGCTGGTGAACATAATCACACAGAAAAATACTTTATCCTTTGCTTAGTACAACCTCTAGATAGGGAGGGTTTGTAGAAGGTCAGTGTCAGAAACTACAGACTTTAAAGCGCAGTTAAATGCAGGCTAGTAATAGGCAAAGCCAGGACCGGTGCTAGGGTTTCTGGCGCCCTAGGTGTTGGGACATTTCGCCGCCCCGCGCGTGGGTCTCGCGGCTCCGGCAGAGCTGCTGCAGGCATGCCTGCGGCAGGTCCACCAGAGCCACGGCTCCCTGACCCCAGGAGCAGGGGGGGCGCCCTGGNAGAAGGGATGTGGTTTATGCCCAAACCAAGGGGACATCTCCTATGGCAGCTAGGGAAGTGCTTGTGATCTCTTCACTTACTCCCAGCCCATCTCTGTCCCTCTCCCCCATTGGAAAGATTCGGTGCCCTGGGCTGCCGGGCTGCGACGGCGGCGCACTGACCTCAGGGGCACGCTGACCGGCGGCGCCCTGACCTGGGGGACACCTTGGGCTGCCGGTGGCAGGCAGCTGCTGCTGCCGGCAGCTCAGCCCCTCCAGCAGCAGCAGTGGCTGCAACATTTAAAAATTTTTTGAGGGACGCCACTTTTTGGCACCCCCAAATCTTGGCGCCCTAGGCAACTGCCTAGTTCGCCTAAATGGTTGCACCGGCCCTGGGCAAAGCTCAATATAAAGATTGAGATTTGGCTCTTATCCAACCTTCATGAAGTTGCATGCTTTCTGAGCTCCACTCTCATATTTGGAGGATATAAATTGGGGAAATTGGGCGGGGGGGAACCAGGGTTGCACCTGTTAACTCCATTGAAATATATTGGACTAAGAGAGCATTTTGGGGCAAAAGTGTCAAACAATTTCTATTTCTTAAAGAGAATGTCTCTCTTGAACAGGTACCCTTGGCAAGCAGCCCCTCTCTAGGCTCTATATTCTTATTTATCTGTATTATTGTAGCACCTAGGAGCCCCATTTTCTAGGTGCTGTACAAACACGGAACAAAAAGACATCCCCTCAGACAATCCCTCCTTCACATCAGCCCACTGCTCCCCTTATTTCCAGTAATCTGTCATTCCAGCATGCAGGTTATCTTTGGGATCAACCTTGCAGGCTGCTCAGCCCTTTAATGGCAGTTGTTCATTGTAAAGAGGGAAGAGATTCTGAAAGAATGTTTGATTTTAATACCTTGAGGGGGTGCCAGGCTTATAAATGGTGATTAATGTGATCTGGATCCATGCCAGCCTCACAGGCCTTGTTTTGGGGATAAGAATTAAAACTCCATGGTATTTGAAATGAATGGTGGCACTCAATATTTTTATTAACTTTGTCCTAAGGCTGTTTATTTTGTGTATTTAGCCAGACAGCTACATTGCAGTATCAGTATTGGTATGTATCAAAAAAGTAAGTTTCAAGTCAGACAATTCTACTTCTAATGCTTTTTCTTTAAAGGAAGTGCCAAAGGAAAGGAGGTGCATAAGCAAGTATTAGCTGAATAATTCACTCTGAGAGATCAGTTCAGCTGAATTTAAAAACAAGTGTGTGCGTTTTTTTTTTTTGCCTGAGAGGAAATTAACATCAAACAGGAAACTGGCTATGTTCCATTTATATTTCACATAAACTTGCTATCAAAGCTTGCACCTGTCCTAGCAGTAATATTTGTTCCTGTCACTTCTGGTGCAATGCCTAACCAATGTTTCTACTGAGAGGGGTGATTCTGTAAAACAGAGGCAACTCACCCACCCTCATCTGACTGTATCTTTAAATGAGTTCCCTATTATCTACACCTGCATAAGTTGTGGAGGCTGAAGATCAGGATTCCAATATCTTAATGCAGTTAGTACCCAGGGTCTAACCCAAACTGGCCTTCAAGAGGATATTGGAACTAAGAAGGTTTGTTAGTTACTATTGATTGTATTCTACCACCTGACATTACTATTACCATGCACTCCACTAACAGGTATTTATCACACTCACCACTACATAAAGTGAAAGGCCTTAGTTTATAAGAGTAATGTGTGTACTGCAGGTCTGAGCATAGAATTTTAAAGAGAGATTTATGGAAACACAACACAGAGAGTTTATAAAACATCCCTTCAAGGGAGAGACACTGCTCCTCTCTGCCCTGCAGCCTTCTTATAGGGATCATCCTGGTCCTAATAGGCTGCTATCAAACCTCTATTTGACTGGTTCCCAGTAAGCCCTTCCATGATTGGCTGGGGCTCTGTGCAGCCTCTCTGGATTGCTCTAACTCCTTCCATGCCAGAGTAGGGCAGCTGCCCACTACATAGATATACCAGTTCGGATACAGCTGAGAGAGAGCCTTTGCACCCAGTCCTTAGACAACCACTGTGGCAGGTAGTAGCAGCATCACAGGCAGCTAAAGATCCCAGCACACAACCTTTCAAAACAAGTTCTCACAGTGACAGGCAAGTGACAGAGCTTGCAGGAAGCAAAACAGGCTGCCACTGAATTGGCTAGATCAGTTAAACAGCTGTTGTGGGTACTCAGTTTTTGTGGTTTAGCTGATTCATGTCTGGGTCAACATGTATGGCTTAAAGCTGTTCTGAGTTACATCTTCGTAAATCAGGAGTAACTGCAGTGAAATCCATAGAACTGGGGGAGTGGGGGTGAGAGGTGAGAAACAGGTGCATCAAACACACAGAAATATACAAACCTTTTAAGATACTTTACCACAATGGAGAATCCTAATCATATTTTTTTTATTTTGCAGCACTGTTTGATATTTTAAACCTAAATAAAAACATTTGGATACTAAAAATAAATGTAAATATAATAAATGGGCAACTTAACATGAACAGTTATTTTTAGTTATCCATGGATGTCACTCCATCCACCCATCTTTCTGAAATCTGATTCTATCATCTTTCATTATGGTCTCTTTCCTCTCACTGTGAGAGAGAGCAGTTCCTTTGAACTACATGGGAAAAGAAGGCTTAAAACTAAGAAATAGCTGAAATGATTGGAGTTCCCCTTCAGCCAATCAAAAGTCTGGAGTTAAACTTTTAAAAACAAATGTTTTGGGAAACTAAATGGGTAGCATTTGCAGGCACAGTCCCCACACTGTCATGAGCCTTCCTCATAATGGCCAATATTTGTATTAGAGCCTGAAAGTCCCCAGCTGAGTTCCAGACTGCATTGTGTTGTACACACACGTAGTAAGAGACAGTCCTTATCTCAAAGAGGACACTGAAAGGGAATATTATCCTTATTTTACAGATGGGCAATGGAGGCACAGAGAGATTAAACTACTTGCCAAAAATCACACAGGAAGTCTGTGGAAGATCTAGAACCTGCATACGGATCACCTGCATCCCAGAACAGTGCCTTAACTGTAAGAGCAGCTTTCCTCCCTTAGCCTGCAACAGAATCTCTTATGGGCTAGTGTGGCTCCCACTGAAGTCAATGGAAAGAGTCTTTCGGTTGACTAAAATTGGAGCTGGAGATGTCCCATAGGGTGGGCCCATGCACCTAAGCCAAGTTCAGGCTAGCTGATCCCACAGCAGGGTCATGGCCTTTAGAAGTACTGTTAACTCTAAATATTTGTTTTTAGTAAACATATAATTTAAATGGGGAAAAGCAACACACACACACAAAATACACCTTCTCTGCAGGCAGTCTTCCTTGTATTTGAAATAAGTATTCAGTTTCAGAAGTGGTCTATGAGCTCAATCCAACCTTCACTTTAAATCAATGGGTGTCTTTCCAGTGATTTCAGTTGAAGTTGGATAGAGCTCAAAGGGAGACAAAAAAGGAACATCTTGTATTCAAACAGCTTAAAAAGGAAGACAAAATAAGATAAAAGTGTTTCTTGGTTCATCTATATCATCTTTGAAATAGAACAGAACTGTGCAGTCTAACAGAGAAAGAATCAGTTAATGAAAGTTTTTAACTTTTATTCAAGTACGCTTGAGGCACCCATCTCAAAGTTCTCTCTGTCCCTGCCCTCAAGCCATATGCACAATCTGGTTCAACTGGGTTAAAATGGTCCTAGCACCAGTTCAGTTGAAGTGGTGGGAGGGCAGGTTATTCTATGATTGTCTACTACAAGATTTCTTGTAGTTTTTCTCTGAAGCAATTGCTACTGGACTTGACAGACCATTGTTCTGACCTAGTATGTCAACTCTTACATGCCTTTGTAAATGCTGAGCAGACATACTCAGCAAAATTCAATTTATGTACTTAATTATCAGATCTCAGTGTCTTGATTAAAACAGTTGCCCTGTAACTGAGACATAACTCTTACCAGTGCTGTGGGTATTTAGGTTACGTGCCCCCTGCCCCCAGCATGGTAGCTGATAAACTGCAAATTGGCTGTTATCTGTAAAACAGGTGCCTAGAATTGGACTTCTCCTTAGCATTCAGCATCAGCCTCACATTCACAACTTATTATGGAAAATAGACATGTGCAGAGGAGATAAGAGGAAGAATGGGCTGAAAAGAGCACATTACTCTTGGGGGGATTCTGTGCCAAAAAAATTAAAATTCTGCATACTTTATTTGTCAGAATAATGCCATATAATCACACCAGTTTCAATTGTTTTGGTAATTTATTTAAACTACAGTAGAGGAAAAAAGTCACTAACTATTCAGCATTTCCTACACACAGGAAAGTTAAGTTACAAACACTTGGTAACTAATACCCTGCATTTCAGTTATAACCCAGGATTTTCATTTAAATTATGTTATAGAACACCAAACAGCACACACACAAAAAAATAGAATGTCATTTTAAATTGCTCAGACTTTCAGACATGAAAGTCATATAGTTTTTCTTATCATTGTCCTGGACCTGGCTGGGTCTTTGGAAAGTGCTTGTTCCGACATTTTATTAACTGCTTGGTAAATGTTTTATTTGCCCCAAAGTCTTTTTTTAATGGGTGAGTAAAATAAATTGTGAACTGTAATCTACCCCATTGTGCCTCTTTGGCACGATGTGAGAAAGCACATAGATCTTCCTAGCTGAGGATTCCCTTGCTGTCATTTATAAGGCTCCTTTGCATGACTCTGACAATGTAGGAGCCTTAAAACGTTCTGTACTTATACAGGTCTTATGCTCCTGGGAGAATTGACTGAGAATGGGAACAGTTAACTAACGATAGGAACATTAACAATGTTACTGTGTAGGCAGGCTGCTACATTTCTGCTTCAGAGAATGAGATCAGTTAACTAATAGGCAGACTGCTACATTTCTGCCTCTAGCCTGCCTTGTGCATAATAAAAAGCCCTAGCCTTCCATGCCAGCGAGCTGCAATAGCAAGCAAGAGGGATGGAATGTCTCTCTCTCTCTCGCTTGTTGGGACGCACGAACACGTGCCCAGCCCTGTCCCTCACCGCCCCCCCCAATAGTGATCAGGCATGCACACCCAGTCCACCTCCCCCTGTCTCTGAGGCTGCTGCAGGCAGGCTTAACTGAGCTGGGGAAGAAGGAGGAGGAGAATGACATGGCCAGTAGCTCCTAGTTATGATAACCAGTTTCTGGACATCCACTGGACTCATTCATTAAGTAGAAGTGCAGTGCTAAATTAGAACCACCAGTCTATATCGCCAATCCCTACCTCTAACCAGCAGTTCCCAAACTATGGGTAGCGCGCTCCATCAGCATATGGGGACATGGCAATCCCAAGTGTTGGAGAAGAGGAAGCCATTTTAGAAAATCTCCCTGGGTGGAGGATGTCACTTTGCAGAGCAAAATGGCATCCTCCACGCAGCATAAACTTGCATGCATCATACATGCAAGGTCACGCTGTGTGGAGGATGCAGTTTTAAAATGTAATCCTCCATGCTGTCTGAAAATAGTCATGCAGGGAAAAAGGTTGAGAACCTCTGCTTTAAATTAGTTTAAGCTTCACCACACTGTCAGAGGTAAGCATGGCATATTGGGTGAGATGTCATCACTATATACATAGAATCATAGAATATCAGGTTGGAAGGGACCTCAGGAGATCATCTATTCCAACCCCCTGCTCAAAGCAGGACCAATCCCCAATTAAATCACCGCAGCCAGGACTTTGTCAAGTCAGGCCTTAAAAACCTCTAAGGAAGGAAATTCACCACCCTCCTCGTGAAAATGTTTTTCCTAATATCCAACCTAAACCACCCTCACTGCTACTTGAGACCATTACTTCTTGTTCTGGCATCTGTTACCACTGAGAACAGTCTAGAGCCATCTTCTTTGGAACTCCCTTTCAGATAGTTGAAAGCAGGTATTAAATCCCCCCTCATTCATCTCTTCTGCAGACTAAATAATCCCAGTTCCCTCAGCCTCTCCTCATAAATCACGTGCTCCAGCCCCCTGATCATTTTTGTTGCCCTGAGCTGGACTCTTTCCAGTTTTTCCACATCCTTCTTGTAGTGTGGGGCCTAAAACTGGACACAGTACTCCAGATGGGGCCTCACCAGTGCCAAATAGAGGGGAATGATCATGTCCTTCAATCTGCTGGCAATGCTCCCTACTTATACAGCCCAAAATGCAGTTAGCCTTCTTGGCAACAAGGGCACACTGTTGACTCATATCCAGCTTCTCGTCCACTATAACCCCTAGATCCTTTTCTGCAGAACTGCTGCCTAGCCACTCAGTCCCTAGTCTGTAGCAGTGCATTGGATTCTTCTGTCCTAAGTGCAGGACTGTGCACTTGTCCTTGTTGAACCATGTCAGATTTCTTTTGGCTCAGTCCTCTAATTTGTCTAGGTCCCTCTGTATCCTATCCCTACCCTCGGCATATCTACCACTCCTCCCAGTTTAGTGTCATCTGCAAGATACTATTCCCCAGGGGTGCTGGAACCAATTTGTATAGTAAGGGTGCTGAGAATCATTGAACCAAACTGTAAACTCTGTTTATAATGGAATCCACTTGAAACCAAGTGGCAACACCCCTAGTTCCAGCACCTGTGCTACTCCCTCCAAGTTTTTGTCAGGTTAACTCGGCTACAGTTCTTGTTCTTTTAATTAGCAGATTTGTGTAGAAGAAAAGGGGAATGATAGGACAATGGAATGTTCTTTAACCTTTAAAAAACTGACTTGTTCCAAGGGGATCAGCTAAATTTCCACGGTTTCCCTAGCCACAAGGAGGTACTGTGGTAAGAAGGAGGGAGGGTGTAGCCATTGGGAGGAGGAACTAGTTTGGGTATGGGGGGACCTCTTCAAACTACTGGAGTCTGGGCATGAGGTGGTTGGCTAGGGAGGTGAGAGACAATTCATCTAAAGAGGGGAGGGAAAAAGTGAAAGCAGCAATGGAAGGCAGGCCTTGGATATGGGAGTGAGCAGCCTCAAGGTATCTAGAATGTTGGTGTAAGTATTATTAATATACAGTTTATCTTAGATGAGTGTACTTGTCCTTAAGGTCCTACAAGTTATGGGTTGCTTTCTTAGATCGGCATATAGCTGCATATCATATGTAAATGACACCTGAGTTGATGCCTCAGAAGTCAAAGCATCAGGTTTGGAATCTGCTATCTCTTTCGAGCTAGAGCTTCAAATTACAACTAGATAAATAATGGGAAAAAATTTCCATAAAGATTTGCATGTTTGAATAAATTTGCTTTCCCTGTTTTCACATCCAATTTGTGTATGCTTTCTAAGAAAGTACATAGGTTTTTTTACTAGTATGTCTATTTGTGGAAAGTAAATTTTAAGCTCACACATTTGATTACTTGCACAAAGCAAGCCTGCATAGTAAACCTGATTATAAGAGTTACGTCCAGCCAATCAGGCTGTAAACAAATACTGTAAGTAATAAGTGATACAGCTGGAATTTTAAGTAGCAAACTATAGCATGAATGGCTTTTTTTAAAAGTGTGGTGTTTTGAGTACTACATAAATCCAAGAAAATTGCAATCTGTTTGTGGACATTCCACAGATAAAAAGAGGCAGAATTTATCAAGTATGTTAACCATAGATTGTTTGCTCAGCTCTACATCTAGTCCTGCCAGAACTGACCCCACCCTTCATCTTTCATTGGTAGATACCAGGTATCATGCAGTTTTTTTCTATTGAGGTCATTTGAAATAGATCTTAAAAATTAAGTTGGCACAGTTATTAAAGGTCCCATGGCACTTTTCGTAGGAATAGGAGTTTGATCTACAGTCCTTGCCCAGATTCTCTTCTTTGGCCCCAACAGTGTTAAATATATCAGTGCCACACTCTACCCCACCTGTAGCTGAATTTCAGTGATGTCAGATATAGTTGATAAAGTACTCCGGGGAAAATTCTCACCTGAGTAGAGCCCAGTACAAAGTCCATGCATAACATAAGTCCTGTTTTAAACACTCTGCAAGGGGAGAAATTCACTTTTGGTTTGAATGGTGCTATTTAAGACCTCAACCTTGCAATTCACTGTGCCCATGCACACCACTGCACCTACATGGAACCCCTCAGAAGTCAATAAGCTGACACAGAATGAATTGCTGGATCAGGGCATAAACTATTATGTTAGGTCAATATGACTGCCAGGCTTGATACAGGTCATTACTGCAGAAAGAAATCTGCGGGTCATGGTGGATCACAAGCTAACAGAGTCAACAGTTAAACACTATTGCAAAAAAAGCAAACATCGTTCTGGGATGTATTAGCAGGAGTGTTGTAAGCAAGACACAAGAAGTAATTCTTCCACTCTACTCCACACTGATTAGGCTCAACTGGAGTATTGTATCCAGTTCTGGGTGCCACATTTCAGGCCAGATGTGGACAAATTGGAGAAAGTCCAGAGAAGAGCAGGAGTGGCTCTAGCTTTTTTGCTGCCCCAAGCACGGCAGTCAGGCAGCCTTCGGTGGCTTGCCTGTGGGGGGTCCCCGGTCCCGTGGATTCGGCAACTTGCCTGCGGGAGGTCCGCTGGTCTTGCGGCTTCTGCGTACCCACCACCAAATTGTTGCCAAATCCATGGGACCAGCTGACCTCCTGCAGGTGCGCCGCCGAAGACTGCCTGACTGCTGCCCTCGCAGGGACCAGCAGGGCGCCCCCCCTCCCCCCACAGCTTGCTACCCCAGGCATGAGCTTGGAGCGCTGATGCCTGGAGCCGCCGGTGGAGAAGAGCAACGAAAATGATTAAAGGTCTAGAAAACATGACCTATGAGGGAAGATTGAAAAAATTGGGTTTGTTTAGCTTGGAGAAGAGAAGAGTGAGAGAAGGCATGATTACAGTTTTAAAGTACATAAAAGGTTATATACATAAAAGGAGGAGGAGAAAAATTCTTCTCAACCTCTGAGGACAGGACAAGAAGCCATGAGCTTAAAATGCAGCAGGGATGGTTTAGGTTAGATGTTAGGAAAAACTTTCTAACTGTCAGGGTGGTTAAGCACTGGAATAAATTGTCCAGGGAGGCTGTGAAATCTCCATCATTGGATTTTTTTTAAGATCAGGTTAGACAAACACCTGTCAGGGATGGTCTAGATAATACTTAGTCCTGCCATGAATGCAGGGACTGGACTAGATGACCTCTCTCAGGAATGGCAAACGGTGGCCACTGGGAGCTGCAAGCAGCCTTGCAAATGTAAACAAACTCTCTGGTGGTCCTCCAGCAGATTATCTTGACTGGCTGCATGCGGCCTGTGGGCCACAGGTTGCCCACCACTGCTTTAGAGTGGTGGGCAACCTAATAATAATCTAATAATAATCACCAAAGAAAAGTAACCCTTGTGTCAAAGGCTATATTAATTTTTGATCCAATGTGTTTTCAGCAAAGAACCCATTCATGAGGACACTGGAAATATTTTCAGTTAGTTATGGTTGGTTCTATGCACTTAAACTAAATCTTCCTTGTTTCCTGTTCTTTCTATATTATTGGTGTTTTGGAGCTCTCTGGTCATAATCCAAAACCCAGTCTTCATAGTTTTGAATCAGAAAGCACTGGAATTTCCTGCCTCACTCAAATGTGGTTGATCTTTAGCCAGTACAGTAGCATTTAGTAATAGCAATACATATTAGCTAATACAATAAAGAGGCTACTTATTTGGGCTACAGCTACCATGCAGGAGTAGGTGACAGTGGTGATATCCCTCTCTAAAGGGAATTGCTAGAGGTCTAAGTTGATAGCCCTTGTTACCCTTCTACTTAGGAAAAGGGGAAAGCACAAAACTTCAAGGCAGAGATGGGCCCAAGTGTGAATTTTAGATCCAGATCCAGATCCAGTTCTGGACCCTGAACACTCCAGAATTTGGGGAGGTTTAGATATGAGCTCTGGTTTGACTCATATAACAGCAAGGGCCCCGTCTGTGAAATTATTGTCACAGCTGTCCCCTTGCAAAGTTCAGGGGTGGTCATATCAGGAGATTTGAGTCCAGTCCAGCTCTTAAAAGAAAAAGAACAAATTAGAAACCACTTGTATCTCAGAAGAGCATGTATATTCAGAAACAACTAAGTGATAAGGAAAAATTGGGACAACAGCCAAGCCAGCCAGAGCTTCATGCAAGGCTGTGGGAGGGCCACAGCAACTAGCAACGACAAGGCAAGAGCTAAGAGTTAGTCTGCTGAAGCCCAGGAAAAGCCATTGTGTCCTAAAGCTGTAGCATAGGTGGATGTGAGCAGGTCAGTTTACACTGACCCTGCATCTTAATGCTTGCACCTCAGTTTTCCCTTTTGGTAGCATAAAGTAAACATACTGCATAATTAATATTTCCCCTTTTTTATGATGTTTGGAACATAACTTAAAGGTATTCAGTTCTACACCAGGCTCCCCAGTACTCCTCAGTCCTTACCGATTGCTTTATGTCAGGGTGTCACAATCCTTTTGGCCCTTGCACAGGGCTCCACGGCTACCCCTAATGGCAGGGCATTAGACACTGTCTCTTTCTCAGTTCCACTTGCAGGCTCAATCACCAATTCTCTCAGGCCAGTATACTTTCTGCTTAGAATGTCAAGCTCTTCTCATGGACCTCACTCCAGTTCCTTCTTGGGCTCCTGCTTCAGCTCCATCTGGACAAGGAGCTTTGCTGGTCCCGCTGCCAAACTTTGGTCTCCTTTGACTGAGCAACAGTTCCTTTTATAGGAAGCATTAACCCCATGCTGCTGTCATATGAACCAGGCATGGAGCACAACTTGGACCTTAGCTCCTTTAGAAGCCCAGTTCACTCTGAGACAGTGGGATATCTGAAGATCTTTGGGCCATGAGGGGAATTACTGTACCAGAACAGACAAATGCGTCACCCGCTCAATATTGTGTCTTTGACTGTGGCCAAAGCTGAATGCTCCGGAGCAAGAACTGAAGCTTCCTACTCATTAATATGAATGTGTGTCAATGTACCATGTGAGAAGCTTCTGCCTGACTCAAGATGTTGATTAGTTTATCTTCTAAAGCACAAAGATCCTGTTCCGTTATTTCTGCCACAACTTTCTAAATGATACATTAGCTAATAAAATCATGTGAATTCAGATGAGTCACCTATTTCATGGAAAAGACTAATATGATATAAACACTTTTCTCCAAGGAATTCTATTAATAAACAATGATTATACGTACAAAGCTTCCTCCTAACAAGGCCATAACCAAGGTGTGACAAGTGGGACAGCTTCTGTGCAAAGCCCCAGAGGTGGAAAACATGATGAGAAAGAAGCAGTAGGGGGCAAAAATATGCTTGCTTGTCCAGGCGCTAAAATGCCTAGTTACAGCTCTGCCTCCTGACACTGGACAATTTAAAAAGAAGAGAGGAAACATCAGATATTATGAAATAGTACATTCTATGGAGCCTTCTTCAAATGAAGAATGGCAGAATACCAAAATCTTTGGACCATGCACTTATATTTTTTCACAGAGACTACAGCCAAATACAGAACTCAGGTTATGCAGAATTGGGTTACTGTCATGGGGTTCATTCACTGTTGGGTGCCTCCTGGTGGCCACCTCTAGGGATTAGCTCCATTCAGGTCTGATGCTCCCTCTTTCCAATGGATTGTTCACACTGTGTCCCTCCTTATGCCATTTGCTCCCAGACCCTGTTGCTATTTCCCCCTTTTTTCTCTATCTTCTGGTCCCTTCCTCTGGGTTTACCTGCCCAAACTCCTTTCTCACAGGGAGTAACTGTAGATTACTCCTTTTTTTAGCTTTTTGCCAGACTCTGTAGCCCCCAAACACACATCCCTTTTCCCAGGGAGTGACTGTAGACTGCTTTCCTGCAGCCCTTCTTGGTTTCGTGGTGAAGCAAACTGACTTCCTGAGTGTCTGACCACCATGCACTGTACTTTGTGTTGTCCATTGTTGTCTGTGTATGTGTTCTCTCTGTGATAGCCTGTACAGAAAGGCTCAATTGAACTGCCCAAGAAGACCACAGATTTGGTTCAGTAGCGAAGGCGCTCGGCCAGGTTTAATGTTACGAAGCACAATCCTAGTTTCCTATATGTGCTACTGGCATATCCATTACAGGCATATCCATTATGATGGACTCAGATCAGGAGCATGACTCTTCGCTCCCCCATCACCCAGACAAAGACACCCCCTCTGTGACCCCTCTTTCTATACACTATTACAAACAAGTTACATATTGCCCCACTGACATGGTTAGTTACCTCCCTTTACTTTGTACCCATTCGTTCAATCAAAGCATCTCTATCCATCACTCTATTATTCTGATCTTTTCTTTAGGAAGGGTCAGTGTATCCCTGTATCATATTTGGGGAGTATGTTTATACCAAAACTTGGTATCAAGGTGTTCTGGTACCACACTTCTGGAATGTATTTTCATGAATATCTTAGTGCCAAGGAGTGTTTGTGTTTTTGCAATGTCACCCTTGTTCTTACCAAGTTCAGTGAACTTGTAAGTAGGCATGTTTTGTAACAGGGCCTGACTCTTATTTAATTCACAATGCCCTATTAGAATTCTAACTAGCACCACTTCAATCTTTCTTGCAGGGTCTCGGATTATGTTTACAACATCAACTGTTGGTAATATTTCTTGGAATTGTTTCTCCTTTGTTTTGTTTGCCCACAGTTCTTGCTATTCCTTTCTTAGCTCATTTTTGATTAGGTGTTAAAATCCCAGTTTGCTTAAGGAGAGTCCTATGTTAGCCTCTGCATGATTAATAGCACTTTTGCTTGTTTGCCAATTTGTTGCCTGCTACCCCTACGTGTGCCAGGATCCATGCTATTCCTATGGTTATATCCAATTGTATCAATTCAGTTGTTAGCAGTAATATTTCATTAGGAATATTGTTTCTGCTGTCAGACTTACCATTGTAAATTCCTTGCAGCCCTAATAAGGAGTCAAACAGAGTGGCCACGGCAACTGGCGGCACATCGAAAGCCCAATTTAGCACTAGCCTAATCCTTGTTAGCCCAGCCATAAATATAGATACAAAGTTAGTTAGCCTTATGGCTTTCCTGAGTCTGAGCAATATGTGGCAATTGTCTCCCCACTTCTCACAAATATAATGATTTATGATTTCTTGTAGATTTATCAGTCTTCTCCTTTTTTTCATAACTTCATGTCTATCTCAGGAGGATGGTTTCCAGTGATAGAGTATTTTCCTATAGCTATAGATTTTGGTCTCTTTCAATCCTTTCTTTTCATTAAGATCCTTTACTTCTATACCCTACTTACAGGTGGAATTCTGATTTTTTTTTTCTTGTCCTACCTGGCTTCCTCATAATTCCCAGCAATCATTATATATTAGCTTTGTGTTATCCTCTTTGCTATTTCCTAGTACTTCGTCCCAAAAGAACATAAGAAGATCCATACTAGGTCCGACCAAAGGTCCATCTAGCTCAATAACCTGTCTTCCAACGGTGGCCAATGTCAGGTGCCCCACGTAAGGGTAAGCCTAGGAGCTGTATTCTAAAAATGATTGGTCTTTCACTGACTGCTATCTGTAGTACACACAGAGACATACGAATGAAGGCACCACATGTGATACACAATGTCTGTGCTTGGATATAGTCTAATTTTCTCAGATTTGTGTTCACTGCTCAAAGGCCTGGCATCCATATTCAATAACTGGTTGAATTAATACTCTGTCTAGCATTGCCATCACTTTCTTATCCATTCCCCAGGATGTTCCAGGGATAGTTTTAAGTACAAAGATGGAATTAACATATTTATCTTTAATATTTTCTATATGGTTCCTCCAAGTAAGCTTAGAATCCGAAATGTTACAGAGGCATTGTCGAGGATTATCTGGCCTTCTGACTACTACCCCATGCTACTCATCCATGTGGGCACAAATGATACTGCGAGGTGTGACGCTGGGCAGATCAAGAGTGACTACAGGGCTCTGGGAGTATGGGTGAGGAAGTTTGGAGCACAAGTGGTATTCTCTTCGATTCTTCCTGTCAAAGGTAGGGGCCCGGGCAGAGACAGATGTATCATGGAGGTGAATACCTGGCTGCGAAGATGTGTTTGCCAGTAAGGGCTTTGGCTCATCACCCAGGGATGGTATTCGAGAGGACTGCTAGGCAGAAGATGGCGTTCACTCTTCGAGGAGGGAAAGACCTATTTGCACACATGAGTGCGAGCTAGAAACTGTAGCTGATGAGGGGGCTTTAAACAGGTTTGGACAGGGGACAGGTAGCATAAGCCCACAGGTAAGGTGGAACAGGGAAGACCTGGAGATGGAGTCAGAAACAAGAGGGCGTCGGCTTAATGGCAGAGAAGAAAGGAGGGTTGGCAAAACTAGGATCGACCAGATCAAATCAGTATCTTGATGCCTATGATAAAATACGCGAAAGTATGGGTTAATAAAGAGAAGAACATGGAATGGTAATAAATAAATACACATGATATTGTTGCATGCAACTGAAACGTTTGGTGGAATAATTACACATGATTGGAATGTTGGGTTGTGGATGGGTATAGTTTGCTCAGAAGAAAGAAACGGGAAAAAGGGAGGAGGGGTTGCCTTCTATTTAAAAATGTACAACTTGGACTGAGGTGGAGATGGACATAGGAGATGGGAGTGTGAAGTGCTCTGGGTTAGGATAAAAGGGGTAAAAAACCAAGGGGATATCGTGCTAGGAGTCTACACAGGCCAACCTACCAGTTGGACAGAGTGATATGAGGCTTTTTTATAAACAACAACAAAATCTCTCAGAGCAGGCAAAATTGGTGTGATGGCGGACCTTCAACGATACCCAATATAATGCTGGGGCAAACAACACCCGCGCCGGCACAGACTATCCAATAAGTTCCTGGGATGCATATGCAGACAACTTTTGTATTTCAGAAGTTGACAAAGCTACTCGGGGGGAGTTGTTGAGACTGGCTTTATCCACAAATAGGGAGGACCTCCATAGAATGAAAGTAGAAGAACTTGGGTGAAAGCTGACATGAATCATCAGAAGTTCACCATCTAAGCGAAGCGGTAGAAGGAGTACAGCAAAATGGAGACCATGGGATCGGAAGGCGGATTTTGTAAGCTCAGAGAGCCTGATAGTAAGGTCTCCCAGGGAATCAAGACTGGGGGAAAAAACAACTGATGAGAGTCGCAGGTTTCTTCAAGAACACATTTAAGCGACCAAAAAGCAAGGTATGCAGATGGGTAGAAAGCCATAGAAAATCGTGGCAAAAGACCAGCTTGGACTTAACCAACGAGACTTGCAATGACTACAACAACTAAACAAGGAGTCATATAAAATGAAACTAGCGTCAGATTACAAAGGATGAAAGTAAACAACACACAGGATGCAGGGGCAAGTTAGAAAGCAAAGCCACAAAAGAAACTCAAACTAGCTATGGGTAAAAGGAAGCGCAAAAGAATCTTTAGTCAATACATATATAGAAGAGAAAGGAAACAAGGACAGGGTTAGAGCCCACTGCACAGTGAGAGGGAGAAACATACAGGAAAACTTGAAATGGCAGAGATGCTCCAATGACTTCTTTGTTCGGTCTCACTGATAAGCTGAACGAATGCTACATAGTGAAATCTTATGGAAGGGGGTACGGTTAGAGATAAATAAAAAAGAGGCAGTTAAAACACACACTTAGAAGTAGATCCTGCAAGTCACCAGGGCGGGATGAAATGCAGATCCTAGAATATCCAGAAGAGTAATAAGAGAGCGTATCTGACTCTAGCTATTATCTGAAAGTTCATGGGAGACGGGAGAGATTCCAGTAAGACTGGAAAAAGGACAAATATAGTGCCATCTATAAAAAGAAATTAAAAAAACACCCAGGAAACACAGACCAGTTTTACTTCTGTGCCATAGGGAAGATAATGGAAGCAAGTTAAATTAAGGAATCATCTCGCAAACCTTGAAGGTGGTAGGTGATAGGGAATAGGCCAGGCTTGGATTTGTAAGAACAAATCGTGTCAAGACCCAATCTGTAGCTCTTTGATGTGGATAACAAGCTTGTGGAGTAAGGGAGAAGTGGTGGATGTGTATTACCTGACTTTGTAAGCATTTGATTACAGTCCGCATGATATTCTTATCGATAAACTAGGCAAATACAATTTAGGATGGGGCTATCTATAAGGTGGGTGCATAACTGCTGGATAACCGTACTCAGTGAGTAGTTATTAATGGTCCCAATCCAGCTGGACAAGATAACAAGTGGGCGTGTCCGCAGGGTCTGTTTTTGGGACGACTCTGATTCAATCTCTTCATCAACGACTTAGGATGCTGGGCATAGAAAGTACACTTATTAAGTTTGCAGACGATACAAACTGAAGGGATTGCGAACTGCTTTGGAGACAGGCGTCCAAATTCAAAATGCATCTGACCAAATTGGAGAAATGATCTGAGGTAACCGCTTGAAGTTCAATAAAGAACAAATGCAAGTGCCTCCACTTAGGAAGGAACCAATCACTTTTCACACATACACGAATGGAAGAGACTTGTCTAGGAAGGGAGTATGGCAGAAAAAAAGATCTGGTGCAGGGTCTGTGCCACAAGCTAAATATGAGCAACAGTTGTGATACTGTTGCAAAAAAGCAAACGTGTATCTGGGCGTGCATTAACAGGTGTGTTGTAAACAAGACACGAGAAGTCATTCTTTCTGCTCTACTCTGGCGCTGGTTAGGCTCAACTGGAGTATCCCTGTCCAGTTCTGGGCACCGCATTTCAAGAAGATGTGGAGAAATTGGAGTGGGTCAGAGAAGAGCAACAAGAATGATTAAAGGTCTTGAGAACATGACTTATGAAGGAAGCTGAAAGAATGGGTTATTTAGTTTGGAAAAGAAAGACTGAGAGGCGGACATGATAGCAGTTTTCGTATCGTAAAAGGGTTCATCAGAGGAGGGAGAAAACTTGTACTTAGCCCTAATGAATAGAACAAGAAGCAATGGGCTTAAACTGCAGCAAGGGAGATTTAGGTTGGACATTAGGAAAAAGTTCCTAACTGTCAGGGTAGTTAAACACTGGAATAAATTGCCTAGCGAGGTTGTGAAATCTCCATCTCTGGAGATATTTAAAAGTAGGTTAGATAAATGTGTATCAGGGCTGGTCTAGACAGTATTTGGTCCTGCCATGAAGGCAGGGGACTGGACTCGATGACCTCTCGAGGTCCCTTCCAGTCCTAGAGTCTATGAATCTATGTTATCAAATAGCACAAAAGAATTTGTGATTTATTTTCACTATATTTATCAGCCCTTTTCTGTTCTCCGTTTCCTGGCTTTATACAAATTTAGCCTGCCCCTGCCCAGCTGAACTTTATCATGAATTAGCCTTTCAGGCCCTGGCTCTCCCCCAGGTGCAGCCTAAAAATCTGATGTGCCTTATACGGGGTGAACACCCCATCACACCTACCATTTTCAGGAGCTGAGATTAACTGGCATGGGGGAAAAAGAGAAAATGCTGGTATCTGTTATTATGGTTACTGCATAGATGAATGGAATGCTGTCCCACCAGTGTAAGTAGTTTGCTCTGGAGGAAGATTTTCTTGTGATACAGCTAGGGATTAACTTGAGTGAGCATTACTATTGAAATCTAGCTCTGACTAGAAGCATTACTTCCATATAGTTGTTTGGAAGATAGTTGATTATCTGTGATCATTAAGAAGAGGTGAACCTTGGGAAGTGCTAATAACTTCTAAATGTCCATATTTATTTCCGTGGTGCAGCCAGGTGGGTCCCAAGATATTAGAGAGACAAGGTGAGTGAGGTATTAACTTGTATTGTACCAACTTCTGTTGGTGAGAGACAAGCTTTCGAGCTGCACAGAGCTCTTCTTCACAGCTGATAAAGGTGCTCAGAGAAGAAGAGCTCTGTGTGAGCTCAAAAGCTTGTCATCTTCACCAACAGAAGTTGGTTCAATAAAAGATATTACCTCACCCACCTTGTGTGTCTCATGTTTATTTCACTCAGTAGAAAGCAGCCCCAAGTCAAGTGTAGTTTTATCTTGCTGGAGAGGAGTTAAATCAAACTGCCAGTTTCAGCCTTGGCAAACGTGTGTGGGGAGTTGCAAAATTATCTGAAAATGCATTTGTGACACTTCTCAGGGGTAGCCAGGGTTGTGAGGCAACTCACTACTACTTGCCTTTACCGGGACGGATCCTGGTCTATATCTGCTAGGGGTCAGCTCCCTGATAACCCTGGCCACAGGCAGCACAAGTACTCCCCTCACAGCAGGGGTAGCTCTAGCTTTTTTGTCACCCCAAGCACAGCAGGCAGGATGCCTTCGGCGGCTTGCCTGCAAGAGGTCCACTGGTCCCGCGGCTTCAGCGTAAACGCTGCCGAGTTGCCGCTGAATCCGCAGGACTGGCGGACCACCCGCAGGCAAGCTGCTGAAGGCTGCCTGACTGCTGCCCTTGCAGGGACCAGCAGGGTGCCCCCCATGGCTTGCTGTCCCAGGCACACGCTTGGAGTGCTAGTGCCTGGAGCTGCCGCTGCCTCACAGGCCCTGAGGGCTCTGCTGTCCCTCTGCAGGCAAGTGATAGGCTCATACCAACTTCCAAGTGTACCTCTGGAGAGCCCAGGCCCCACTCCACTGAACACTTTCACAGAACTCTGATTCTCTACTCCTCAAGGAATAATACACACCAGCTTACCAGTTTTACATTAAGGTTACCACTCTGCTTAACACACAGCATTTAGATATAGTGAAAACAGGACTGTGTTTATTATCAAAGAGCAGAGATTCAAATGATAGTAAGAATATTGGAAATAAATGGTTACATGTAAAACAAAATCAGAACATGTTTGCTAGAGCCTAAACTTAACTCACAGGACACTCCTGCAGGGTATCTTACCCAAGTCCTTTTCCCAGCATTTTCAGCCATGTTGTCTGTGACCATCCCACTCCCCGCTTCTGTAAAATCAAAGCCACTGGCAACTTGTCCTCTCAGTTTGAAGGGGTTTGAACCTCAGGGTTCATCTGCACCCAAATATATGCCCAACCACACCTTTGATGTTCACCTGAAAATAGTGCTTCCCTACCTTTACTCCCACTGTTTACCTCTTCCTGTTAATTTCCTTCTGAAGTCTCTGCAAGTTCTTCATTAGCATTTAACTCAATACGCTAATAGACTTCTAGTGTAAGATACTTCTCTCCCTGGTGGATCATTGTATATCTTCCACCTCCTGTTTGGAGAAGTTTGTCGTTGGATACGCTGCCTTTGAGTGATCTAGCTTTAACTACAAAGGCTAGAGAACATAATTTTCAGCATATATACATAACTCCTTCCATATTTCCATACATACATCTCTCAGTGATTATGATGACCAGTGTGGCACAGGCTTTCAGTAGAGAACATACATGGCCCCTTTTGGTGAACCCAGAGGATCCCTGTACTCCTATGCTCTCTGACAGTTGGCCTCAAGAAGTCCTTTGTTACATTTTCCATACACAGAGACTTTCTGTTTGAATTACATCTTTATTGGGGAAATTATTTATTCATATTTTTACAGTCTTTGGATGGAAAATGGCTAACCGTGATCTAGAACAAACATGTGACTTTGGGACTCTCATAAAGGAAATGTATAGTATGTCATTAAAATTGCATTGAAATTAAGGATAATTCATTACACTTCGTGAACAAAATCTAAACTGATAGTTGCATTTCAGGGGGGAGAAAAAGAAACAAGCCATTACATTACTTTTATATTAATTTTCATTTTCAATTAACTTTAGATTTAGATGAAAGGAAATATAGATGATAAACTGCAATCCTTCAAATTGTGGCATTATCGAAGAATTCTGAAAATATCATGGATAGATGGCATATCTAACAAAAAAGTACTGGAGATTATTAGAACTCAGCAAATGCTAGGCAGAAATCTAATTAAAAGAGAGATTTGATTTGCAGAGCACATTTTAAAAGGTTCGGCGGGAGACGCAGGTTTACGGGCACTGGAAGGGAAAATTGATGGCAGAAGAACATTAGGCAGAAAAACAAGATCTTAGATGGATGATGTGGTATCCTGGTTGTTCAAAAGAACTGTTCATTCACAAAGAGATTACCAGAGGATTGTACAGAATGGGCTACCCTGGTTGCAAACCTCCAGTAACACTGATGAAGAAAAGGAAACAATGAGACAAAGAACAAAAGTAAAGTTTACATGAGTGCACAGTTATTGTCCCCTGTGATCATGCAGCAGCAGCGCTGTCTTACAATGGAAGTAGGCTTTGTCGACATAGCACTCTCCTCCCGCCACAGCTGCCAAAAGAATGGAGATGACTCTTGATTAACTTTCATCACAACAGCTGACAGGGAGAAGAGGGGAGAGAGCTAACGCCTCTCCAGCAGCCAAGAAAGAAGAGGTGTGGCTCACTGTAAGAGATGTGATTAGATGGGCATAGCTAGGACATGGGCTCCATCCTGTTTTTGACAGACTCAAAGGTGGCAGCCCTACTAGAACTAGACCAAGAAGCAGATGCTAATAGTAGGAATAGAAGAGAGTACTTGGCATATGGGGCCAAATTCATCGCTGCATTCTTCCAGTTTTAAGACAGAGTAACCCCATCAGTGTCAATAAACTGCTGCTCCAGGAGTATAAACAGTGGTGAATCAGGCCCATGCTATTTTATTTGGGTGGGGGGAGGTTTTAGATGACTTGAGAACATAATTGAAAATCTCACTGTGGAATATTCAACTTTACAAAGGAAGATATTGGGGATGTAAAAAAATGGCTTGAGCCAAGAGAAGCATGTTATCCCCAAGTAAATCATACTTCCTTCATCCTCGTGAGCTGAACTCCAGGAGAGACTGAAGCAATAAAAATAAAATGAATTAAACAGCAGCAGGATTGATCTCAACTGGTTTGACAGCTAACAAAATAATTGCATGGCCAATTTTTTTTGAAATGTGTACAGGAGATAAGATTCCGCAGACCAAAACAGAATGGACTAGATTATACCCATGGGACTGCATTACTTTCCTCCCTACCCACCTTGCTTTTCTTCAGCAAGTGTGTTTTAATTTCTTAGAGCACAAAGTCACTTATGCTCACGTTGGATGCTCTTTAATGAGCCAGAGGGAATGGATAAAGTTACCCACTTCTTTAACATGTCCCAAGAAGGAGTTCATTCTTCCTCTTTATTCTTGCTCTGTTCCCCCAGGCAAATGAAGCTGTTCCTTAAATGAGCATCCAAACACACCCTTCATTGATAGCATCCTGCTTCTTGCCTCACCTTAGCCCAGCCTACCATTCTGCCATCTCCAGTTCTCCTTGCTTATTCCTCCTGACATCTCAACCTGATCTACCTTTCCCTGCTAGTCCTGGACTAAGAGTGGAGATGGAAACCATGAGGATGGAGTTTGGGTAAGACACTTTCCCATAGTCCCAATTTTCCCCACTACCAGGCATTCAGAGCCCCTTCCTCTTCTCTAGCATAGGATCCCCCAGAACCTCTTCTCAAATCCTAACAACATAGTCAGTTCCGAAAGTGGAATTAGCCAGTATTAAGGGTTAATCTAGATTTTCCAGTACTCTAAAATCAACAGTATTCCCAGGTCAACATACTGTTCTTTTGTTAGTGTATAACACTAATGTTGTTCTTGTATATTTCATTATAAAACTGTCACTAAGTGTTACTTATAAAAGATATTTATTGTAAGCTCTTTGGACCATATTTTCATACGTGTTTGTACAATATCTACTACAACAGAGCTCCAATCTTGATTGGGGTCGCTGAATGCTGCTGTAACAGAAACATTAAATAATTCTGTGAGGAGACTCATTGCGACAGGAAAAGAACATTTCGCAACCCTGAGTGTGAAGTATGAATATTTCATTTCTCTTTGAACAGTGAATGGCAGTCCTGGAGTTGGTTCTGGAATCACTTGAATAAGATTTAATTTATTACAGCTGTGTATTTTCTTTTGGATCCTTATGTCTTGCTACATTTGCATGCCAGCTAACAGTCAGACAAAATCCCATTTGTAAATCTCTGCTAGGCATGTGTGATGCTAATAAGTTGCAGACTTTTTTTAATAGCAAAAGTTCGATGCATGTAAGTCACGTCTCACCCAGTTTGGTATTCCAAAATAAATAAATTTGAAAATTCACTGACAAAAACCTTTAAGTCACTGTTAAGATTGCCTGATGATATCTCATGCCTTGCCAGAACATTAACTTCAGCAGAAATCAAACTCCTGAAAACCAGAAAATACAGAGTTAAGATGTACACCTACACAACCTTAACTCTGCTCCCCCGGAAGTGGCAATAGCCACCTGGGATTTATCCACATGCGCTCTAGCTGCCTTCGACTGTATTAGGTATCACCATATTGAATGGTGGAAGGATTAGTTGGAGCAACTAGGCAGAGCTGTGAATGTGAGATGAGGATCCCCTCGCCCTGCTCCCCATGTGCGATAAAAGGAGAAGTGCATGTGTACCCTGAGGGATCCAGTATGCCCCATTTCAGTACTGAGTTATGTAGGTTGTCAGTAGCAGGGCATAGGGGTCTTCTTCCCATGAGTATTGTCAGCTGTGAGGTGGGTTAGGAGAGCAGTCTGTGGGCTTGATGGATTTGTGAAAGTATAGTGTTAAATGGTATCCTGTGAGAAAGGGTGAAGGGATTGTAAAAATGAGGTGAATGGGGTTGTAACATTTAGCAGATATGGCCTTGCTATGGAGTGGGCTGAGTGTCTGAGTGTACATCAGATGCAGATAGATCCTGTTCATTCAGTACAAAGGCAGAGTGTGATTGTTTTATGGGCATACTGAGGCATCACTCACAGAGAGCAGAGTTAAAATTTCATAGGCATATAGTTTTACTCTGTATTTCCTGTGTTTTCAGAAATTAGCAGTACCGTAACTCTTCATTTCCTCACTTTCAGAAATCTGAGTTCTGCTGAACTTCTTGTTCTGGAAGGGCACAAGATACCTTAAATCCCCCTTTAAAATAATTTCAGTGAATTTCCTTGATGTTTTCTAAAAAAGAAAGAAGGAGAAATGTTGTTGGTAGGAGTTAATAGTTGTTCAAGCAGTTGTGATTAGCATGTAAGTGTGCAATTGAAACACTACTATGGCTAGTAATTATAACAGTACCCATTTCTTAAACAGTGATTTTTCTCCATAGATCTCAAAGCTCTTTAGTAAGGAGGAAAACATCATTATCTCCAATGTACAGATGGAGAAACTGAGTCACACGGAAGTGAAGCAACTTTGCCAGGGCCATCCAGTAGGCCAGTGGAAATCTGGGAACAGAGCCCAAGATGTGAATCCCAGTCCACTGTTTTCTCTGCATACAAATCACATAGTAACCAAGTGCCCCTCCCATATTTTGTTCTCATTAAAAAGGGATAAGCGTTGTACTTTGAAATGTTTGCAGTGTGTGATGAGAGGCCCGGTGAGAGATCTCAGACTATGGGCTATGTCCCAAAAACTTGACAGTTTTATGAGATGCTGATTACAATAACTTCAAGCACTTGAGAGAAGAGTCGTGTGTATCTCTCCTTCTCCACTCCCCTGCAACCTATCGCCCTATCATCACCACTTCCAGCTCACCTTCCTTTTCCAGTGCCACTACGCCAGTAGCACTTTAGAAGCCAGGTCTGCACAAGAAAATGTTGGTAAAATTTGTGAACTTTAAGAAAAGATGGGGGGAGGCTTTATCCTGAGAACCTCTTGCTCAAATGACCTCAGGTTTGGATCACTAACCATACCCTTTGCCTCTATGAGGCATGCCAAATTTCAAGGCAATCTGAATAACTATACAGATTTTATAGCACTTAAAATAGTCATCCTTTAAACAGAAAGGCATTCTTAACCTTAACAATAGCAGGCTGGTGCCCTGCTGTAATATACTAATATGCAGGTCTGGCCAAGTAAGAAGTTCTGTTTTGAAATGCTATTTAGTGAATGCAATGGACAGTTTAAACACTTTTTTTTAAAAGAAAATATAATTGTGACAGGACTGTAATGCTAACACTAAATGCTAACTCGCATCACAGTCTTACTAGGCATGCTCTAGCCAGCTGGGCTCTGTCAAGGCTGATTCCCCCCTCTGGCACTTTGAGTGTAGAAGGTGGGGGCCTGCAAGGATTTTAAAAATTAATACTGGCCACTCCAGGCTGGCATTAAACTCCCGTCACAGCTTCTCTCAGACCTTGGATGGGTAGATGCTGCCACCACCCAAATGCGCAAAAAAAACCAAAATCTTTTGAGAACCTAGGAAGGAGCACTCGGGAATTCCTTCCTGTGGGGTACCCTCAAGCTCCTTCACCCCCACTCCAGGGAAGAGCTGAGAAAGAAAACAAAGCTAATTAAACAACATGTGCACAAACCTCATAGGACACCCAAACCCAATCCTGTTTTTTAAAAAAGGTAAATTTTATTAAAAACAAAAAGAAAGAAAATACTTCTGAAAACTTAGGCTATTGCTAGATTTAAAAAGAGCCAATATAATAATTAAGCATCAAGAATGGTTTTCTTGAGGTCCAGCATAATGGTTACAAGTAAAAGCAAAACACAAGCATTTGGGGGTTAGTACAGAGAAGTCCACAAGCCATAAAGAAATACAAGAGATAAACCCAATCGCATCTTCCTAGACATTTCCTGATCTAGTTACATATCTAGGATTTTAAACCATAGTTTCTAGGTATGTCTGATGATTTTTCATACCTGGCTTAAAGCTTCTGACAGCATTGCTGCTCTGTGTCTTCTCTCTGGGAGAACAACCATACACGGACAAAAGAGGAGTTTTGTTTCAATTTTAAAAAGTTCTAGCCTTCCCATTGGTTCTTTTGGCCAGGTGCCCACTCACTTTCTTTTACCTATGCATGCAGTCAGACTTTTTAATGCTTTACATGTAAAGCAAGGAGAGAACAGCTACCAAGAGGGATTTTGTAGCTGGCTCAGTATCCATAAAAGGGAGCTACCCCCCTCTTCCTTTATCTCAGGCTCCAATAGAGGAATAGGTAACAATAACTTTTGTGGCACTACGGAATAGTAACTGGTAGAGATGTATTGTGTTGGTGAATGGAATTTGCTTTCTAACGGATATTCAATATAAAAGAAAAAACTTACTCTGAACATTATTTTTTCGAAATGTCCAACTGGGGAACAGGAGTTTCTTTGTGGGGCAATGTCCTGAAATTTGATGCCAGTTGAGAGGCAAGGGCTCACATTGACACACTCTATGTGTGACAGCTGCCAAATTGGCCAGCACACCAGGGCCCAGAGCAAGAACTGCTATGGCTTGAGCCAAAGCTCTTGAGCTGGGCCTCTAATGGACTCATATATTCTGCAGATGAGGCACAGAGAGAACCTGTCATAAACGTTTGCCTGTCGGTTACATCTGCACAGAGCGAATCTGGGACTTGAGTGTTGAAACTGGATGAGGAACTTGCATATGAGACTTTTGAAGCCAGGAGTCTAAAAACTGACAATTCTTGCAGTTGCTGTAATGGTCTGTGACAGGGGTTGGCAACCTAAGGCACCCCTGCCAAACACGGCATGCAGGCCAATTTTGAGTGCACGCTGCTGCCTGCCGCGGTCCCAACCCCCAACCCCACTCAGCCCTCCCCGCCCACCACTCTCCTCTGTGGGGGCAGGAGGCAGAGACTTGGTCCTGTGGCAGCCAAGCTTCCCTCCTCCCCCACTTCTTCCCCTTGCGTGCTGCTTTCCTGCCCTTCCTCCTCTCCTTCTCTGCGCCGATCAGCTGATAGCCCTTGCGAAGGGGAAGGGGAAGAGTGGCAGCGTGCTCGCTACTCCATAGAGGAGGCAGAGAGGAGGTAGGAATGGGACCTTCGGGAAGGGGGTGGAACAGGGCATATCCCTTCCAGCTCCCTGCCCTGACCCCTGAACCTCCACACACACACCCAGCCTTCTGCCCTGCACCCCCTCACACACCCCAGCCCTCTGCCCTGACCCGTGAACCCCACACACACACCCAGCCTTCTCCCCTGCACCCCCACACACCCCCAGCCCTCTTCCCTGACCCTTGAACCGCCCCCACACACATCCAGCCTTCTGCCCTGCACCCCCCATGGCCCCAGTCTTCTGCCCTGACCCCTGAACCCCCCCACACCCAGCCTTCTCCCCTGCACCCCCACAGTCCTCATCCTCTGCCCTGACCCCTGAACCCCCCCATACACCCAGTCTTCTGCCCTGAAACCCCCACACACACCCCCAGCCCTCTGCCCTGACCCCTGAAATCCACCCCCCTCCAGGTCTTGGGTCTCGGCTGCCGGCCCCTTGCCAGCCGGTGTCCCAGCCGCAGGCCCCGCTCAGCCTGCTGCCAGCCTAGATGAACAGAACCCCAGGCTGGCAGTGAGCTGAGAAGGCTGGTGGCGTAAGATCAGCATTTTAATTTAATTTTAAATGAAGCTTCTTAAACATTTTGAAAACCTTGTTTACATACAACAATAGTTTAGTTATATATTATAGACTTATAGAAAGAGACCTTCTAAAAATGTTAAAATGTATTACTGGCATGCAAAACCTTAAATTAGAGTGAATAAATGAAGACTCGGCACACCACTTCTGAAAGGTTGCTGACCCCTGGTCTGGGAGATGGCCAGTTGGGGTTACTGATATTTATTGTTTATCTTATTATAAAAAAAGACTCAAAACCATCTAGATATACACATACTGTTTTAGCTTCTCGTTGTGCCTTGTCTTCAATTAGGCCACAATCCTGCAATTGGCTCTTTGTGGAGGTCTATCCAGGTACAATGAGTTGCAGGATTAAGGCTATAGATTTTAAGCTCTTCAAGGGGAAAAAATCTTTCTTTATTTTTGCACAGAATTTAGCGCAACCATTCCTGATTAGGACTTCTGGGTACTACTGCAATAATGACTGGTGGATTTAAATACTTTTCTCATGCTTTTTTTTTTTGCTCACATAGAAGGATGTTTTTGTATATCCTGTTTCTTGTTGCTGTTCTTGAACAAAGGATTATCACTTTCTTGTTTCCCAAGGCCATTTGTTTATTGATTAGAAACAAATAAGCATAAAGAGCTCTTAGCATTTCATAATAACCTCGTCTTTCTTCACTTCAGATATGCACCTTTTTTGGGGGAAACACCTCCTTTTTAAACTGCATGGTTTAGATGTAGTGGGAAAACACACACTGTAGTTTTATTCTTTTAATGGTTAACAACATCGTGTTTCCAATCTGTCTGTATGCCACTTGTTGGTATCATATCTGAGTACATTCTTGGCTCCCTAATTCCTACATAAATGCAAAGGACCTAATTCTCTGCAGCTTTGTACCTTCTGTGGTCATTTACACCTCTGCAGAATGAGTTTAAAACACCCCCATTTTGACTTAGTAGCATTTGCTCTCCCTTTTGCGTAGTGTAAATGATGTCAGAGGTGCAATGCAGTAGAGCATCAGGCTCGTAACTAATTATTTTTGAATAAGGAAAGAATAAGGCAGGAACCCTTGGGATCTGGGGGTCTATAATGTTTCTGCACATGAAAGTTTTATTCCAAAGTAACAGGGGATGTGAATCTAAAGCAAAGTAGCTATTCAAGAATAAATCCACATGAGGAGAAAATTATTCCAGAATAAGAATACCTTCTTACAGTGCCAAAGTGGATTAAGCTAATTTGGGAACAGGCACCCTTATTACAGAACAAAAGTGTCTGGAATAACTCTCATACAGACAAGCCCGAAAACAGAGGAAGGATGTGAGATTCACTATGGGCCCATCATGGTGCCTCATCCCATTTGATCCCAATGGGACCTGAGGGAAGGTGGAGGACAGGCAGTAGCTGGAAGTCATGTAAGTGCTTCCCAGCTGTCCATGGATGAAGGATATATGTAGAGAAGGGAAAATGTGTGTGGATCCATTCCAATATAGTCTCAGTACACCATGTTTTCATAGCAAATTGAGCACAGACTGAATAGGGTACTGAAAAGTTAATTTTACCTCTGACATTTAAGGCAGACATAAACCAGAAAATAATATTTGGATACAGCAGTGGTTAGACAGGAATATCAAGCCTGCTTTCTCTTTCTGTGTCAAAGTCCAGAGCCCTTATTTCAATTTGACTTGAGCAAACACCTCTTCCTTTTAGCCTATTTAAAATTTATATAGTTTAACTTCTGTTCATCCAGAGCTGCTGATCCCACAGGGAAACAACACAGCGCTCAGAGCAAGTTGTGTTCATGGGAATTGTTTACATTCCTTCCCAACTAGAGACAAGAGGATCTGTTTGTAACATTGACCGCTCCCCTAGCCTGTTTAGCAGCAATTAGGCATCCAGAGATAATTGTTTAAATGGAAGCTTCCCAATGGTAGAATCTTAGACAAAAAGCTCTCTCTCACTGACAGAAGTTTGGTCCAGTGAATATATTACCTCACCCACCTTGTGTCTCTGATATCCTGGGACCCATGTGGCTACTACTACACTGCAGAGATAAAAAGCTGTCATTAAAAGAGAGCCTTTTTTTAGCATAGCTGATGATCCCAAATAAGACCATCATGTCCCAAGTCTCCACAGTTTCAGTTCAAAAATTGATGGGGGATGGAATTCCCTGAAATTATGTCATGATTACCTTGGGAATAGATTGTTAAACTTCTTAGCTTGTTGGGTCAAAGAATGGTTCTTTCTGCAGTCTTTTATGGTGACTACATTTTAAGAGATCCAAACAACACTGCATGGAAACAGAACAGCCAGAATTTGTTTTGACATATGTCAATATACTGTAGTGGGCTAAATTTTTCCCATAGGGGTCATCTTCACTTACAAAATTACAGGGCTGTGGAGTCATGTCAATTAATACATCATTGACCATGACTTTGCAAGTAATTTTCAACATAATTTCAGCTGGCCTTGGGTAAACCCTGCAGAAGAGAATTCGTTACCTGTTGATCCAATAAAGGCCTGTAATCTATTTTTATAGTTACCAGCAAAGACAGAGATAATCCAACCCCAAGAGTTGACTGCAGCTTTGTCTTTACTAGAAAGTTAACTTAGTGTGATCCATGAGTTTTTTGTTAACACGCTTCACATTCAGACATCAAGTCTCCATAATTATGCCATAGTAGTGCCACACCACAAGGCAGCCACCACATTGTGAAGTACAGGGAAAACCACAAGTTAGCTTCCTTCACTTTTTGCTCTCCTGAGATGTTTGCAGTGAAAACATGCAGCTACTCACAACAATCAATAGATGATGGTCTGCCAAGCCTTACCCACAAGCACTCATGGCATGCAAACCTGGGCCTATCTTGCCATTTGCCTGTGATCTGTCCCCTAACCAGATACCACCTGCTTTCAGTATGGCTCTGTTCAGTCCCACACTGCTTCCAGTGCTACAGAAGGGCAGTGAATGCCCATCAAAAAGACCAGATATCAATATGTATCCACCTTGCTGGAGGCTGATACCAAAGACTTGGTCAAACTTTGGACTGAAGTGAGCCTAACCCATAGCTCTGGGACCCAGAAGAGGAATGTCCAGCAGTATGACAGCATAACTTGGAAACTGCAGCCAGCCCAATCATGAGATTAGTTGGACTGGACAACAGTGAGGGGGGAAAATGAAGAGATTCAAGGCAAGGACAACAAGGACCAAGGACAACAGTTCCAAGTCTGATGCTGCCCCAGTGAGATGAGATGAATCATGTGCTAAGCAGAGCCCCTAGCACACATCCTCATTTCAACCTGGATTCAACTGTGGATCTGGGATGGGTGCAGATTTGGAGTTCGGATGTCTGCAAGGACACAGAACTTGCCACCTCAGCTGTGAGCAGTCAGCCCGGAGAAAACATCAGCCGCAAATTGCAGGATCTCTCCAGTGACCTGAGCCCCAGTGAGCACAGTGAAGTGGAAAAGTCCCTCATGGAAGAACTGGCAGAGAAGATGGGGTGTGACAGCACATGCACAGAACTCCACTGCTGTTCTGCAGTGTGGTCATGCTCTATCAAGTTAGGCTAATGGGAAATGCTTAACTCGTGATTCCCTAACTCAAGTTAGACTGCGCTGAAGAAAAAGCCTCCAAAATCAAGGCTTCAGGGACTCTTATTATTGAAATGTTAGCACTGCTACTGTGTGGTGTTAATACTCAGAGCATGCTAAGGTAAGAAACAATGAACTAGAGCTACTGACTGCTTTTTTTTTAAAAAAAAATGTGTTTGTCCTTACCCTCAACCAACTACTTTGTGACAAAATGTGTTAACCTGCATCTACACTTGGGAAGAAATAAGGGTTTGCTAATCTTGACTTAACCTCAACCTCTTTTCTTAATCTAGGTAAACTTTACAAGGGGACTCGAGGATCAGTCATGACCAGCTAACACATTTTTAAACATGATAATCTTAATTTATATCAGGGGCTAAATGGTGATAAAAATGTTTGTTTTATTTAACATGTTTTTTAATTATCTTTTACTTTCACAAAGTAAACAAATGCTTTGCTAACTAGCTTTTGCACAAGCTACTTCCCTGTTCTTATAAACGTCTCCAATCTTTGTGCTCATGTGATATATCATCTGAACATTTCCACTGTTACAGTTTCACACTTTGATCTGGCAAGTCAGACCATGAATTATCAGCACTGCCACATTTTCAATTTGTCCTCCCAGACAAACTCATTGCATCACAATATCATCCAATTTACATCATCATTGCATCCTGCCATCTTGCATCAAAGTGCCACAATGTACCATCCCTTGATGTTGTGAAGGCTCCATTAAAAAAAAAAAGTGGGGGGTGTGAGGGCTTCTGGTATTCTGCAGGCTTCTGCTGGAGCACTCAAGACTAATCAATTAGAATCAGGATAGTCCCAATTTGAGAGAGGATGGGTGGCAACTACTTGCAATCCAAATGACCACTCGTTAAGCAGCAACAGAGCAGGAAAGCCAAATAACAGCATAGCTTCAGGGCAAAGCATAAAAATGGTGGGAGTTTTTGGGTTGTTAGTGTTTTGGTTTTTGCCACAGCTCAGCTTTGATAGGAAGGGTCGGGGAGGAGTGAGACTGGATGGCTCAGAGCAGAGATTCTCAAACTGTGATCTGTAGATGATTAGTAATCCACAGAATTCTATGCTCACATATTTGATTTGATACACAAAAAAGGGTCAAGACAGTGAGCCTTTGACTTTGGAAACAATTTTTGTAAAAATAATGCTAGGTAGTCAAAGCAGTTAATTACAAAGATTAGCCCTTAGGAATAATCTTAGCTAGGAGTGTGCTTTTCATTTCCCTTCATTCACTACTGAGAATATTCTCTCAGCAGGTATGTTATTCTCACAGAATGCCTTCAGCACTTTAGCCAGAGATGCAAATTAGGGAAAGGACAGTCTCATTTACAGCCAGGACTTTCAAAAAAGCCATCCTATTTGGATGTCTAAGGGCTGATTTACACACTGTTTTTGTACTGAAATAACTGTTAGTTAATAGTGTGATTTCCCTCTCCCACCTGCCCTCTGAAATAATTATTGTGACAGATGTGGGAAGCTTCTGCAAGATCCTTGAAAGACTTTATAGTATTATATTTATGTATTACTGTGAGCCAGGATTGTATGTAACTTCTTTACAGGGGAGATGTGAAAAATTCTCCAATCCCATACAGTGTCTTTGGGATCCATTGTTTTAAACGCATAGTTTATATATCATTATATTCTACCCCATGTAGGAAGGCTACCACAGTTCCTCCAAAAACTAAAAATGGTGGATAGTGGTGAAGGAAAATCAACCAGGTTGTAGCCCAACCAAAGAAGTAACCATCTCCTGGGGAGGCTCACATATACTAGTTCAAACTAGATTCTCCAGAGACCAACAGAACAAGAAAGTACTTTTGGGTGAACAACCTGAGTTTCAACTGACTCAGGACTGCCTTTCTGGTCCAGCAGACAGACCAGACCTTCTGGTCCATCCTTGCAGAAGGGTTGGAAGGACTTGGCCTAATAGGACCCCATAAGACTGATGGGTGACCTCCGGTAATGTTAGCACACATATAGGAACTTCTATGGGTTTTAATGTTTCCTCTGTATTGCTTTCATCTTAAGATAAATGTGCTTGCATATAAAAAGCAAGTGTGGTAACTTTTAGCTGCTGGCAATTACAGTTGTCCATAGCCTTTGAAAAGAAATCAAAGCACAAGTGCTTTCCTGTGTAGGCAGTCTGGCTTGCTAGGGATATCACAGTGTAAGCTGGGAACTGTGCAGCCTGGAAAAAAAACCAGTAAAAAAGAGAGAGATGACAGTAGCCTAGAATGGATGCTAGTAGCCTAGAATGGATGCCTTTGGTGGACCATACAGGGGCAATACAGGTGCAGTTGCCCTGATCTGTGACAGTTATATGGTTACAACCCCTAGTATGGACACAGTAGTACTGGTTTAAAGGGGCCTTAAACATATACAGCTTATTCTCCTTCTCATACTATAAGCATATTTGTACTGGTATAATTGCATCCACACTAGGCAGGTTTACTACTTTAACTACACTGCTATAGTGAAGGATGTACAATTTTCTAGTGAAGACAAGGCCAAGAAGTCTCTTAAACTCCTTTGAAAACACTAGCCTAACTGAAGAGTTGAAAAGTTTTTATCCGTGTTTCCTGAATTATTGCCTTAATTTCCTGACAATCTGGTAATTTCTTATCACTGTTTTAAGCAATAAAGAGTATTTGTCAAACACATCAGTCTCCTTGCATTCATTTCTCAAGCACACCCCAGACTTTTCAACTGCACAGGGCAAAATTTTGCAGTATTATGAATGATTTTGTCTCACACATTAAGATATTACATGTATATGTTAAACATAAATTCACTGGTTTCTTCAATTTAGTTACCACAGAGTCATTATTCTGTTTAGTTTAATATCAGTGCACCAGGGCCACTGTTTATTCCATGTTTCACCAGTGTAACTGAGATCAGAATCTGGACCTTAAAACTGAACCACTATGTTATGATTTTATTTGCTTCACAATATTTTTGCAAGCTCAAACCACACAGTTACAGGAAATTAAACTTAAATGGCACAACAGAACACCAGCACTTTCTATGAGTCTGTCAAATTAGGAAGGCATCTTAAAATTGCATGAGCTAATTTCCTCCTTAGATTGACACACAGCATTATTGGCATCAAGCAACCATGTCAAGATGTCTTGCACAGCTTCTGAAACACCAATAGGAAAATTAGTATACGTAGCAAGAGCAGTACGTGGAAGATGATTTTATTTGCTTTGGCTGAACACCCTCTCTGCTCTCTGGGGACACTGACGTGCACTCATGCATTTGTTTTAGCTGTTTCGCATAATAAGGCTTTCTCTAACAATAGGAATGAGATATTTTGCATGAACAGCTGAACCACAAAGTATGTTGTTGGCTTTTTTTAATGTTGAGGGCCAGTAGACAAGCCCATTCTGGATAGTTAGCTGTTTATTGGTGACCTGAAAGGCGGGAAAATTAAATTTGAGCCCTTCCTTGCTTTTAAAGGGGATCTTTTCACAATAAAAGTTGGTTGGTTTTTTTCCAGATTTACCTTAGAAATATTGGTTCTTTTGATTAAAAAAATGATCACAGCTGCCGCTTCAGATAAGAGCAGAGAAATCTCTCATTCCATGGGTCCTCTAGCAGAGTAAGACTTTGGAGTAAACCAGCAAAGACAACCCAATTCCTGTTATTCCAACTGTTTCTCAGGTATCTGCATTAAAAAGACATTTTTAAAGAGAATTTTTTCAGAGCTGAGGGCTGGCCTCCCCTTACGCAGATGCAGTTTGCATCATCAAAAACTACACCCTCATTTGTATCTACAACCAGGTATTTAGAGGTGCAAGTATCCATATTTGTACCCATAACTGAATTAAAGGTGTTACAATGTGGTTACAAATTTTGCAGGTGCAAAAGAGAAGCTTCCTCATTCTTGAAAAGTTGGACAAAGGGTCAATAACAATCACTTCCCATCTCAAAGTCAGGTTCCATTCCTTGATATGTATAATATCATAAACCTATCAGTTCCCTGGTCATCTACACAGTCTTCCACGAAAAACAGGGCAGATAAGAGCTGGATTTTTGATATAAGAAATCAAGCAAGGAAAGTGCTAAAACTAACAAATACTTTCAGACCTTCTGTGAAGTGATGAGTCATCCCTGAACTAGAGCCTGATTAAGCCACATGCAGTGATGAGTCGTTCCTGTGCTAGGACCAACTCCTGGATTGTGGATTGACTGGTGACATTCAGAGCACGTATACAGCCTCATAGGAGAAACAGCAGCTCAGTCTGCCCATCATCACTTCATGGCTTGGAACTCTGCCCTGCCTGATAGTGGTGAAACTAAGGCTTTGTCTACACTTACAGTTTTGCAGCGCTGGCAGTTACAGCTGTGGTCGTACAGCTGTGTACGGCCAGCGCTGCAGTGTGTCCACACTGACAGCGACCAGCGCTGCAGTGTGTCGCACACTGTGCACCAGTTGCAGCGTGTTTGTGAGTGGTGCATTGTGGGCAGCTATCCCACAGAGACTCGTCCATTTTGTCGCTGTGGGAAGGGGAGGAATGGGTGCGGGTCTTTCCGCTTCCTTTCCACGACCGCTCCTCCCTGTCTGGAGCTTCCGACCGGAGCGCGGCAAGCCCCGCTCTCCGTTGCGAGCTCCGGCCTTTAAATAGCCCCCTGAGCCCTGGGCAGTGAGGGGGTATTTAAAAGTCCTGGGGCTCCAGCTGCCTCTGCACCCCGGTCTTCAAATAGCCTCCGAGCCCGCTCCCTCTTGCATTCCCCAGCGCTCCCGCGGCTATTTAAAAGGTCCCGGAGTAGAAGGGTTTGGGGCTACTTAAAGGGTGGGTTCCAGCTGCCTCTGCTGCGACCCCATGACCTGCCACACCAGTCCAGCCCCCCCTGCCTGCAGCCAGCTCTGCACCCCGTGCCCACAGCCATCTGCCAAACACCCTGTCCCTGTCTCCAGCCACCCCTGCACACACCCCTGCAGCCCTGCCAAAGCCAGCCAGCCCCCACAACTGCTGCCCGCACAGCTCTGCACACTCTGCCCAGCCGCACCCTGCCCTGTTTCAGTCAACCCTGCTGCACCCCACTGCCTGAAGCAGCCCGCCCACACCCTTTCTCCAACCAGCCCCAATCCTGCCCTGCCTGCAGCCAGACCCTACCTCCAGTCAGCCCTGCCTGCCTTCAGCCAGCCCATGTCCACTGCTGCCCTGCAGTTTCCAGGCATTAACCCTGCAGGAGCAGCTGGAACCAACACATGTGCACACCCCGGATGAGCGGGGACCCACACATGTGAAACAGCAGTCATTAATAACCAATAACAGCATATATGATGCAATGTATATAATTTTATTATTCATATAGTTATGGAAAGTAAAATATACATGAAAAATGAGAGGCTTTTTTTTCCACTTTTTTTAAGTCATCCCTGCCGATCTGTGCTTCTTTGGTAGTCAATCCTTCTCTTGGCAGTCCTTCTCCTTTATCTTGGCAGCCTGTTCCTTTTTCATGTTCCTATCCCTCCAGTTTGCACTTTTTATTTGTGGAATACAGATTCATAACTGCTTTCACCATCTCTTCTTAGTCTCCTTGGTTTTTTTCTTAAGCTTTGCAGTCTTTCAGAAGTCTGCACTGATGGAGCAGTATTCAAGGTCACTTTAAAAAAAACACAGAGAGATAAACTGTAATACAGAGCCTGCATTGTTTTAAGAGTTTTGTAGCATCATTTACACATTCTGAGCATAGCACAGAGAGGCCGCAGCTGCAGATAGAGATGGCGAGTTTCCCACACGCGGCTCACAGTGTGAAGGGGGGCTCCTCGTGCTCACCTGGGAAGGGTGGGGGTGGGGTTGCTTCACTGTGGAAGCCATGGGTTTCTGTGACTTGTGGAAAGCAAAGAGCAGCTACGGGAAGAATCACTAACCCTACACCCACATCTGCCACAGCAGCTACTCTCAGAGCCATCTTGCACAGCAGCTCACCTGGAAGGGGTGTGGGGGTGGGGTTGCTTCACTTGCGAAGCATGGGTTCTGTGGCTTGTGAAGCAAAGGCAGCTACTTATAATGGGATTCCACATCTAGGCATGCTTGCAGGCAGCCATAGCCCCCCTGCTCCCAAAACATTTGCATCCTTATAATAAAAGCTTCTTACCAGGAACAGGCTCCTCTGCTGGTTCCTCACTACCAAGTCCCAGCAGCTGCGACTGGCTAGCTTCTTCCTGGCTGGAAAATAGCTCCTGCCTGCATGACTCCTGGGAGTCTCCAAACACCTCAGTAGCCTCCCTCTCGGGTTCCTCTACAACTTCCCCCTCCTCTCCAGGCTCTGAGCCCAGGGCAGTGGAGTGCGAAGCGATGACCAGAGAGGCTGAAAAGGAATGCTGGGATAAGTCCTAATACCCTGGAGGCCAATAAAAACGCTGGTGAGTGTCCACACCTGATGACCAGCGCTGCATCACCAGCGCTGATCTGGCTACACCGGAAGCAGACCCAGGTGTACAGCCAGCGCTGCAAACAGGGAGTTGCAGCGCTGGCTGAGCTTTTAAGTGTAGACACCTGCTAAGTTGCAGCCCTGTAACCCCCTCGCCAGCGCTGCAACTTGCAAGTGTAGCCAAGCCCAAAGTTGTCTTAGCCTGCTCCAGTTCTCCAGCTCTAGCTGGCCCTGCCTCCAGCCCTGCCGCCAACCCTGCCCTCACGCCAACCTAGCTTCTTGCCCTATGCTTGTCTTGTTCCAGCCCAGCTCTTAACCCCTGATTCCTGTCTCAGTATCCAACAGTTTGGCCAGAGTCACTTGTCAGACTCAGTGGCCAAGATGGATCGCCTATGCCCGCAGGTGCCCCCTACAGTTGAAATGAAATCTATAAGCACTCCCCCAATTGAAATGGAAGACCTAGTTCAAGGTCTTCAGAACCAAGTGGCCTCATTACAATGGGAAAATGCCTTCCTGCACTTGCAGATCCCACCAGTACAGGGCCTCCCACACCATTAGCCATGATGGCACAAGATCTAGGCCCGAAGATCTCACTACCAGAAAGATTAGATGGGAACCATCAGAAGTTTTGGAAGTTTTTCAGTCAATGGTGCCTGCAATTTCTGTTGCACTGGGCAATGTACCTGAATGAACAAACCAAGGTAGGGATTATTAACAGTTTATTGATGGGCGAAGCATTGAATTGGGCTCTGCCACTCATGGTGTGGGCAGACCCAATTCTCCACAGCTCTGATTAATTAATTTATCTCTTTGTTCATGTATGATGACCCAAACTATGCCTGTTCTACCGAAGTTGCCCTGAAGTTACTCAATCAAGGCCCTGGACCTAGTCAGCCTACTCCACCCATGTCCAACACCTAGTTGCTGACACTGTTGAAACGATGTGGTGCAGATTTACCATTTTTTCCTAGGCCACAGTGAATAAAAATGAACTGGCCTAGGTTAATCCCCCACACATTGAATTTCACCCTTGCATAGAGTTGTGTATTCAGATTGACAGCTGACCATTTGAACATTGTCAGGAAAGTCTAACCCTGCCCTATTCCTGCTCTCCATCCCCAGCAATTGCTAGAGCTGAACCCATGCAGATAGACATAACACATGGGCACCTCAAATTGAGAGAAGGAATATCATCATCTGAATAGCTGTTGCCTGTACTGTGGGAAACAAGATGGCTTTGCCACCAGGTGCCCTCTCAAGTCCTGTTTTATGGCTAGTCTGGGAAGACAGGCAGGTTTATCCACATTAGGGGATGTGACCAGATAGCATAATCAGGTTCTCCAGGCAGACCCCCTCTGCTACCTATGTGTATCCTAACCACAGTGGCAAAGGCCAATTGCACCTTCATATCAATCTCTCGCATTGGGCCCTACGTACACCCAAAGCAAGCTGCACCCAGCCTGCAGTGATAGACTCCAGAGCCTCTAGTTATTTCATGAACACCGGATTTGCTCAAGCAACCACTTGCCAGGGCAAAGGAAGCTCACTCCCAAGCTGGTGGAGGCAATTGATGGGAGGTTGCTGTTCTCAGGCCCAGTTGTCTGCGACTGCACCCTGCCATGTTGTAATTCAAGACCACCAGGAAACCCTGCAATTTAACCTGATTGACTCACCCCACTTCCATGCTTGGTAACCCTGGCTCTCCTTCTAGGATCCAGGCAGTTCCTGGAGAGCATGAGAAGTGCAGTTCAAGTCTAATTCTTGTCAGCACCAGTGTCTATTCCAAGGTGGGCAAACAATTTGGCCTGAGTGCTACATTGGGTTTCTGAAATTGTATGGAGGGCCGGTTAAGGGAGGTTGTGCCTTTCCAAACAGCCAGGTGTGCCCCGTCCCTCCACTCCCATCTGACTCCCCCTGCTTCTCGCCCCATCCAGCCCCCCTGTCCCCTGATGGCCCTCCTGGGACTCCTACCCTATCCACCCCTCCCTGTTCCCTGACTGCCCCCTGCCGCCCCATCCAACCTCTCCTCTCCTTTCTGACTGCCCCCCCCCGGGACCCTGGCCTCCATTCAATCCCCCCCTCCGTTTCCCACTCTCTGACCACCCCGACCCCATCCACACCCCCGCCCCCTGACCACCACCCTGAACTCCCCTACCCTCTATCCAACACCCCCCCCGCTCCCTGCCCCTTACTGAGCTGCCTGGAGTACTGGTGGCTGGCGGCACTTCAGCTGCACTGCCCAAAGCACCAGGACAGGCATCCATGCTGCCCGCACAGCACAGAGCACCGGTTCAAGCTGTGGCTCTGCAGCTGTGCTGTTTGGTGAAAGCTCACAGCCCAGTCGCCCAGAGCATTGCGCTGGCGGCGCAGTGAGCTGAGGCTGTGGGGGAGGAGGAACAGCAACAGAGGGGCCGAGGGCTAGCCTTCCAGGCCAGGAGCTCAGCAGCCAGGCAGGAGGGTCTCGCAGGCTGGATATGGCCCGCAGGCTGTAGTTTGCCAACATCTGGTCTAGTCCAACCTGGTATCAAGGACACTAGATGGAATCTGGGCAAGACCACCATTTTCTGCACAGGGCAGGTTCTGTGTGAGCATAATTCACCAATTACCGTGAAATACAAGGACTTTGCAGATGTATTCAGTATAAGAAATACCAATGCCCTGCCTGCACACAGGACTTATGACTGCCTCATAGATCTCCAGTCAGGGACTAAAACCCATTCAGCCAAGCATACCCTTTGTCAGAACCTGAACTTGTGGCCCTACAGGAATACCTTTATGAAAATCTAGCAAAGAATTGTAAACATCCTTCTAGATCAATGTGGCACTTATATCCTGGTCTGCATCCAACAGGGCAGTCAATGAAACAAACAGCCTTTTTTACTCAGTATGGACATCTCATGTTTTATGGTATCTGTAATGCCTCCAGTACTTGTATCCCATTTTTGGACAGAATTATTCAAACTCCTTGAAGTACCTTCTATCCCAGTTATAGCTTCCACCCCCAATTCCAGCCATCCATATCACCAATCTCCCACGTCCCCACGGTCTTTAATTTGTTTCAACACATTTATCACATCCAAGAGGAATTAAAATCACCCTTAAACTTGGCCAAGGAGGACTACAAACAATATGCTGACCTCCATCAACAGAAGTCTTCTTCCATATCAGTCAGACACAAGATATGGCTCTCAACTGAGCCCTTAGATTCCTTTCCGCCCTTAAGGAAACTAGATCACCATTAGCTTGGTCCATTCTGGAACAGCCAACAGATCAATCTGGTAGCCTTCAAGCTCCAGTTACCCCATACCATGAAGATACATCCAGTATTCCATGTTTCCTTGTTAAAGAAATATGTGGATAATACACAAACATCCCCCCATCATGGTTCAGGGGCAGGAAGAATACCTGGCAATTTCCTGCAGTATCTTTGAAAACCTTATTGAACTAAGTTTAAATATATTTGGATTCCACTGCATTAAATGCAAAGGTTGTGAGTCTGGATGATCAAGGGACTATACTGAACAATTTGGCAGATAAGAATGGTCTTTTGTGACCATACATGTGAAGATTTCCTGGGAGAAGAATGCAAATTCTCTACTCCCAGTTATGCAAAAACCCAACCTTTTGAAGCTACACCTGAGGAGTGGGTCTTTGTCTGTTGATTACCTGTTCCAGGAGTCCCAAGATCACATGATCAAGCTGTATAAAGAAAAGACTACCCCATTCATAGGGGTGTGAGTTCTCAGGTAAGGCTGTTATGAACTTGTAAGCACAGAAACATTCTTCTGTGTGATTGGAAGGACTGACTCCTATTAGAACCCTTTTTGAAGGTGGGGGTGATCTCTGGTAACTTATTAGTGTGTGTAGGTTCTTTTATGGTTTTAATATGTTTTTTTTCCTGTAATGCTTTCACCTTAAGAATCAGTGTGCTTGCTTAGAAAGTACTTGTGTGGTAATTTATACCTATGGGCAATTACTTTGCTCATAGTCTTCAAAGAGAAAGCAAAGCACAGATGCTGGCTGGTTTAGGCAGTCTGGCTTGCTGGGGATCACACTGTAAGCAGGCTGGAAAAGCCCCACTCATGAGGGGGAGAGAGATGCATGTCCACCCAAGAGAGCTGATGGCTGAAAAGCCAGGAGCCTAGAGTGGGTGCCCTTGGTGGACCACAGTGGGAGAATACATGTGCAGTTGCTCTGAACTATGACACTATGGTCTCCCACGTTGATGAGGAGAAGCAACAAACAAAACTAGCATGAGGTTCAGCAGCAGCATATCTGAATTCAAATATTTCAGTTTTCAGGCATTCAGGTTTTTGATTAAAAATCAAAATTTTCCATGAAAAAAACAGTTTTGACTGAAAATTTTGACCAGTCCTAATCTGAAGGCACAATTTGTCCCAAGACATTTAGTTCTGGATGCAGATCCCTACTAAAGCCTAAGGTAAAAGGGACATGTTGCATCACTTCGGAATATACCCTTCAGATGGTGATTAGAGCAGCACCAAGAGTCCTTGATGGATCAATCTGTAGCCTTCCTCAGCCAATGGGAGGGTCACTGTGAAACTTCTGAAGGTTGTGAGGAGCAAGTAGAGAAAGATGCTGACCCCACGTGAGTAGTTAGTTCACGAATTACCATGGTTGTTTGTTTTTTTAAATGTCAGAGAAGAAGAAATAGTGCTCAGTGCAGGATTTCCCTCAAACTACTAGACAGTGGGGGTCTCAGCATGCTTTCGCTATTTTTATTTTAATGTTTCCTCTCTTTCCCGTTTAGCTCCATTTCAAATAACGGCAAGGTCTATGTTCAAGCCACTTGATAGCGTTCCCCCCCACCAAAAAAAAACAACCAAAAAGCGGTTGCAGATGGGTTTTTTGGATTTTTATAATGCGGCACTTGTAAAGAAGCCATCTAGACTGAGATTAGAACTAAGAGGAAGGTACATAAAGAATAGCAAACTTCCTTGCTTCTTGGGTACCTCTACACCCAGGGGCGGCTCTAGACATTTCGCCATCCCAAGCACTGCGGCATGCCGCGGGGGGTGCTCTGCTGGCTCCGCCGGACCCTCTGCGGCATGCCGCCAAAGGCGGCCTGCCTGCTGCCCTCCTGGTGACCAGCAGAGCACCCCCCACGGCATGCCGCCCCAAGCACACACTTGGTGTGCTGGGGCCTGGAGCCGCTCCTGTCTACACCTTCTGGAAGGGAGATTGGGGAGTGGACATGAGATGGGACTGGTGCTAAGCACTTCCAGTTTCAGAAACTGTAGCTTGGCTCAGTTCAAGTTCTAAAAATGGGCAAAGATTCATGAGGAGTCTTTTTTTTTCTTAACCAAACCAGTTTACCAGTTGCCTATTGATGACAACCCAATTAGGCCTGGCACGAAAAGTAAAAAAAAACAACAGAGAAAAGGGTGGTAAGAGTTTAGTTTTATTACAGAATAACCACTATGCAACACATGACAGTGTATATATGAAAGAGTGTATGGAAAAAATGTAGTATACCTTTAAGGAACAGGCTGCGCCTAGACCTGGGAATAATTAAGGAGACCCTGCAGCATGCTGGGAGCTGAGTCACATGAAGAGATAGCAGGCTAGCAGAGAGAGAGGGAATAGAAACTGTAGTGGGTGTGACAGTTGCTTTTTTAGGCACCAGGAACCAAGGCCAACCTGACCCAGACATTTGGGTGTGAACAGTAATTTGGGAGCCCTGAATGTGCAGCCTGATGACTGGGCTGTTTTGTTATAATGATGAGCTGTCCTGAACCCTTAGCATGTCCTCTTGTTAATATCTGGTTAATTATGTGTTGACTTCTCCTTGTCTTGGGTTGTTAAAGTTAATCTAGTGCTGCTCCACTTAAGGAAATGAATGTGGAGTACACCTGCAATACTACACCAGGCTGCAAAGGAGATATGCAAGGGCTACCTACACCTTTACAGGAAGCAATTAAACTGTACATGAAAGCTTGATTTTAATTCCAGTAGGATTACTACTGTTACTAGAATGCACTTGTTCCAGTAAACCTGTCTCAGCTGAGCACTTACTGAAGTATTGTTTTAAATCAATCCTGGCTGTAGAATAGTAAGAAGCAACTAATATTGTAAATGATAATTAAATGCCTAATCTTCCCAATGTGTGTATAATATATAATTTTACCCACAATAGCATTCAAATACCCATAAATGAACCATAATGTGATGATAAATGAACTGAAAGCTTATCCTAATTGCTTGCACAATGCTAGCTGTATAATCAAAGAACACAAAAACACCTACATGGACAATAATTACTTTTAACTACTGCAAGTCCAGTTAAAAAGATTTAAAATCCCATTAATCCCATCACAGGTCTTTCCACTTTCTGAATAACTCCGCTATTCACTGTAACTATCCCTCAGACTTAGCACAGCCTACTTGCACAGTGAGGGCCAACATTTTGCCTCTAAAATGTCCTGGACTGCACTAAATGCCAGTGCACCTATGGCAATACGGGTGGTGGCTTGAGCTACCTGCGTGAGTACTATGTAGGGCATTGGTGGACACTATGCTGGCAGCTAGCCCAAGCTGCTGCCTGTGCCACTGTGGCCACATTGCTATTTTTAGTCACTAGCTCAAGCAGAGCTAGTGCATGTATGTCCACCCATACTGGGAATTAGACCTCCCAGCTGCTGTGTAGACATATCCTAAAGCTTTAAGCTCCGTGCTAATTGGAGCCCTCCCTCCTGTCTTCAAAGTATTAGAATGTTGTCCTCATAATAGCACTCCAAGTCAATGGTGTCTTGAACCCTGATCCTGCAAAACGTTTAAGCACATATGTGTAGTCAATGACATAGTCACTGACGTCAACGAGATTGCTGCTCACCTGCTTTAAATGATGTATGTGTTTAAATACTTAGCTGGATTGGGGCGCTGGTGTGACTATTGCCTGACATCTTAAAAGTAAAGCCAGAGGAAATGCAGTGTTTTGATCACCCCTGAGTCTGAAGTGCAATCACAGACCAGTCAGTGGCATCCCCTCCAATCTGCTATCGTTATCATTTATTCATTTATTTAGATTTATAACTCAAAACCAAGAAAAGTTGCTTATTCTAGTGTAGGCTCTAAGTACCCTTGACAACTAGTTAAATAAACAAGCTAACAATAAAGCCAGCGGCATCCTCCAGCATATACAGCAGTAACAGGTTAGTCCTTGTAGAAGAGGAAAGTGAGGAAAATACTCCCTCCTCCCTAAATAACAAAATGGAACTTCAGGCCTTAAAAAAAAAGACTAGAAAAGCACCACACCATACTGGGCAATCCAGGCCTTGAAATGCTATAGAAATTATTAGAAACAGTTGATCACTTCTTTCATGTATTCTGCTATAATGGAAGAAATGGAACTACAGTGTCCAAATAACCTAAAAGCTTTATGACAGCTGCACTAAACTGTTTCCATCAAAGCATACAATCCTCTAAAGCCGTGGTTCCCAAACTCGTTTTGCCACTTGTGCAGTGAAAGCCCCTGGTGGACCGAGCTGGTTTGTTTACCTGCCACGTCCGCAGATTCGGCTGATCGCGGCTCCCAGTGGCTGCGCTTTGCTGCTCCAGGCCAATGGGAGCTGCTGGAAGCAGCAGCCAGTACATCCCTGGGCCCGTGCTGCTTCCAGCAGCTCCCAATGGCCTGGAGCAGCAAACCACAGCCACTGGGAGCCAAGATCGGCCAAACCTGCGGACGCAGCAGGTAAACAAACCAGCCCGGCCCACCAGGGACTTTCCCTGCACAAGCGGCAGAACAAGTTTGGGAACCACTGCTCTAAGGGAATCTTGGAATGCAGAAACTTAGGATCTGATTCTTGGTTACTTTTTTCTTGTTCCTGGAGCAGGAATGGGGGCAAAGGTGGCTTCAAGCCACATTTGTACTCGCCTGTATTCTGAGGCTGTGTACCCTTGATGGCCCAATGTCAGTTAGAGGAATCTCTAATTTACAACCTACGTCCATGGCTCTCTAAGGACTCTCTGAGGCAAATCTTTCCAGCCACATCCCCAACATGTCTCCAATCTCTCCCCTATGCTGGGGGCTCTCCACATATGGAGTATTCCCAGGGGGCTATTTCTGCCCACTGCTACACTGGCTACATAATACAAAAGGTCGTTAATATAGTTGAGAGTTAGGCTTCTTGTCTGGAAACTACTATTCTGTCTTCCCCCAGGAACAGCACTCTCTTAGAACTACATAGAACAGACTATTTTAAAGTAATATCTCCTTCAAGTCTGTCAATTAAAGTAGCTATTGGTAACATGTGACATAAAGGTCTTACCGGAGCACCTTCCTCCCCATTTTTGAAGTGTTCATTTAGTTGGAGCGATTATTTTAGGCCAACTGCACGCTCAAGCAGACATCAGTTAGCCCTTAGCTAGATGGGAAAGTTTTACTAGTTATAATAGTAAAATTATACCAGCATCTCTCTAGCTCTCTCTCTCACACATACATACCCCTACCCTGTGGGAACACTTATTCCATTATGAGGGCTTTGATCTTGTTTAGATTAAACTCCTCCCCAGGTAACATAAACTAAACTGAAAAAAGGTAATTTTACATCAGAATACAAATGTCTGCATGGAGAATTATCCCAGTATAACTGTAGCACTTAAACTGACACCTTAGGCTACACTGGAAAAGCATTCCCATGTTGACAAGGCCTTACACTCTGTTCTGATTTTCAAACTTTTCTTCACAACCATGATGTCTAGAAGTTTTTGTTTGCTTGTTTTTATGCCTTTTGTAGGTTTATTGTGTGAATCTACATAGTTGTGAAAACAGGAATAACACTGCACAATAGTCCATATAAACTGGGACTTTCACTTTTGAATCAATCCAACTCATATGTTAAATTACCATATGATGATGGAATAATACCTACGCGAATTATATTTGTCTACTGACTCAGCTCATACAATGATCTTTGCAGTAGCCAAATGAGTAGGTGCAGAGCCAGAGCCTAAACCCTGTAATATTCTCACATTATTTTTCCAAATTAATTTTAGAATTACAGAAAACACCGTACAATTGGGCATGTAATCTTTCATACCATATAAAGGTATTTTAATCCACTCACATTTCTGAGAGAGAGAATTTAGCACCTAGATATTTCAGCAATCGGCACTCTAAATACCATAGATACTGTAATAGATAGATAGATCTTAGTTGGATACCAAACTATTGGTCCTCTTTGTTGCAAATTCTTGGCCTAGTAATAAAGAGTGGCCAAGTAGCACCAGTATGTTGTGTTATTTCAGCTGGGAAAGCAGCAGTGTGAACTAATACTGGACACCTAACTCAAAACAAGTTAAATCACTTTATTCTATCAGCAGGGAGCCTGTTTTCTGCTCATTTAGGTGTGGTGTGCTGTTACACTGTATAGCAAGCATAACAGTGCAACATGTCCAAAAAAATGAAGACTTGCATTGAATAGTCTATTTTCAGATCAGAAAGCAGTTGTGAACTCATCTAGCAACTCTCTGCAGTTGAAGTAATGTGAGGAAATGATACAAAGTGGGCATGAAGTGAAAGCAAGCACTAGGTGGTTCCATCGCCATAGACTCTGAATCACTGCACACACAAAAAATTGGAATGCTTGATTGTTTATGCTCTTGAGCATACATAATTGTAATGCAGTTTTCATTCTGTAACTGTCTCACCTGAGCTGTTCCTGTATTCTGTCAAACAAGTGTTTGTAGGGATGGGGCAGGATGTGTTGCTCCCAAACAAAACAGAAGTTCCTAAATACCAAAAGCATCTTGAGACTGGAATAAGGAAACAACTAAGATCAAGTTTCTCTGCTGTAGCTGACATCTGCTCAGTACAGCAGGGAGGAATGGTCATAAGGGAGCCACTTACAACTGCCCAGTTCTTTGCACTGCTCTGCCCCACCTTGGCTGCACTAATATAGGGCCTACTCTAACTTAAGCAAGTTGGCAGTAGTTCCAAAGGACCATTCACCAGCTGGAGATAGCTAGAGGGCCAAGCACTTTAGTTACACGCATTTCTGCCTTCAGCACCCTCTGCAGAGAATGATACAAGAGGTGGCTATACCAATTGCTGGGGGACTTCCCCATAGTAGAAGAGATACAGGTGATTTCCCCAGTGTTAGTGCCACCTGACCACAGGCATTGTGCAAAGGGTGCTAGTGAGGAAAGCTCCCCCATGCACTCACAAAAAGGCCATGCACAGTCTAGTCCAAAGTTGGCATTTATACATTTAAAGGTCCCTGCCACAAAAATAAAAAAATTCACGGAGATAAAAATTTCCCTCAGACTTGCCAAATATTATTTTTAAAGATATAAAAATAGAAATAATTTACTTCAGGTTATATTCAGAGATGATTAGTTGCAATAAAATGTGCTATGGTCTAATCATTCATCAGCCTACAATACAGCCGCTATTTATCCCTTGTGTATACTCTGAGGTAAAGTGAAAGAGTACTTTTGAAGTGTTCATTTAGTTGTAGAAGCAGCTACATATACTGTGATCCAATACATCATAAACAGCTGGAATAAATCACAGTATGCTTCAAGAGTATGATATGCAAAAGCTGCTGAAAGCAATATTAGCCTTTAAAAAAGCCAATAAAAACATAGGCATAGCAAGGAAGCTGTGCAAATTACTATTTTATACACCTTTCTAAGGAACTTAAATCACACTTAGCATGAGAGATAAATAATCAAAATCTTCCAAGTGACTAGCACAATGGAAATATTTACAAAAGTCTTACATTAAGTGCTGACAATCCCAGAAGTCAGAAAATTCAAACCTGAATCTGAAATTCCATCTTTAGCCTTGCGTATAGTTACTGCAGCATGTGATATGTAAAATTACCCATTGCTTAGAGACCACTGCAATCTCTAGGCAAAATAAAATAAGTCAATCTTAACTTCTAATTTCCTGGCTTTTGCTGATTGAAATTAATCCAGTAATGTTATTTTAACACGCTTAGTTTATATAATTTTTCTTTTAATTTTTTCTTTAATTTTGAAGAGCCCTCATCAACAAAGCTTGCTAAAGAGTAAGTTCACTCTGCTATGCTGGAGTTAGCCCTGAAAAATGACTCTGATGCTGTACAACTAACTTTTGTATAACCCACTTAAAATTCCCCCTAAATCACTTTTAATCTTAAAAATCCTTATTATGCATTTTCTCCATACACTTTCCTAAATACAATAACGGGCTTTTTAGAAAGACATTTACTAATACAGGACCCAGTGATGCAAACTCTTGCTATAAATTCAGTGGAAAACTATTCTTTCAGAATATTTCACACAATTAAGGATTGTCAAGACTGGGTTTGTAGTTCAGATGGGACTAGTCCACATTTTACAGACTGATGGCCTACAAAGTCACTTATAAATTACAGGTGTGTAACTATAGCTGTAATGGTACAAGCCCTAATGTAGTTACAGCTATCCTGGTAGAAAGGTGACTATATTACGGACTTCTGTCATCATAGCTACATCAGTCTGAGGTATGAAAAGGTGTGATTTGTGACCAATATAGCAGTACTGGCAAAAGTCCATAGTGTAGACTTAGTTAAACAGGCAAAACTGGACTTTTACCAATATTGTTGTTTTGCTTGAGTGGGTGGTATAAGCTATACTGGCGAAAGCACACTTTTGCAGGTATAAGACGCATACACATTAGGAGCACTTTGTCAGTATATAATATGCTGATACAACAGACAGTATTCATGGACCTTGTCTTTACTGCAAAACCAAAAAGTGGGATAACTAAGTGGACTAGGGGAGTTTGAGGGAGTTTGACAGAGGGAGGCCTACGATCGTTAGGAAGACCCGTAACACCTGTGCCAGCACTGCTTCTGTCTCCTCCACCTGCTCCTGTAGCCAGACAGAGCACCTGAACATGGATGCTTCTACCCAGATCCTGGTGTGGTTTTGCAGGGACTGTAACTTGCAATTCCCACTTACTGATATCCAGGCTGAGGGGACCATCCAATGTGAAAGGTACCTGCTGGTGGAATCTCTCAGACAGCAGGTGGGAGAGCTACAGGAGGAGGTGGCTAGTTTGAGGAGCATCCGAATCCACGAGCAATTCCTGGACAGTGTCCATGTGGAGACAACTGAGATAGCTGTCCCAGTACACAGAGAGGATAGGAGAGAGAAAGAGGTTCAGGCAAAACTAGAGGCAAGATCAAATCAGTATCTTAGAGCTAATATATAAATGTGAAAGTGGGTAATAATCCAGGCAGGAAGAAACTGGATTGTAATAAAAGATAGCAACTCATGAACATTGTTGGCATTCACCAAAATTGGTGGGTAATGCCATGATTGGATGTTGTTGTGGATGGGTACAGCTTGCTAGAAGGATAGACCAGGGAAAAGGGAGGCGTGTGCCTTTATAATTAATAATGTACACACTGAATTGAGGGGGAGATGAAACATAGGAGACAGAAGTGTTGATGATCTCTGTTATACAAAAGGGTAAAAAACAAGGGTGATGTCATGCCGAGATCTACTACAAGCCACCTAACAGGTGATAGGTTTTTTAAACAACTAACAAAATCACCCAAGCCTAATATTTGGTGGTGGATGGGACTCAACTATCCAGATAGTATGGCGGGAAAATAACACAGCCAGGGTACAGAACTACAATAAAGTTCTTGACTGCATTGCAGACAACTTTTATTCCAAAGGTTGAAAAAAGCTACTGAGGGAAGCTTTCAAATTTCGATTAAACAAATGGGAGGAAACTCCTTGAGAATTGTGAAAGTGGAAGGCAGCTTGGGTGAAAGTGATCATAATGATAGAGTTCACAATTCATAGGAAGGGTAGAAGGGAGTACAGGATAATAGAGACAATGGATTTCAGGAACGTGATTTGGTAAGCTCGAGAGTTGATAGGTAAGGTCTCATGGAATCAAGACTGAGGGGACAACTAACTGGGAAGTTGGCAGTCTTTCAAAAGGACACTATTAGGTCCAAATGCAAAGCTATTTCCGCTGGGTAGGAAGAGTGAAAGTGGCAAAAGACCACTTGGCTTAATCATGAAGACTTGCCAGTGATTCTAAAAAATACAAAGGGACGTCATATAAAAATGGAAACAGGACAAATGACAAAGGAATAATAAGGCGATGAAACAAGCACAGGAGTGCAGGGGCCAGAGGATTAGAATGCTAAAGGCTCAAAATGAGCTCCAACTAGCACCAGGGGAGATAGAAGGAAGCCGCAAAGGGAAGATTGGTTGATTCAATATCGAGTTAGAAGCAAGAGGAAGGAGCCACAGGACAGGGTGAGCGCATCTGCCGCGAGTGAGGAGAAAAAGTAAACAGAAACTTGGAAAGGCAGAGATGCTCATACTTCTTTGGTTTGTTCTTTCACCGAGAAATCTGAAGAATGCCTACATAGTGAAGCTAATGGGAAAGGGTAGATTGGAAGATAAAATAAAAGAGAACAAGTTACAAATAACTTAGAAAAGTTAGATGCCTGCAAGTCACCAGGGCCTGATAAAATGCATCCTAGAATACTCAGAGTTAATAGAGGAGTATTAGCCCTAGCTATTATCTTTGGGAACACATGCATGAGACAGAGAGATCCAGAAGACTGCAACAACAAATATAAGCCATCTATAAAAAGGGAATATAAAACAACCCCAGGAAACTACCGACAGTTAGTTTAACTCTTTGTGCCAGGAAGATAATGGAGCAATAATTAAGGAATCATCCTCAAACACTTTGAAGTTGGTCTAAGTGATAGGAATAGTCAGCACGGATTTGTAAAGAACAATTAACGTCAAATACACAATCTGATAGCTTTATTGTGATAGGAAATGAGTCTGGATAAGGGAGAACGGTTGTTGTATACCTAAGTTTAGTCGAGCATTTGATACCGTCTCTACATGATATTCTTATCAATAAACTAGGCAAGATACAACTAGATGCTACTAATGGTTGGGTGCATAACAGGCTGGATAATCCGTACGTCAGTGAGTAGTTATTAATGGTCCAATCCTGCTGGAAGGTATAAACAAGTGGGGTTCTGGGGGTCTGTTTGGACTAGCTCTGTCATATCTTCATCAACGACTTAGAATATGACATTAGGAAAAAAAAAAAAAAAAAGTTTTAATGCTTATTTAAAAAAAAAATTTTTTTGGGCCCCAGAGAAAAATTCCAGAACTGGGAGGGATTGCAACTGCTTGGAGGATAGGTCAAATTAAAATGATCTGGAACAACTTGAGAAAGGTCTGAGTAAACAGGAATGAAGTTTAATAAAGAACAAATCAAAAAGGCTCCACTTAGGAGTAACAATCAGTGTTCGCACCTACTATAGACCATAGACTCATAGGTCAAAAGGGACCCAATATGATCATCTATCTGACTCCTGCACAAAGCAGGCACAAAACCCTACCCATTCACTCTATAACAAACCCTACCTATGTCCAAGTTATTGAAGTCTTCAATTGTTTGTTGAACCTCAGCTGCAGAGATCCACCAGCAAGTGACCTATGCCCCACGCTGCAGAGGAAGGTGAAAAAACTCCAGGGTCCCTGCCAATCTGCCCTGAGAAATTACCTTCCTGACCCAATATGGCGATAGCTAAACCCTGAGCATGTGGGCAAGACTCACAGCCAGCACTCAGGAAAGAGTTCTCTGCAGTAACTCAGATCCCATCCCATCCAACAGTCCCCCTTACCATTGGCAGACTTATCTGCTGATAATCAAAGATCAATTGCAAAATTAAACTATCCTATGGATAGAGAATGCAAACAGACGGTCTAGGAAGGAGTATGGCAAAAGGGATCTAGGGTTTATAGTGATCACAAGCAAGTATGAGTCAATAGTGTGATGCTGTTGCAAAAAAAGCAAACATGATTTTGAGATGCATTAACAAGTGTGTTTTGAGGAGACATGAGAATCATCTTCCACTCTACTCTGCGCTGGTTTAGCCTCAGCTGCGAATATTGTGTCCAGTTCTGGGCACCGCATTTCAAGAAAGATGTGGAGAAATTGGAGAGGGTCCAGAGAAGAGCAACAAGAATGAATAAAGGTCTAGAGAACATGATCTACGAAGGAAGGCTGAAAGAATTGGGTTTGTTTAGTTTGGAAAAGAGAAGACTGAGAGGGGACATGATAGTGGTTTTCAGGTATCTAACAGGGTGTCATCAGGAGGAAGGAGAAAACTTGTTCACCTTAGCCTCTAAGAATAGAACAAGAAGCAATGGGCTTAAACTGCAGCAAGGGAGGTTTAGGTTGGACATTAGGAAAAAGTTCCTAACTATCAGGGTGGTTAAATGCTGAAATAAACTGCCTAGGGAGGTTGTGGAATCTCCATCTCTGGAGATATTTAAGAGAAGGTTAGATAAATGTGTATCAGGGCTGGTCTAGACAGTATTTGGTCCTGCCATGAGGCCAGGGGACTGGATTCAATGACCTCTCAAAGTCCCTTCCAGCCCTAGAATCTATGAATCTATGAATGTGCATTAGCTACCGTGCTGTAAAATCCTAATGCAGACAAGACATTGTAGTTGTTACCATAAAGTGGGTAGGCAAGATCAACACTATATCCCTGACTGTGGTTGACCTTGCCTAGTTATCTCACAGTAAACCCCACTCCCCAACCACTCTGAGGCAGGATCAAATATACCTAGACCATCCCTCACAGATGTTTGTCTAACCTGTTCTTAAAAGTCTTCAATGATGAGGATTCTGTAACTTCCTTGGTATAACCTATTCCAGGACTTAATTATCCTTATAGTTAGAAAGATTTTCCTAATATCCAACCTAACTCTCCCTTTCTGCAAATTAAGCTCAATACTTCTTGTCCTACTTTCAGTAAACATGGAGGACAATTGATTATCTTCCTTTTTATAAAAGCCCTTAACATACTTGAAGATGATTATCAGGTCCATTCCCCTCACCAACTCCCAACCTTCTTTTCTCAAGACTAAACATACCCAATTTTCTTAACTTTTTCTCATTGGTCAGATTTTCTAAAATTTTAACATTTTTGTTGCTCTCCTCTGAATGCTCTCCAATTTGTCCACATCTTTCTTAAAGCATGACACCCAGACCTGGACACAGTACTCCAGCTGAGGTCCCACCATTGTCGAATAGAGGAAAAATCCTTCTGGTGCCTTACATACCACACTCCAATTGATAAACCCCGGAATGCCATTTGCCTTTTTCACAACTGCATCACACTGTTGACTCATATTCAATTTATGACCCCACATAACATCCAGATCCTTTTCTGCAGTACTGCTGTCTAGCCAGTTATTCCCCATTTTATATGAGTGTATTTGATTTTTTCTTTTCTAAATATAGTACTTAGCACTTGCCTTACTGAATTTTATCTTATTCATTTCAGACTAATTTGCTGGTATATCAAGATCATTTTGAACTCTAATCCTCTCCTCTGAAGTGATTGCAACCCCTCCCAGGTTGGTGTCATCCGCAAATTTTGTAAGTATATTCTCTACTCTATCATCCAAGTCACTAAAGAAAATATTATAGTACCAAACCCAGGTCAAACCCCAATGGGACTCCATTTAGATAAATCCAGCCAGTTTCACAGTGAATCTTACATAATTACTCAACTGTATGTTTTTTGACCAGTTGTGGACCCACCCTATAGTACTTTCATCTAGAACACATTTCCCTAGTTTGCTTATGGGAAAGTCATGTGGGACTGTCAAAAACCTTCCCCCTCCTAGCCCACCTCCACAAAGTCAGTAACGCTATCACACAAGGAAATCAGTTTTTTTTGGCATGATTTGTTCTTGACAAATCCATGTTGGCTATTATTTATGACCTTATTTCCCTTTAGATGCTTACAAATGATTTTTACAGCTGGCTAGCTAATGCACATTAGTTATTCTTGTAGCAAAAACAAACCTTTTTTGCACTGAAGACAAAACCACACTAAATTGTGCAGATCTGTTATCCTAAAATAGTTAACAATGTTGACATTAAAATGATCATCACTTGGCAGCTGCATTAACAGCTTATTGAGTTGAATGGGACAGTGCACAGTTCTCTGGATTATGGTTTCAGGCTCACTGCAGACTCTGGGTATATCTACACTTAAACCTATAGAGTGGCACAGCTGCAGCCCCACAGCTGCACCACTGTAGCACTTCAGTGTAGACACTGCCTACACAGATATGAGACATTCTTCCACTGGTGTTCATAATCCATCTCCCCAAAAGGAGGTAGCTAAGTCAATGGAAGAATTCTTCCATCAAACTAGCACTGTCTACACGGGGGGTAAGTATGGCATAGTATGTCTCTCAGAGATCTAGATTTTTCATACCCCTGAGGCCTGGTATACACTAGGAAATTAGGTCAGTATAATTGTGTCACTCAGGGGTGTGAAAAATGCACTACGCAATTAAACTGACATAACCCCCAGTGTAGACAGCTCTGTGTCGATGGGAAAATTCCTAGCTACCACGTCTCGGGAGGTGGATTACCTATGCCAATGAGAAAAGCCCTCCCATCAGTGTTGGTAGTGTCTTCACTGAAGCACTACTGTGACACTGCTGCAGCATTCTACAGCCATGTCTACACTATCACTTACATCAGTAAAACTTATGTCACTCAGGGATGTGAAAAAACACTCCTCAAACAACATAAGTTATGCTATGTTGGCAGGAGAGTTTCACATTGTGGACCCACCCTATAGTGGGTGCTGCTCATTGGAAGTGGTTTAATTATATTGGGAAAGCTCTCTCCAACCAGCATAAAGGGGTTACCTGAGAGATTTTACAGCGGTGCAGCTGCATTGGTACAGCTGTGCCACTGTAAGCTCTCTAGTATAGACATATCCTAAGCATAGACAAAGTCTGAGAGACATAGCTATGCCTGTGTAAGTTCCCAGTGTAGATCAGTCTTCACACAGATGTCTCTGCACGTGATTCACATTGTTGAAGTTTTCTTTGCAACCATAAGAGCTAGACACTTATTTCTTCTATAAAATGAAATCTGAGACTCTAGGGAACAAGATCATAGCTTCAAAGTTGTGCTGGTATGGCCTATGGGCACATACTGGTTGTTTCTTAGTCCTGGCCCTAACAGGCCCTAATACACTGTTAGATCTGAGCCTTCGTGTCCACATGCAAAAGTTTCTGCAATGGTGCATGGGACATCATACCAGTGTTCCATCTGCTATGACTATCTTCTCTTCCTTCGGTATTGACTTCTGCCACAGTGTCTACCAGAAATGAACCAATTATAATGACTTGGCTCAGGAGTAGTTGGGGAAAGTTTCTGCATATATAATTTTAAAACATATATTCATACATTTACTATGTCTAGCAAATGCACTTGCTTGCAGCTACTCTCATCACCGCTGCATGCTGCATTAGGTCATTGAACCATTGCAGTGTGGCTTTGCTATAGACTGAAAACACTGTCATTGCAGCTGCAACAATGCCCTTGGCCCTCCTAGCACTAACTCTATAAGTCCATCTGCTATCTTCTTCATCAAAACCAGTTTGGGTCTGCCTCATCCTTCACTTCACCTCCACACAAGTAGGGATTGTAAACAACATCCTCATTGACCATCCCACTCCTGCCCCGCCATCAGTCCTAATGATCCAATAATGACATTTTCAAAATGGCCTTGTCCTCCTCAGCCACTTCAAAAAAACTTTGGAAATCCAAATCTGATTGCACGAACTAAGCAAACTTTTCTGAGTTGTTCAAAAACACCAGTGCAAGATAATCATATAGAAATGACATAAAGCCTCAAAAGTTGAATACAAAATTATAAATTGGATATTTAAACATGGCTGTCCTGTCACAAACCTATTGTGGATTGTTGCATCTATCCCACATCTTCCACCACAGAATGTCTATGATTTGCAGTGTAGTTATAGCTGTGCTGGTCCCAGAATACTAGAGAGACAAGGTGTTTGAAGTAATATCTTTTATTGACCAATCTCTGTTGGTGAAAGAGGGACAAGCTTGCAAGCTTACTCAGAGACCTTCTTCAGGTTTTTATGTTATAAAAGTTACTAATAAAACTGTGTTATACGTTATCTTTGCTACTCTGCTCATTTGGAAGTAGGGCTTGCCCTAAATTGTAAGGTAAAAAGTAGGGGTGTGATAGGCAGGGCCTTTGTCAGGGCTCACACTCAGGCAGCTTCAGAAACTTCCACCCCCATCTTCTCCTCTGTCACTTACCCTTCTCTGAGGGGAGGGGCCACCTCCTCTCACTTTCTCACAGGGAGAGGCTATCTCCTCTCCACTGAAAAATTACAGTGCATTCACCCTGAACGTACCCTTCATCATATATACCCATACAGAGCTGAGTCCCTTTACCATATTTACATTCTGATTGTGTACTCACTAATTCAGCCATTTCAGATCTAATAGAACTGAAATAAATACCATTAAATTCTTGCTCTCTCAAGGTTCTCTCTAAAGCACTATTTTTAGGAGCTGTTAAATGATGTCTAGGAAGGAAACCTTTATTGCTGAGGAGATTATTCTGGGGCTGGAAGCAATAGGGGAGAGAGAGGAATGCTTCCAGAAAGAAAGACCTTTCTTTATGTAAAAAACAGCCATTCTGTATTGACTCTGAACATCCTACCTCCTCTTAAGAATGAGCTGGAGGAAGAAGCGGGATGTGTTACCTGTCTGCTTGAACTGACTGGATGGTTGACCAGCTTGTCCTAATTTATTAAAAGAATGGGAGGAGGGGAGAACCTGAGTTTTGATGGTCTGTCCCTCACAGGGCACTTTACATTGACAAATTAGGCCACAAGTGCCCAAAGGAGCTACAGCAAGCTAGAGGAGGAATCCGCTAAGAGTATGGCTTTGTTTGCAAGGATTCCTTTAGAACAGAGTCTAGCAGCATTTATGTCCCCTAAATGTCAGGTGTCCTTGAAAGGTGGAGATACCAATTTTATCTTGTCACTGAAATCTTTGGTCCAGGCAGAGCTAGGGGCCCTCCTGGTAACATCAAGGAGCTAATTAGATTTGCTTCCAACTTAATGAAATCCTGAGCAAAGTCATTAAGGGTTTAGATGGCAATAATTGACTTAGAAAGAAGCTAGTGAGATTCCATAGGGAACTACTTTATCTGACTATAGATGTGAGATTCATTCTATGGATGCTCTGGAAATGTAAAATTCATAAATGGTGGCTCCCAACTGAGAATCTGCAATCTTGACATTTCTGTACAAGACCTTTTCTGTATTATGGTCCTGCACATCCCTAAGGGATACACTGGAGTCTAATGGGCCCACAGAGGATTTGTGGGAGGGTGCTGAAGAAGAAGGAGCTAACAGACAGAACCCCTTGTTTGATTGCATTAACATTCTTAGCTAGTCACTTGGGCTACCCACCAATTAGCTACTTTTGTTGCCCTCTTGTTTGGTTATTGCAGTGACCATGACCAGTACTATAAGGCCTAGAGACGTATAAAGCAACTGTCCACCAATTAGCTGCTTTTCCTTAATGAAAACCAACATACACTTTTCTTTCTTGGAATTTTTTAAGAATAAAGGAAACATTTATAATAATTTTTTTAATTTGGCTAAATTTACAAAGAACTAGTGATATAATTAAGTAGATCAGCTCTTGCTGAGAGACTCTAGAGGGCTGTGCCTCTAAGGCTCAGAACCACTTCTCCATACCCTAATTTCAACCATAACAAGGCAATAGCCACTTTAAGCTGTGTGAAGCCTGAAGTGTCACATGAAAATCTAGGTCCACTCCTGAAGATCCATCCTCTTCCCGTGTAGTAAAGCTCACTCATGAGCCATGTTGCCATAAGCTCACTCTTCAAAGGCTGCATAGTCCCTCATGCTCACTCTCAGGTGGGAAAAGTTAAAGGAGAGGAGTTTTTACATCTAATAAACCCCAGTGTAGATTTCTAAGTTCACTGGATTTCTAGCAATGAGACTACTCCCATAAATAAGTAATACTCATGTAAGAAAAGGTTTGCAGGATCAGTTCGAAATTCAGTATTGTAATATAGTATAACATAAGTTCCAGACTGTTGTTCTCTTCAAGATTGTCTCAGTACTATAGCTCTTTACATGAACATTTTTCACAGATAAGTGAATTCCATAATAAATCATATGTTTGTACTTATACAGCTCCTTTCGTTACAGGATCTCAAAGCACCTTACAAAGGTGGGTAAGTAAGCCTCATTTCCATTTGTAGATGCAAAAATGAAGTGCAAAGAAGTTATGTCTCTTGCCCATGGTCAGTGGCAGAAGCATAAATAAGATACAGGTCTCTCTACTCAATCACATTATTAATTTATGTATTATTACTGTAGAGACTAGGAGCCCTAGTCATGGGCCAGGAATCCATTGTGCTAGGCACTGTGCAAACTCTGATTCCATAGTCTACATTTCTATACCCTCTCCCTCATTCACCACCGTACAGTAACCTCATCCCTGATCCCAATGTTTTCTGCATTGTTCTAAGGTAAAATCCTGGCCCCGTTAAAGTCAGTGACAAAATCCCATTGATTTCAGTGGAGTCAGAATTTCACCCTTAGTACATTATGATATTACTATTCCTCATAAGACATAATTTTCTTTATAAAGGAATGGGTGGGTTTTTATTTGTTTTCTTTTCCTTTTCTTTGATTGATAGTTGTTAGGTTATTTTTTAATTACACAGTAAAATATATTTATCTGTCTAATACAAAGGCTCTCGTTAGGTACCTGATTTTTCCACCAAAAGTTACAAGTCTTCGTTTCAAATGTATAGCACAGATCTAAAGCCTGAAAACTAATGTGGCACGTTCCTAGTCATACTAGACTGTTGTGGATGAATGAATGAGCCTCATAGAGCAAATGTAAACCAAAACCAAATGAACGTAAATAAGCTGTTTTCACCAGTTCCAGCCTAAATCTAAATTTAAATGTCCCTTCAACAAAATAAAAAGCTTATAACTGAAGAAAAGAGAGACATTTTATTATATAATATGGGTCAGCAAAATCAGATATCTTTAAAAATGCATGTGGAAAACAAGGAAGGGCCTTTTATAAGCTGGCAATTACTTTATTGCAGAGTGGGATGCACAGTTCTAACAGTCAGAAGTTATAACAACAGTGGTGGTATTCTGACAGAGCCTTAGGAGTGAGTGGTGACTACAACTATTTCTAGCAAATAGGATAAACAAACACTTTATAACAGCAAACAGGGCTATTTTGTAAAGAAAACACACTGGGGCTTGTTCCTATTTAAGGAACAGTATCTAAATCTGTGGGACAATAAGAATGGTTCAGGAAAAGAGAAGAAACCCAAATGTCTGCTACATGTTAAATTACATATAAATTATAGGCTGGAGACTCAAAGAAATTATAGTGAGGAACAATATATTCCTCTAATTGGTTAAATGATTCTCCAGTATAACATAGGTTTATAAAACATGTACTGCAAAAAGACTGAAATTCTATTTATGGGAAAATTATAATAAGAATGCAAAAAATCTGATTGTATTTTAACAAGGAACCGGTTTAACAAATAAACTCTACTACTGAGAAAGTATATCAAGGCTGACATGCTACTAATCATGCAAGAGTGAAGTGGAATACATTATTTTTTTAAATAACCTTTATAGTCATGATTTTTAAGTATTTATACAAATAATAAATTTAAAACAATGAAATTATATACCAAATAATATGAAACAAGGCCAAGATCAAGAAAAACATGTAACACAGCAAAGATGCCCTAAATACACAGAATACACAAAATTGCAGATAATCTTCTCTGACTCACTCAGTTTAAAAAAAAGAAAAAAGTCCTTCTATTTCTAGTTAGCGTCTTATACTGCATCCTCACTGTCATGTTTTCCCAGAACTGGGAAACACAACAAATATAACCACTTCCTTCCTCCTCATTCAGAACACCATGTAGAAAGTTAAGCAATAATCATCACTATTGTCTTCTAATATGATTCTACTTGTACAGTACTCTTTATGTAAAGTCAACAAGTTTAATTATATATATTTCAGTCATATATAGGATACTAAGAATAATTAAGAATGTATATTCTTATTTTAAAGGTGAACTGAAAAGTAAAAGTTTAGCTCTGTGCTCTTAGCTGCTCCTTTTTGATGTAGAAAGATCGCATCCAATTTTTGTATTTCTTTTTATTTGTGTTTATTTATTTTAAGTTTCTCTGCTTGTTTTTAATATAGAAAATATTGGGTCCTCATATGCCAGATCCAAAGACAACTAAAAAAGAAGATGCTCAATTTCTTCAGTTGATCTTAATCATACCAGTGAGAGTTTTCCAACATAGACAAAGCCTGAGAGGTTAGGATACGTTCAGTCTTAGGCCAGGTCTACACGACGAGATAAAATCGATTTTAGATACGCAATTTCAGCTACGAGAATAGCGTAGCTGAAATCGAATATCTAAAATCGATTTACTCACCCATCTTCACCGCGCGGGATCGATGTCCGCGGCTCGCCATGTCGAATCCAGAAATCCGTTCATCTTGGTGGAGTTCCGGAATCGATCTAAGCGCGTTCAGGGATCGATATATCCCGTCTAGATCAGACGCGATATATCGATCCCCGAGCAATTGATTGTAATGCGCCGATACGGCGCGTAGTCTAGACGTGGCCTTATGCTATCTATGAAATAGCACCTCTGCACTTTTATACACATTGGAGAGGGACAACTACAACTCAGATTGCAGCTTCTTGAGACATCACTGTTCATCACTGCCTCCAAAAATCTTCCTGAGATCCTCCAGCAGAGAGTAGGAAGTGAGAAACTAACATTTCTACTATTTAAAAAGGAAAAGCAGAAACTAAGTTTGACCAGTCTTTACACATCATACAGAAGTATGAAAGGACAAAAAAAATTTGCTTTGCAGTTCACTTTTAATAACAACATAGACTCATACACCAGAAATCCCCTAGTTAAAAGCTAAAATAACATATAAATTCAGAGCCTCACCTTTAAACCACTTCTGCAATTCCCAGTGCTGGGCCAGCTGTGTGCCAGACAACTCCTTCAATGTAAATTAAAAGTAGTGTGAAGGGCAATGTAATTTATGCTGACTGTAAATCCCCCCAGTGCGCCAATATAGCAACTGGGGATCAGCAAGATGTAGGGAAATCTTGGCCATATCTCTATTTCCCAGTCACAACCTCTGTATCAGCCATAGGTATGATGAAGGCACTCTCACACCATCTGTATACCATTAATGTATATCCCACACTTGAGTTATATTCCCATGAACAACTGTACCAGCTTTAAGGTCACTTTGCATTTGGCATGTGATGACCCAGGCCATCATCTTCAGCCATGAGGAAAATATACCTGAACCAAGCCATAAAGCAGACTTATTTTTAAACATTTCATCTCCCTTTCATTCATCTGCCTTGAAGACTGTTTTAACAAGTGAAAAAAATCATTTCATCATCACTGCCAAGGTACATAAAAGACACATTTTGATATATAGAGAGAAATGTTAATAGCTTGCCTGCTCATCTTTGTGGCTAGATTAATTAAATCTAATTCTGAAGACAAGAAGCAAATATTTATTAATGTTTATGTTTTAGAAACATATGCCTTAAGTTTGCCTTTGTTAAAATAGGGCCCCCAATCCTGCAGGCACTTATGCATGTACTTAACTTTTAGCACATAAGTAGTCCTAGTGTTTATAGAATCATGGCCTAAAATGTTAATAGGCAAAAACAAAAAGCTAAATACACTATAAAAAGATCTTTCTTTGAACTAGCCTTCGGTTGTGTTCAGCACTTTCAACCAAAGCTTTAAGTATAGTTATTTCAGTTTATCATTGACTTGATTATATTTTCATTCCTCCCTGTTAAAAAATTACCCTTTCTTTTAATCCACTCTCCCTAGTTTAAATCTTTAAAGCAATACCTTAGTCACAGTTTCCCAGCTAATTTAATCCACGAGCTACAAGAATGTATTCCTACTGACCAAAAAATATTGCTAATTATGATTAGACATCTTGGTTCCTAGAAGTCAAATTGTCATGTCATGATTACATTGTATTTACTTGACTCCAAAAGTTGTAATGATTATTTTGCAGATAAATTATTGATTGGTTTTTCCCACTTCTTAATTCCGAACCTTGGTTACCTTAGCAACTTTCCCATATCCACTGGGATTTAAAATGTTTCTGAGCTATAGGACATCTGCTGAAAAAAAGAAGACACAACATGCTGTGCAAGGTTGGACTTTTCACATATATCATGTCCATAGGTAATGTTGCTATTTTAAGACACGGCATTTAATAAATTGATTGCTATCTACAAAGGTCTAATTTCAATGACGACTGTTTTTTAAGCAACAAAAAGCAAAGGATTGTATTTAATGGTAGAGCAAATTGTATGAATAAAGAACAGTTTCATTTCATTTCATGTGCCATTTACCCTTTCTTCTACAATTTTGTTGAATCTCCTGAAAAAAAAACCCACCCAAGTGATGGCTATTTTACTTACATAATCACAAAATAATTTCCAGCTATTGTTCTTTTCATCAACCTTTTAAAAAATAGGATCCCTGTCTGTTTTGATATATACCTTCTGGGAATAAGCACTATACTCACATGCTAAACTACAAATTAAATTTTAGGGGACCAGCCTAACACTGCATAAGATTAAATAAAACAATTCTACATTCTAAATAGTGCACTGTTCTTTTAATATGCCTCCTACTAGACTACATGTTCTCAGAGTTCTTTGCACTATTGTTGTACACATCTGAGGCTGTTGGTCCCAGGACATGAGAGTGACAAGATGGGCTAGTGATATATTTTATTGGAGCAACTGCTGTTGGTGAAAAAGACAAGTGAAAGAGAGCTCTGTGGAGCTCAAAAGCTTGTCTCTTTCACTAACAGAAGTTGGTCCAATAAAAGATATTAGCACACCCACCATCTCTCTCTTGGAGTTCTTGGAATTTAACGATATTACCTCTAATTTCACAAAGTCAATGACCAGTAGAGACACTAAATTACAAAATCCCAAATATATGCAAGCCCAAATCCAGCACTCTAGAGGGTATGTTGAATTGGATAGATGAGTCCTACCTTGCATTATGCAGGTCTACAAGGAAACTCTGTGCAGATTGTATTGCTTGTTACAGCAGTGAACAACTGTACAGGCCTGTATGAATGGTGTTTGCAGAGCTGATTGCTTGTAAAACAAATACAGATTACACAGTATCTAATTCTGCATAGCTAGTATTCAAGCTGATATTTCAATAAATTCACAAAATCATAGAACTGGAAGGGACCTTGAGAAGTATCTAGTCCAGTCCCCAGCACTCATGGCAGGACTAAGTATCTAGACCATTCCTGACAGGTGTTTGTCTAACCTGCTCTTAAAAATCTCCAATGATGGAGATCCCACAACCTCCCTAGGCAATTTATTCCTTGCTTAACCACCCAGAAAGTTAGGAATTTTTTCCTAATGTCCAACCTAAACCTCCCTTGCTGCAATTTAAGCCCATTGCTTCTTGTCGTATCCTCAGAGGTTAAGAAAAACAATTTTTCTTCCTCCTCCTTGTAACAACCTTTTACATACTTGAAAGCTGTTATCATGTCCCCTCTCAGTCTTCTCTTTTCCAGACTAAACAAACCCAATTTTTTCAGTCTTCTCTCACAGGTCATGTTTTCTAGACCTTTAATCATTTTTGTTGCTCTTCTCTGGACTCTCTCCAATTTGTCCACATCTTTCCTGAAATGTTGTGCCCAGAACTGGACACAATACTCCAGTTGAGGCCTAATCAGCGTGGAGTAGAGCAGAAGAATTACTTCTCAGGTCTTGCTTACAACATTCCTGCTAATGCATCCCAGAATGATGTTGGGGTTTTTTGCAACAGCGTTACACTGTTGACTCATATTTAGCTTGTGGTCCACTATGACCCCCACTTCCCTTTCCGCAGTACTCCTTTCTAGGCAGTTATTTCCCATTTTGTATGTGTGCAACTGATTGTTCCTTCCTAAGTACAGTACTTTGCATTTGTCCTTATTGAATTTCATCCTATTTACTTCAGACCATTTCTCCGATTTGTCCAAATCATTTTGAATTTTAATCCTATACTCCAAAGCACTTGCAAACCCCCCTCCTCTGGACCTCTCCTCCAGCTTGGTATCGGCCACAAACTTTATAAGTGTATTCTGTATGCCATTATCTAAATCATTGATGAAGATATTGAACAGAACCGGATCCAGAACTGATCCCAATGGGACCTCACTCGTTTATGTCCTTCCAGCATAACTGTGAATCACTGATAACTACTGTCTGGGAATGGTTTTCCAACCGGTTTTGCACCCACCTTCTAGTAGCTCCATCTAGGTTGCATTTAACTAGTTTATTTATGAGAAGGTCATGCGAGACAGTATCAAAAGCTTTACTAAAGTCAAGATATACCATGTCTACTGCTTTCTCCCATCCACAAGGCTTGTTACCCTGTCAAAGAAAGCTATCAGGTTGGTTTTACATGATTTGTTTTTGACAAATCCATGCTGACTGCCACTTATCACCTTATTATCTTCTAGATGTTTGCAAATTGATTGCTTAATTATTTGCTCCATTATCTTTCCGGGTACAGAAACTAAGCTGACTGGTCTGTAATTCCCTGGGTTGCCCTTATTTCCCTTTTTATAGATGGGCACTATATTTGCCCTTTTCCAGTCTTTGGAATCTCTTCTATCTTCCATGACTTCTCAGAGATAATCGCTAGTGACTCAGTATCTCCTCAGTCAGCTCCTTGAGTATTCTAGGATGAATTTCATCAGGCCGTGGTGATTTGAAGAAATCTAATTTGTCCAAGTAATTTTTAACTTGTTCTTTCCCTATTTTAGCCAATTGTATTGATACCTTATGAATGCAATATAAAAAGTGTACAAAAAGTTCAATTAATATTATTACAGTAATCTGGAGAAATTCTAAGTAGACATTTCCAAAAGTAGATGCTGTGAATAACTTTTTTTTACAAACTACCTTACTACTGAAAGATTATTGATAAGATCAAATTTTTCATATGTACATTTAAAACAGTCAGTGATTCAGGCGCTCTTATTTCAGAGACCTGTACCTGTGGAGGCATGTTTTTAATGTTCAGATGAGAAAATGAATTATTAAGTTGACAGACCACAAAATGTGCCCACATCATTTGCCACTCCACCAGCATCATGAATTACACCTGAAGCATCTGTTTACACCTAATCTACAGGTTTTCACAGTGTACTAAATAGTGCACAAATGATAAAAGGGGGTGCTTTCTGGTAATACTCAGTTGTTCCTCCCACCCATACACGGACTATTTCATAGCTTTCTCCCAACACAGACTATCTTAAATTTAAAACAAACAAACAAACCCTTTACTGGTTAGACTAGGGGCAGCCATCTGGACCTCAGGGATTTTGTTCATCCAAGTGCATCTGAGATTTGGCATTCTATGGATTTTTAATTTAAAGTGATTGAATGACAATTACATTAAAAAATGAATGTAGACAAAATCCATGTGAGAAATGGATTGTGGCAAATCTTGCAGGGGACAAAAGGTAGTGCTTAAAATGATTGTGCCCCTATTCCCCCTATCCCAGGTGACTATGCCTATGATTATGCACAGTAGTAAGTACTTGCAAGATTGGGCCCTGTTTCTGATTACAGTGACAAATCTGTAGAACATTTTTTTTAAATGACAAGAGGTCCAGCTAACTAACCAGGGGCTGATCCTGCTAGAATTAAAGTCTGTGGGAGTTTTGCCATTGACCCCAAAGGGAGGGGGATTGGGCCAAAGGCTTTTCATTGTAAAAGCTCTTTTGTAGTTAATGTCTCCTATGTTGTGATCCCATCAATCTCTTGGGAGCCCCTGATGTTGCACTCTCTTGCACCAATGGAACGTTAGCAATGTTCTCCTGATAAGAACTCTCCCTCTCAGAACTAAAATACTTTAGGGGACCCCTTACCACAAACAAAAGGGGTTTCTAAAGCAGGAGTCTATCTCCTTTGTCCCATTCTGTACACTAAACAAAGTAATCCTGATTTGTAGCCATGTGGCAATGACACTGCAGCAACTATAGCCTATTTCTTACCGACAGTAAAGTAAATCAAATACTGTAGGATAGTGAAAACTAAAAGTGCCTTGTGATTGTTGTTACTGCATGTTCATTATCTTTTTTTTAAATGAACTAAAATGTTTAAAACTTTTTGCTCACATTAGTATTGAATAAAATAAAGGAAAGTTTGCAAGAGAAATTTCCTTTTTTTTTTTTAATTTGCAATATATATAATCATGCATCTCTGATCACATCTGTTTTTTCCACATTCCCTCCCTTGTCCCTTCTACATATGCACTATTTGTCATGCAGGCATAGGCACTAGAGGAATGCCTCAGTGACCAAACTGCTGACCCTTTTACTGAAAAGCTCCTTGCCCCACAGCATGCAGCTCTCCCTGGGCAAAACTGGCAACAGATGGGAGAAGGTACAGGAATGTCTCCTAACTCTTTCCCCTCCCTTCAACCATACTTCCCCTGCCCCACTCCAAAACAAAGCCTGAAATATCCAAAGAGATTTCCCTGTACTTATAAAAAACAGCCTTTAGAAAGAAAGTTAAATATAGCTTCTTTTTTTTTAACTGGAAGTGGATTTCTTAACTCTGCTGACTATATGATACCATCTCATGAAAAAAGTAATCAGTTACTAGAAAGGGAATGGAGACTGTACAAATTTTAGGGCTCATCTACCTATAGAAGTTGCACTTTATACTTCTATGTGTCCACGCCAATGCTGCGCCAATTTAACTAAATCAGTTTAAGATCACACCTGGTTTTCAACTGGTACAACTTTGCATCCATCTACGAAGCGGCTGAGAGGTGTAATTCTCAGCTGGGGTAGATGTATGCACACTAGCTCTGCTCAAGCTAGTGCCTCACAATAGTGTGGCTGCAGTTGCATAGGTGGCAATTTGGGTAGCTGCCTGAGTGTGTACCCAGGGGACTGGGTGGGATTGTACATGGGCAACTAGCCCAAACTGCCACCTGTGCTGTCGCAGTCACATTGCTATTTTAGGCACCACCTCAAGCAGAGTTAGTGTGTGTATATCTCCCCTGTTGGGAATTACACCTCCCAGAGACTGTACAGACATAACCTTTGTGTGCAGACTAGGCCTTTAAATTCTTTCTCTTAAAAAAAAATCTTACTCAAAATAAATACAACCTAGAAAGAAAAAAGAGAGTGGAAGGGTAGAGATCAAATACAACACATAAAAAACATAGCCCAGGCCATATGGCACTAATCTTGCAGCCTATAAACCATAAGCTCATCCTGCAATCAGATCCACAAACAAGAACCTTGACTCCCATGCAGCGTCCTATTAGCTCTGCCCACACTAGGGAATTTTTTGCAAAAATTCCCCATCATTGCTAATACCTGTTCAGTTAAAACAGTGATAGCATTAGCTATACTGAATGGAAAAGGCTGCCAATGACATTTTAAGCACTGTGTTTTAATGAAATGAATTGCTCTGAGCAGGGTTAGAGACAAATTTATTTGAGCATAAGCTTTCGTGGGCTGATGAGGTGGGTTTTAGTCCACGAAAGCTTATGCCCAAATAAATTTGTTAGTCTATAAGGTGCCACAAGTACTCCTCATTTTTGCTGATACAGACTAACACAGTTACCATCCTGAAACCTATTCTCCAATAGCTATTCTGGTCTATTTCCCTGTGCAAACAGCCCTAAGAAGACCTGGATCTATGGTAGAAAGTAGACAAGACCATTTACTTCAGTGGAACTTTGTGCAGGATACTCTGGTGTGGAGGATAGGGGAAGGGATAGCTCAGTGGTTTGAGCAATGGCCTACTAAACCCAGGGCTGTGAACCCCCTCCTTGAGGGGGTCATTTAGGGATCTAGGGCAAAAATCTGTCTGGGGATTGGTCCTGCTTTGAGCAGGGGGTTGGACTAGCTGACCTCCTGAGGTCCCTTCCAACCCTGATATTCTGTGATTGATCCATTTGCAGGACCAGGCCCTTAGGTCTCACTTTGTAAAACAAAAAACTTTGATACGGTCATCAGCTGTCCCCATCACCATGAGACACACTCTGTTTGTGAGCTCTCAGGACCTGATCCAAAGTCCACTGAAATCAATGAGAGCTCACTGACTTTAAATGGGGCCTGGATCAGGCCCCAAATGAACGAACAAATGATCTGAAACTTTACATTTTTGCTCAGGATTATTTAATTTCCTCAGATGGGGAAATTAACAAACAACCCAAAAACAGATTATATAGGGAACATGCTTTCCTTTTGCAATTGCTAAAAATGTTTGTTTTCATCAGAACAAAGATCACTGACTATCTAATCAAATCTCATTTTCTGCTCTATAGCACACACACAAGGCTTTTTTTTTTTTTGCTTTCCTTGGAGGAGGGGGTTGGACAGAACATGTCTGTCTTATTGCCAGGGCTCCTGCAGTGAGCTGTTTGAGAGAGTCCTAGAGGGAAAAGCAGCAGAAAAGTCTCAAAGTCATTAACTGAGTAAATAGTTCCAAAATGTTGAGAAAATGATTATGCAAGCCACAGAAAAATGGAAAGAGGAGGAGGGGGAAAATACACTCAGTGCAAGGCTAAGTAAAGTTTAGAGTAAAGGAACAGATGATTTAGAGGGGGGAATTCCCTGGCTTCTCCCAGGTAGGAAAAACCCCATTGGCAATGTGTTTTCCCTCTCTATCTCTTTATCTGTGGTCTCTATTATCATTACATAAATATATTATGACACAGTTCATGACTTCAAGACCTATATATGGAGTTGTTTATAGTAGTGGTTCTCAACCGGGGGTCCAGGGCCCTCTTGGGGGCCACAGGTAAATTTCAGTGGGCCTGCCAAGCATGGTCAGCATTAGACTCATTAGGGCCCTGGGCAGAAAGACAAAGTCCCACAACGCAGGACTGCAAGGAATACTGCAGGGCCCCGAGCCCTACCATCTGAGGCTGACGTTGAAGCCTCAGCAACTTAGCTTTGTGGTGCCCCCTGTGGCATGGGGACCCAGGCAATTACCCTGCTTGTGGCCCCCTAATGCCAGGCCTGGCTTCTATAAGCAGAAAAACCAGTTGTTGTGGCACAGGTGGTCCGTGGAGTTTTTATAGCATGTTGGGGGATGGGGACGGGGAGGCTCAGAAAGAAAAAGGCTGAGAACCCCTGGTTTATAAGACACCACTGGCTATGTCTACTACCTATATCCTATTTGTCCCTGCATTTTTACTAAGTGACACAGTCCTGCTAAGATTTACACTCTTTATAGGGAATCAGTCCTGCAAAGATATGTGTATCGACAGACTTGATTTCAATGGGGCATTGCACGGAGGCATACCAACAAAAAGGTCTTTGGAGGATTGAGAGGAAGCCTTACAAGATAAACACTTACACGCAGAGAATTACACATTATACATTCAAGAGGTTATTTATTTTCACATATGTATTGTGTTACTTCTATTTGTGTGTGTGTGTGTGTGTATAAGCGTGTGTTATTATTCTAAAGTTTATTTTTACTAATTTGACCCAGGAGTGAGGTCTATCATTGGCAAGAGAAGCCAAAAGAAGTATATACTGAGGAAGAATTTTGAGTAGGGAGATTATATGACATGGAGGATCAGAAAGGACGGTCCAGAAATAGGGAGCAGCTTAGAAGAAAGTGCAGCCACTTGTGGAAGAAGGGAACAAAGGGGGTGCAGAAGAAAGCAGAATTAGTAGTGTGCAGTGTCTGAGCAGGACAGTAGTAAAAGTTAAGTTATGCAGGGCTTTGATGAAGAGGACAAAGAGTTGAATTTGATGCGGAAGGAGATTCTGAGCTAACAAAAGGACACTAAGGGCCATCTACTCTAGGACGAAAGACATATTTTAAAACGTTAGCTAACACATTTTTACTAACACGTTTTTAAAACCATAGTGCAGACAGAGTAAGTTGTATTTTATCACCTAGGTTCCTTGTGATTGGCTCTTCCTTGATTTGGGTGACTTGGGTCACCTAATCAAGAAGTACAGATCTATAACTCTGTCTCCTTTTTTACAGGAGGAATTAAATAGATGACATTTAAATTATAAACACTGGGCATCTGTGTTAATGGTTTCCAGGCTCACTGCAAACTTAAGAGACATCTGTGCGTCAGGTCAAGCCTACATTAGAAAAGTTATATTGGCCATAACTATTTCAGTTAGAGGTGTGATTTTCTTACAAAAAAGTTATACCAGCGTAAACCCTAGTGTAGACATAGTTATCAGTTGCCTTCTATGGAAATAGTTTATTTTGCTTTCACTGTGGGGAGGATGACATTTCAACTAAAACAGTGTAAAGCAGCCTGAGTACTTACCCAGGGGATCAGGTGGGTTTCTGCTCGGGTGGCTAGCATAGTTAGCAGAGATAGCACTTATCTGTCTACCTGGGTAGGGAAGCACCCTGCCAGCTGCTGTGCAAACATAACCATAGCATAGACAAGCCTCAGTTGGCCTCAAAAAATGTGAACCAAGTGTTTCTCCAAAACCATAGGAGCTAGAGACTGACCTCTTTAAAAATACAAAAATTGACACCTGGCCAGTAATGCCACAATCCACTAGATACTACCCATGCTACTACCTGGTGAAGTAAAGAAACAGATTGAGAAAGCCAGAGAGGTACCTAGAAGTCACCTACTACAAGACAGGCCCAACAAAGAAAGTAACAACACCACTAGTTGTCACCTACAGCCCCCAACTAAAACCTCTCCAGCACATCATCAAGGATCTACACCCTATCCTGAAGGACAATCCCTGACTCTCACAGACCTTGGGAGACAGGCCAGTCCTCGCTTACAGACAGCCCCTCAATCTGAAGCAAATACACACCACACAACAAAAACACTAACCCAGGACCCAAACCCTGCAACAAACCCCGATGCTAACTATATTCACATATCTATTCAAGGGACACCATCGTAGGACCTAACCACATCAGCCACACCACCAGGAGCTTGTTCGCCTGCACATCTACCAATGTGATATATGCCATCATGTGCCAGCAATGCCCCTTTGCCATGTACTTTGGCCAAACCAGACAGTCTCTACGCCAAAGAATAAATGGACACAAATCTGACAGCAGGAATTACAACATTCAAAAACCAGTAGGAGAACACTACGATCTCCCTGATCACTCAATAACAAACTTAAAAGTGGCAGTTCTTAAACAAAAAACCTTCAAAAACAGACTTCAACAAGAAACTGCAGAATTGAAATGAATTTGTAAACTGTACACCATCAAATTAGGCCTGAATAGAGACAGGGAATGGACGGGTCACTACAGAAACTAAATCAGTTTGTTAGTCTCTAAGGTGCCACAAGTACTCCTCCTTGTTTTTACAAAAACTAATTTCCCCTTGCTAAATACTCACACTTTCTTGTCAACTGTTTCAAATGGGCCACCTTGTTTACATTGGCCTCATTAACTCTACAGAAGTGATTTCCACTCCTTTTTGTCAACTGTTGGGAATTGCCTACTTCCAACTTAAATTTAATTGGCTCATTAGCGCTGATCCCCCACTTGATAAGGCAACTTCCATCTTTTCATATTCTGTGTATTTGTACCTCCCTACTGTATGTTCCACTTCATGCATCTGATGAAGTGAGTTTTAGCCCACAAAAGCTTATGCCCAAATACATTTGTTAGTCTCTAAAGTACCACAAGGACTCCTCTTTGTTTTTTCATGTAAAGAAAGACAGCATCTGCCTCAAAGAACTCACAATCTAAGGTTACATCTACACGTAAAACACAACAGCAGCACAGCTGCACATTTGTGACACTGTAGCACTTCAGCATAGACACATAGACTCCCATCACTGTAATAAATCCACCTCCCCGAGAGGCAGTAGATAGGCTGATGGAAGAATTCTCCCATCAACCTAGTGAGGTCTACACTGGGGGTTAATAGGGTTTTAACTGTGTAGCTCAGGAGGTGTGGATTTTTCACACCTCTGAGCTACATAGTTGTACTAACCTAATTTCCTAATGTTGACAAGGGCTCAACATTTAGGTCAATGTAACTACATTAGTCAGGGGTGTGAAAAATCCACACTTCTGAATGAGATAGCTACCTCAATCTAAGCCCTAATGTAGATACTCAATTAACTCAAGTTAAATGACAGAAGTCTACAGAAACCTAAGAGGATGATAAAGTGATGGAGGCAGGAGAAGACAAATTAGGTGGTGAAGACCACAAAACCAATTATGTGGGTTGGGGTCTCGGGAGGAAGACATGGATTTTGTGATGTTGTAGAGGAAGCAGCAGCAAAGAGGTGCAGCAGCATGGATGTGTGAGGCCAAGGAGATTTACATTTCTCTATCACCATTTCAGCCACACATGAACAAACTACACCATCTTGGTTGGGTGGGAGAAGGTGGTGGGCTAATTGTATTCACAAATATGATTCAACACCGCAGCAGACAGCACAGGAGAGGGGAAGAAGGAGCATGAAAAGAGAGAGGGGCCAGAGAATCAGATCGCATGTCAGAGAGAGCCGGGGGCTTGCAAGAGTTTTGATGGGGAATCACAACATACACCGAGAGAGTTTGGGCAACGAAGAACGGCGCTGCTCCCCTATCTGCCTCCTGTTGCGGCAGCTCCGCAAACACTAGAGGAACAAGGGGTTTGTTTGGTCAGTCAGCAGTGGCGGCTGGAGCGCCCCCCTTTTCCCCGGCCTGAGCGCCGGGAGATTCCCGCTTGTCGGCGCAGCCAGACAGCCCCCCGCTGGGTCAAACGCGGGGAAAGTGACTCCAGACGAGCGCACTGATGGGGCAGGGCTGCTGTGGGATGCGTGCGGAACGTGCGACCGGATCCGTGACTAACACCCCTCACCCCGCACGGACACAGCCCCGGGGACAACGGGGGAGGCCCAGGTGTGCGCCTCTGTCCCCCGTGCTCCCTGCTCCGTGCCCCACCCCGGGGGCTCAGGGAAGGGGCGCAGAGCGCCCGCGGGGGGAGGACAGTAACAGGTCACGTGAGAGGCTCAATCTCGGTCGCTGGGAACGTCAATAATGACATCAAACATGATTAAATAAGTCGCCGCTGACGTCAGCACCTCGCACCTCCCCCGGCGCGGAGCTTGGCTCGTGCTGGCCCCCCGGGCCGCTGGCTCGGCCGGCCGGCCAGGGCGCCTCCGCTCGTGCAGTGGGCGTGTCCCGCTAGGGCTCCGTGCGGCGCGATAGGCGGAGTGGGCGGGCCGTTGGGCGTGTCCCCGCCGTAGCGGGCGGGGCATTGTGCTGAGTGGGCGGGGCGGGGCGGCGGCTGCGCGCTGGCGGGGGTGGCTGGTACGTCAGCAGCAGGATGGCTGTAGCTGCGGCGGCAGCGGCGGCAGGCTGCGCAGCCCCGGCGGTGGCAGCAGCGGGGCGGGGGGCAGTGTAAGATGGCGGCGCTGCGGGAGGGGGGCAGGTACGGCGTGTCCTGCGGCAGGGTCACCCAGGACAACATCACGGTGCTGCACGTCAAGCTGACCGAGACCGCCTTCCGGGCTCTGGAGAGCTACCAGGGCAACAAGGTGAGGGGCGCCCCGCGCTCCTAGTGCTTCCTTCCATCCCTGGCGGGGATCAACCGGGGGAGGGAGACAGCGAGGGCTCGTCCTGCCCTTTGTGCCCGGCGCTCGCCCTGTCCGCTCCCTCGAGAGGCGCTGCGTGAAGTGGCAACTGGTGAGGAGTAAACGTCTCTGAGGGGCTGCCAGGCAGCGAAGGGTTCCGGCTGGGCTCCCCTCCCTGCTCCCCTTGAAGCCTCCACCGATGGGGACTTGCTTCAGTGAGACCAGTCCCTCTTCCCCCGTCGCCTGCTGCCGAGCCAGTGCCCGTGGCGCGGGAACAACCCAGCCCTTTCCCTCCTGTTGGTGCCAGCTGGTGTCCCTGGAGTCAGCGGTGACCGGAGTCAGCAGCTCCCAGATGGGGCAGATTTCGCTGAGCTGTCATGTCTGTGTTTGGCTCTCCCAGTCTCCTCCTCCTCCCCCCTTCAGACCTGACTCCTAGGGAAAGCGGGAGGTGGCTGACTGTGGGTCTGAAGTGACAATGCCATCCGTGACAGTTTTATTACACATCTTTATAATACTGCTAAGAAAACTTTATTTTATGGCATCTCTCCCCCATCCCTCCTTCCCTGGGCCTCCCTGCAGCCAGGCGGCCTTGAGAGATTGATATGCCCCATGTCTTCAGTGACAATGGCTGCTGCTGCCTCCAGGGGCTGTTGTTCAACACAGGAGAGTTAAAGTTGCAATAGATCTGCTGCTAGTTGGGGTGACCTGTCTTTTGGGGAGTGAGGGTCTTGTCGTTTTGGTCTCCTTGTCCTTAAATCTCTTTCTAGAGGGGGAAATTGATTTTAGGTGTGTCTTGGTGTAGTTAAACCGATTAAAAATTCCAGATGGGAGGTTTTGTAAAGTTTTGGGCAGCATTTTACATCTTGTAGCTTTAAAAAAAACACCCCAAAACAAACAAACCCCTTCTTTAGAGACTTTGTGCAGTAGGGCAATGGTGCCCATAATCTTTTTTCCTGACTGTAGTTTTCCAGTTGAAACTTGAGACCTCAAGTTGCATTTAATGGAAGTTAAAAGTGGCTACGTGCTACAGTATGTCCCTGGGAGGAGGAGGAGGAGGATTAAGCTCTAATTAGAATGTGTCCTTTCATTGGATTTCAAGCTAAATATCTGTCTTTTCCCCTATCCCTTCACTTAATTAAGGTTAAAAGAGAATTGGTGGGGCTTCTGTGTAGTTTATTTTGTAGTGTGTGATGCAGGACCTGGGGAGGAGAAAGTACTGATTGAACCTTTCTTTTCTGAATATGCTTTCTTAAGTGCCAGCAGGCCTTCATCCAAAAAACCTATTTCACTCATTGAATCAGCTTCTAGAAACACTTCTTAAATATATATATATAAAGAGTAAAGTGGTCACACTAAAAGGAGAGATGAAGCTGGGTGGTGACTTGGCTGTAAGTAACAGGTTCTTGATTGACACCAGATGCTCTCCCAACCTGGCTACTCTTTTCCTTTACAGCCTTCTTCACAGTAAAGGCTGACTCAGACCTGGATTTCCCAGAACTGACCCCCAAATTGAGCCTTTCCCTATGACTAATAGCTGCTTCTCCTTTCTCCATAATAAACAGCTTACTCTAAAAGAGTGTTGGAGTGTGCCATGCTCTGTCTCCTCTGATGTGCTGGCATCTTATGTTTGTTTTAACATGTTTGGGAGCTTGCTTTCATCTTACACTCTTACCATTTAGCAATGTCTAGCCAGCTTGGGTTCCTGTGCTTCATAATTATACCACAGCTTGTCCTTTTTGCCTGTAATACTGGCTTACTGTTGCCAAATCCAGAGCAAGAATCAAACTTTGAATTGCCACTTGCCCTCTATGTGATTGGGGAATTGCGGATATTACTATGGCATGAATAGTTGGGGTTTCTTTTCGTCTGGTGGGGGACTTAATTCCTGCAACTCTATGTGTAAACATTGCTTCCTTGGGTTTTATGCATTATTCACAGCCCCAGAATGAATTCTGTCTGGGCAGGGTTAAAATGGTCACTCATGCTCTGTAAACTTTTAAAGGGACAGCTATCCTTGCAAACCAGTGTCTTAAGAATGCTTCCAGGTCTTAAATGAAGAACTTTAGAAATACTTATAATGCTCCATCTAGTGTCCCTTGGTTAAGTAAGTTGCAGCATTCTTCCTTCTAACTGCTGACTAAATTATTTGTTACCTGTATAAACTGTTTCTGAGTTTGGAAAGTCACAGCAGTATGTGGGAGGGCTGTAAAATCTATTGGCAATGTCATTAAAGGGTTTAAAGCAAACTTGCACAATGCACATGTGCACTTAAATGACTAAAGTTTTTGTTGATATTTGAAGTTGCAACCATATTCCAAGTTGTTAAAATCATAAAGACAATTAAAGTAATAATTCAAGGTGTGTTGCTTGTGGTAGTGAAAGAAGGAAACATTCTTACTGGTCCATATCTCAGGTGAAATGTGTACTTCTCAGATCAAGTTTGACTATAAGGAAAATATTTCAAATGTGGTTTTTAGATAATTGTATAACTTCTAAACAAGTTGCTTTTTAGAATTAAATTTGAATATAAAAGATTAATTTTCATGTGTGTAAACTATACATATGGTGTATAATGTTGTAATCTGAAATTAACACTTGCATGTTAGAACAGATGACATTTTGGACACTGCTGACTACTGTAAAACTACTTTTCTCACTGCAAGTAAATGCTTCTTGAATGAGGTTTAATTGTTTGGGACTTATAAAACAATTATGTTAAATCATAACCTTATTTTTAAGTGATAATCAGTTTCTCAATTCTTGTGGTCTCTCAAGAAATATACCTAGAAAAATATTTTTATCATTTTTCATTATTCTGCAGTTTAAAGGAAAATTGAAATATTAACAAAACAATGAAAAATTTGAAGAAAAATTAAATGTCTTCATAAGTACATGTTGCTGTTTTATTGTCTTCATAACTGAGTGAGATTCTCTCTATGGAAACTGACTCTCTAGCTACAGTTTAGTAGAGCAGGAATTGAAAATAAGAGAGGGTGGGATCTGTCACCATTTGAACAGATGGCAAGTTAAAGAACTATAAAGCTGTAACATAATAATTTGTTTGCGTAAACAAATTTCAGGTTGGTTTAGTCAATGAAATTTCTAGTTTAAAAAAACTGACCAGTTTAAAGGATTAAATCAATTTAAATAATTTTATAACAACCCTGACATTTTTCTACCCAAGCAGTCATCTACATCAGACTGTCAGTGACTGCTTACTGATTATTGAATTATATTTGAGATGCCCTTCAGTATTTTAGCAATTGATTAGAATATCTTTTTATATCACTACATTTTCTGGGTGGAGAAAAAAGGAGCCACTTTTCATAATCAACATCTAAATGGTCCCAATTATGTCTTACAATTCACACATCATTGAGATGGCTGGGGAATGAAGAGTTGTCACTCCTGCAGCTGCTATTTTTTTAGCTGGTAATACCTGTCTGTTAGCCTAGATAGGTATCAGAACACTAGCTTAGTTTAGGAATGCACTGTTTGCAATAGGAAACTTTTTTATTGAAAATTTAGAATTTGTATTGCATAGAATTGAGGAATGCTGTAAAATTCTATTCCCTTCACCTGTACTGTCATTTCTCTGCCCTCCCTAATGTTACCAATTCTTGTTTTGAAGGGTTTCTGTGTAATACACAAGCAACATTTCAGAGGAGACATTAGTCAAAATTGCAGAGTTGTGAGGAGAAGTCAGGGTCAAGTCCTAGTGAACCCGTCACTGTAGTGTCTAGATACCATGTTAGTATGCTGCAAAGCAGTATTGCACTTGTGTTTAATACTCAAATAGTTTACATAAAAAAGTGACTAAAAAGCACCCCACCTTGTCATAGCTATTAAACTAAAAATTTGCCTCGTTGCACATAAATTGAATTCTTAATATTTTGGTTTTAAAAAAAACAAAAGTAGTCATATCTGCAACAAAACTGTTAACTGAATCTCTTCAGCATGGTTCATGTTGCAGGAAATCTTGATTCTTTACCTGTATGAAAATGTAGGAGATGGGGCCAGCAGTAATCTATGCCGGAAAGGTCCTAGAGCAGTGTTTCCCAAACTTGGGATGCGGCTTGTTTAGAGAGAGCCCCTGCCGGGCCAGGCCGGTTTGTTTACCTGCTGCATCTGCAGATCCCGCTGATTGCGGCTCCCACTGGCTGCGGTTCGCTGCTCCAGGCCAATGGGAGCCACTAGAAGTGGCGCGGGCCAAGGGACATACTGGCCGCCACTTCCAGCGGCTCCCGTTGACCTGGAGCAGTGAACCGCGGCCAGTGGGAGCAGCAATCAGCCGAACCTGCGGACACGGCAGGTAGACAAACCGGCCCGGCCCACCAGGGGCTTTCCCTAAACAAGCGGCGTCCCAAGTTTGGGAAATGCTGTCCTAGAGCATATAGAGTGCCCTTTTTAACATTTTTATAAGGCCAAGTATATACACACTTTCTGGATAAAATCTTGCACTGTTGTACTACCGCATTTGGTAGCAATGGTGGGAGCACTAGAGTACACAGACTCAGGTAACTGCTAGCATTCTTACTGCTGTGTGTGGGGTTAGGCAACGTGATAGTGAAAATGGCTGAGCCCTGTTCACACTAGTATACCATTCAAAGGTAGAGCTGAATGGAATATGAGTTTGCTTTCCCATGCAAAAATAGAGTGAATGCTGCAGATTATTCTGGGTGCCTTTTTAATGGAAAATCCTTCCATTTTCAAAATCTGAAATGTAGTTATAGAATGGCAATGGCAATTGCTACGGGTCCTTACCAATGAGAGAATAGAGCTGAGAGCATGGATTCCAAAAATATACTACCTTTAGATTGGTTTTACTCAAAAACTAAGTAGTCATTCAAGTTTCTCAGTTGCAGAGGCAGTATAGCTAATAACATGAGTCCAGTATATAATCTTATATTATTTACACTTCGAGCTTACAGAACTCAAGCAGCTAATCATTTAAAAAAAAAATTCTAGGCAGTGTTTTTGCCCATGTGAGCTTTTGATTTCACTTGATTGGACAAATCACTTGAAAATGTACACTAAGGAGTAATCCTAGTTGTCAGGAACATAGACCAAAATTCCTATAGGTTGATTTGATTGATATGGTCCATGCTTCCTCAACTAGGTTCAACTGGCTTTCTGCTCTTTAGTCTTCTCCAGTTAGACCATTTTCTTTTTAAAGACCTGTCAACATACAGAAGGTTTCATTATGTATCAAAATCTCCAATGTGCTTTTGTTCTCTCTGTTGAGCCAACTTGGTAGAAAACTGGTGGTACATAATTAACCTTATTCAGGGAGTGGGAGATACCTGTGCATGGGGCATGTGAACAGACAAGGTCTCTGCCCAGAGGATCTCTTGAAAAACTAAACAGTAAACCTAGATGAGGACAAGTTTGGTAGTGGTTTTGTTTTCCTCACAAAACTAGACATTGGGTAATTGAGTGGAGCAGTTCCACTACAGTTGTTTTGTGACATTCTGCTACACAGGCTTGTATTCATTCTTTACCTCAAATGTATGTTTAGCTGGAAACTACTTTTTTCCCTGGGGTAAAATGTGACTGCAGCAATGTTTGAAAGACAGACAAAAGCTGCATTGTATTGCCATTTGATTTAACTTTTACATTAAGGTGGTGATGCTCTGAATAAAGTCCCTCATAGCAGTATAGGAATGAACAATCCTGCTAGAGGGGTTCTCCCTGTGGTCACAAGCAGTGAGTTATACTCAGACTGCACTTAATACCTCAGTATTTTATTTTCCTTGGTGATCTTTCTGTCTGTCTTGTTGCTATTGGTCACTTACGTTTAGTGCAAAGAATGTATTGCTTCTTTGTTTGACCACACAAACTACTGGATCATTTTACTTGGCAAGGGTGCTGCAAAGCAATAAAGCCTGAACCCTGCTTAGGCTTCCACTTAGCAGCTGCAAGTCCACTAATTTAAGATTTGAACTTTGGGTCCTTCATGATCGGAAAGTCCTGGTGTCATATCAGAATTTGAGATTAAGGCTGGGTAAATTACTGCAGTGCAGAACTCTTTTGATGGTTGGGATTGAGGAAAGTAAGCTTGCATTCTGAATGGTTCTATCCTTTTATTTAGATAACATGTTATGGTCTCGCTTATTTTGGATTGCTCTGCGATTAGAAACTTGAAGTTCTTATGTGGCATTTTCTCGTTTGAAATAGATAACCTAGTGTCTCAGCCAGCATTCCTTTGCTGTATTGAAAACTGACTTATATTTCAAAATCTGTGAGCTCGTCTAAGAGCATATGGCTATTGTGTTAGCCTGCATAGTCACTACGTTAGTATCTGACTCAATGTTTTGTAAGGAACCTTGATATATAACTTTTTACTTAGAATATTAAACTAAATTTTACTCCAGAAAATGAAACTATGAATTGTTTCCTCTAAATTTTCTTTGTACTGAGCAGGCTGTTAACTCCACTGAGCACTACATTTTTGTCCCTGGGCAAGTGTTAGCTTGTATTTGTCACCCCTCCCACACAGAAGGTAGGGGTGTGTGTGTGTATGTGTGTGGATGAGAGGTATGGTGTGGAGGGGGAGAAGATGGGGAGGGGGGTTGCCCCAGGGTGACTCCTCTCTGGTATAACACATTAGTTTCTGTCCCTGCCCATTTGCAGCCTTAGAAATTTGGCCAGGAGTCAGTTTAGGGGGTGATGTCAGACACGCACACCCTCCGGCCAGGTTCTCCACTGCCTCTCAGTGGCAGCAGCAACTGCCACAACGCTGGAAATCAACTGCTGGGCAAGGGGGTGGGGTGCAGGATTTGGCCCATTCAGACCAGAGCCACTGCTGACCTGGATTGGCAGCGGAGAGCCCAGGCAGCCCTCTCCCCTAAACTTCTGTGCATGGGGCATCGCAGACCTTCTGCCTTCTCCCATCTGTGCAAGCATATCTGTGAGACCTCTGTCCTCCTGAAGTGCTTTCACTCCTCTCCTCTGCAGCGAGGAGGTAGGGCCTCATGCACCCTGTGAAGGGGAGGGAGGGCGAGAAGCAGGTTCTTAAAGGGCCACACCACGTTCCTGCCAGGGCCACCCAGGCATAAGCAGCACTGGAAAAGATTGCCACATAGCCATGCAGTTTGCAGGGAACATTAGTACAGACCAACGTTAGGAACTCTTACTATGTAGGACAAGTTACATGTAAACTGTTCAGAGTACAGTGGATTGTTTGAATACTTGATATGGACCCATAAATATATGCTGACACAATATATTCATTCAAAAGTGCACCTGAAGAACACATTAAAATAGGCCATGTTTTGAGTTCTGCAGGCTTCAGTGAATGGGAAATTTCAACAAAATGCCACCAATTTGAGGTTGATCTTGACTAGCTACATGAATGTAAGAACTACCTGTATCTAGTTGTCATAGTATACTTTCCTCAATCTGAACCTTAGAGTCCAAAAATGAGGTACTAGCATGAAATCCTCTAAGCTTAATTACCAGCTTAGATCTGATACGCTGCCACCAATCAGGATTCTGAGTACCTGATAAATTCTGGTCTCCCCAAAACCTTCCCTGGGGACCCCCAAGATCCAGACCCCCTGGATCTTAATACAAGGAAAACAAACTCTTTCGCTCACCAGTATCTCTCCTAGGCTTTCCCTCCCTGGGTTACACCCTGGAAGATACTGTGATCCAAACTCCTTGAATCTTAAAACAGAGGCTTCCACCTTTACCCCTCGTCTCTCCCATCACCTAGAGGCAATACAGATTCAAGCTCCGTGAATCTAAAACCAAGAGGAAATTTATCTTTCCCTTCTCCCCACCAATTCCCTGGTGAGTACAGACTCAATTCCCTTGACTCAATTCCCTTGAGAGCCTCAACTGGGGAAAAAATCAAACAGGTCTTAAAAAGCAAAACTTTTAATAAAAAGAAAGAAAAAAAAGTAAAGTTATCTCTGTAATCTAGATGGTAAATATTACAGGGTCTTTCAGCTTATAGACAATAGAAAAAAAGCCTTTCTCCAGCAGAAATACAATTTAAAATACTTTCAGCCAAATACACATTAAACTCTACCAGCCAGATACATAGTTGCAAATACAGAAATAATCAAAAGACTATAACCGCCTTTTTACTCAATACTCACTATTTTGAATATATAAGACCGTAGCAGGGAGATTGGCAAGAAACCTGGTTGCACCTCTAGTCCCCTTCCAGGACTCAGAGAGAACAAAGCAAAGCCCGAAAACCACAAACAAAGGCTTCCCTCCATCAGGATTTGAAAGTGTCTTGTTTTCTGATTGGTCCTCTGGTCAGGTGTTGTTTGTTAACCCTTTCCAGGTGAAAGAGACATTAACCCTTAGCTATCTGTTTATGACACTAGTCTTTGAGGATTTTATAGCAAGATAGCTAATTTCAGTTAACTATCCTGTTGTAAAAGGACCTGTTCTTTTGCAGTGAAGCTATGGCCAAAGACAAAACAGTCTAATTGTAACATACACAAGTAGGTTGAGTTAATGACTAGACTTCCCCAGAGTCTTTAATTTGATCTGTAACTTATGTGAAAACTACAAATTGCTTATCTTCACTAGGATTTTAACTGGAATTAAGAATACACTTCTTCCTAGTAAAGACAAAGTCGCAGACATCTTTGCATCAATTACATTCTGGTCATGGTTTTTGAGGGTTGTTTAAATAAGGTGGCTTGGAGTATCTCAAGTGTTCACAAGACACCTAGCCCCATATCACTGGACAACGAACTTCCCAAGTTCCTTTGATACTGTTTAACTCGGTGTGGAGGCAAGATCCTTGACCTTGGAAACTTCACATAGTTCTGAATGAAATCTTAAAGTTAACTTTTATGTCAGCAAAACATTGCTTGGTGCATATGTTTAGCTACAAGGATGGAAATACGGCTAAGCAAAACTGGAACATGGTATAAGCAGAATTTCTATTAGCGTCATTCAAATTTTCTCTTGGTTTCATTCAGTTTTTTTTTCTTGTTGCTTGTTTCAAAGTGGTCAAAAAAGTTAGGTGAACCAACTGAATTGTCTTCTGTATTAGGAAACTGGTAAATTTTAATTGTTTACCCTTGGTAGCTCTTTTTTGGCTTCCACAGTGAAATGTCAGGCCTATCAGACTAAGAGTATGTCTTCATTGCACAGTTAATCCAGACTTTTACTTGGGTTTTAGCCTGGTCCCCTATACAATCCACACACAAAAACCTCTAGCAGGTTTGGAAGTGCATTAAGCTCAGGCTAGTTTGTGGCTGGGGTATAAATAGAACATGAGCTCTAGTCTAACTCAAGCTGGAATTTGCCGACTTTGAAGTTTGGATGCAGACTGTATCACTGCTGATATTCCTCCAATGCCCTTCCCATAATTCCTCCCAAAAGACAGACAAGTTTTCCAGCAATTAACTTGGAGAAAGAGCCCTATAGTGTCATCACAGAGAACCGTGGGATATGCCCCCAGAGTCACAGGTGAGTGCAGAAAAGTAAGGCCATGGTAAAACATATAGGGTTTAGCTTCGCCAAAGCAACCACATAGCAAACCTAGATGTTCAGATACCAGTGCCAATCACTAGGGTTAACTGTGTTGTGAAGACATACCCTTAATTTGATTACTTGACTAAATTTACTACTTTAAAAAGAAATACTGTGTCTGAGAAGTTAGTTTAAACTGCAAATGGTGGACTGTTTCATTTTGTTGGGGAACAAAGAACACACTGCTATTAGGAGCAGCATAAGTTCCATCAACATGAAGGATTTTTTGGACAATGCTTTGGCTGTAGCAGTGTTGCTAGCATTCACAAATTCAGAGTAATGTGAGAGTTCCTGCAGCAGGAACTCTCACAATAATATGAAGAGCTCCTGCTTTCCCACAGTCTTTAGCCCTGTGCTTGTGGAAGCTTTCATCTTCCCTCCTGCAGCCGCTACTATCCAGTCTTTTCCTCTGTTCCTATCCTATCACTCCAAACCCCACTCTGCCTCTATTCCTCTGTTTCTATTCTGCCCTTCCCTCCCACCAACTCCTGTCTGTCACCCCTCATTCTCTGCACTTCTCAGCCTCTTTCCCCTCTCCTTCCCCCCACAACTTGAGTCAGGAAGCATGGAGGGGAAAGTTGTGTCTCAGTTCTTATGGCTAGCAGCCACTGAGGCAACAAGAGGAGCAATTTCAGGAGAAGTTGTGCTCAGTCCCTTGCAGTCTGGGTTGGGGCACGTCTCAGTTGTTTTGTAGTGATGACAGATGAGTGGTCTGGCCAATATATTGGAGCTGTGTAGAGATGCGATATGATCTTTGTGGATGGAATCTTCAGAAAACTTAGTTACCAGCCTCTAACAAACTTCTACTGAGCATATGTGAACTGCAGTTTTCACAGACTTGACAATCTGTCCAAAATTTGGCCAAGTTACAATGATAGCAAAAGGTACATACCTGACACCATGGTGACCCCTCCTACCAAATTTCAAATTCCTGCTACAAGACATGGAGCCCTACAGGTTTCCAGTGAAATGGTTAAAAGGTGGTGTTGGGTTTTTTTTTAATATAATATAGGTAAAGAATCTTTTGTTACCCTATCCCTGTACTTGGAAACATCTGAAATATTTTGACTGAAATTTCCCAAATTCTGTCTGAAACATACCTGGCATGGAATATTTCAGCTGAATGACTAAAGTTTTTGGCAAATTTGTAAGCAACTAGAAACAAGGCCTTATAGAAAGTGTTGAATAGCCATAACTACAGGCAATGGTACCAGGTCTACCTATAAGTATTTACTGACTGTATTATATTATGTATTGTTTGGAAGAAATAAATAACTTTAGATGGAAAATGTATGCAATTTTCAATCTGATAATATCTCCTTGGAGGGGGAAGAAGGGGAAGGAAGTTGAATCAGACCAGGAAATATGATTTTTATTTTTAAAAAACTCATGATTTGCAGGGTTCTGATTCAAGCTTTTTAATTTTTTGGTGTTGGCATTATTATGTAGAATGTTGAGCATTAGTTGGCATGCCTTACTGCATTTTTTAGCACAAAAGCTACACTTTAACATCGTTGTCTAATTTAAAATTAAAACTTAAATTTCAGTTACTTTAAAAATTACATGGGACTTCTCAACACAGATTTGAGTATATTTTTTGCCACTCTGTGTGTGTGAGACTGGCTATCTTTGTAGTATTTCTATAGCGAAGAGCTTATTTACTCTAGTTTATTGTGTTTGAAGCAATCCCAGAGTCTCCATTCATGTAGTGTTACGATGCCTAAAGTGTTTTAGGTTCTCTGTTATAGCTTTTTCTGATTAAAATGAACCATTCTGTGTAGGCAGTTAAAACAGGGTGCCATTGAGCATCTTTTTAAAATATTGAAAATATTCTGAATCAGAGTTAATGATTACATGTATTACCATAACACACGCCTCTTTGTTCTTTAGCAGGCATCCAGAGCTATTATAAGACAAAATTATGTTGCCTTAGTTGTCTTTCTGTGAAATTTTGCTGCTGCTCAACTATATTCAAGCACCTCCTCTCAATTTTTTAAGTTTATATTCTGATCTAAGGAAACCAAGAAACTATAGACTTTTTATGATGCAATATGTAAATGTAAACTTATGGAACACTTGAATGGGCCTTAACACAGTTTTTAAAATGAGTTATTTTTGGCTGTTACTTTTAACTTTCACTTAATTATTGGAATTAAAAAGTCGTGGAGAGAAACTTCAAACAAGTGGGTATGGAGTGCTTACCTGGGCAACTCCCATTTGGTGCAAGGGGTGCAGGTGGGAATGTGGGTGTGTGTGTGCAGGAGCTCCCATTTGGTGCTCAGGGTGGGGATGTGGGGGGTGCAAGAGTCAGAGCAAGGGGTGTGGGAGGGCTGGGTATGTGTGGAGGGTGCAGGAATCAGGGATGGGGTTATGAGGGGGATGCGGGGGCTGGGGTGCAAGGGGGTGCAGCGGTCAGGGCAGAGGGCTGGGGGGGGGGTGGCTGGGATCAGGGGGGTGCCCCCTGCCCTGAGCGGCTCACAGCAAGGGGCTGGAGGGATACGCCCTGCTCCTACCTCCCTTCCCCGCGTCCTTACAGGTCTGAGTAGCGAAGACTCTGGGGCTGCTCTTCTCTCCCTCCCTGCCACTGATGGCCCTTGTGAGGGAGGGGAAGAGGTGGGGCTTGACACAGCATGTTGAGGGAAGAGACGGGGGAGGGGGAAGCTTGGCTGCCTGCAGAGCCTGCTGTACAGCAGCAGCCAGCAGGACCAAGCTTGCTTCTGCCCCCGCCAGAGAGAGCGGGGGGCGGAGAAGAGTGGACTGGGTTGGGCAGCCTTTTTAATGGCACGTTGCTGCCTGCCAGGGTCCGGCTCAGCCCGCTGCTGGCGTTTGGCAGCAGACTGAGCCGGACCCCGGCAGGCATCAGCGTGCCATTAAAAATCGGCTCGCATGCCGTCTTTGGCACGTGTGCCATAGGTTGCCGACCCCTGAACTATAAATTGTTTTTAAACCATGTAACCTCTGTCTGTGCAGTTCAATGAACAACTTAACATACAGAAGAATGTTAGGTTACATCTGACAAAGCAAATAGGTCTTAAGGGAAAGTTGGATCTATGCTGAAAATCTTGAAAAATGATTTAATGCATGTTAAACCTTTGCTTGGTTTCTAAATGGTATTATGGCATATATAACTATTTACAGATTATGGAAGCACTTTTTTACATCTTCATCAAACTTGTATAAATTTAGAAATACATTAGGTTTGGAGTACTAAACAAACTTGGTACAATATACAAGTATTTCTCTTACCTAAAGGTTCAGGTTTTCATTTTATTGATTACTCTTTTGTTTTCATTTAGGGATTGAAGTTCAAGGTCAAATGTATTTACATTTCTTCAGATTATAAAACATTTATAAAAATGTAGCTTTTAGCTTATCTTTGTCTCTTGTTACTAAAAGGTATACAGCTTTGCAAATGTCTGTTTATATTATTTTGTAATAGCAAACCCTGTTGGTTGGAATTGTGAAGTTGATTACAAGATTAATGAGTTTTTCACTTTCTTTAATTTTTTTATAGAATTGTATTCCTTCTCGACCCTCAATCCAATTTCAAGGACTCCAAGGGGTAAGTTGTTGTTTTAGTTTAATTTTAATTTTAACTTGGCAGATAATGCTGTAAATAAAGCTTAGTTCTTACTTGCACATCTGCCTTTTTTCTTCTAGAAGTGTTCATAATTAAGAAACAACTAATGCAATAAGTAACAACTAATGTGTGTATATCACAAATAGTTCAGAAAAGATTACCTCCTCAGTAAACTCCTTTTCCTTTAAATAGATTTAGATATTTGGCATGTGTTTTCCCTTAAACCCTAAACATGAAGGAGAGGAGTTATCTTTTATTATAAATCAGCAGTTTAAATAGAATAATAGTGGAATCAGAACAAATCACAAATATAGTCCACTTGAGAACAGTGTGGGCAGTTCTTAAACTATTGTTTCTGAGCTATCAGTGATATGAGCTCTTCTTGGAAGTCTGTAAAATGAAACGTTTTTGGAGCCAGCTAATGAAGGATTGAGCTGAGGATGGGAGTGGAAATGGGGTCTATGAAAGGATTCTTCTCTTATGAAGTGGTCCATTTAAATGAAACCAAGTGAGACTTAATTCAGGAGACAGACTTGAGTACAGGTTATGATTTCCAGAAATACTATCATGCAGTGAAAGCATTTTAGATGATTTTCTTAAGGTGGACAGTAACCAGCCTCTATGGAAATAGATTGTTTTATAAACAGACCGACACACACAATGGAAAACATTTCATAAATTTGTAGTTTACAACAGGCGCAGAGCTTTTTTTTGGACTTCATGCCAATATAGTTAACGACTTGTTAGTGCTTAAATTCTAAACTTAATTGCCTGTTCTCTCCCTCAGCCCCTCTTCCATTGTCTGTTTCCATTTGTGCAGAAGCTAATGTGACAGGTGTTTACTTGTTTTTATGCACTACTGAGATTGTTCTTAATTGCTGCAATTTGAAGCAGTAGGAAGGTTTATGAAGTTACTAAACTGGTGATACATTTAACGCTAACACCTAAAATCTGTATGGAGTGTTGTGGCCATGTTGGTCCCAGGATATTAGAGAGAGAAAGAGAGTATCCTTTATTGGACCAACTTCTGTTGGTGGAAGAGAAGCTTTTGAGCTTACACAAAGCTCTTCTTAAAATCTGGGTATTTATCACAGTATGTCAGATACTGAATTTTTTATATAGGTGAAGTTCTTAACATGTAATCTGTGACTGATTCTAAGACAATTTTCCTACTTTACTGCCTAAACAGTTTTAATGCCAGAAGACATTAATGTATATTTTAGTTTTTCATTAATCAAAGACAGTGTTTTGGAGGCCTCTTCCCTTTCCCCTTAAGAGACCTTTGCAGTACACTGGAGGAAAAATGTGTGTTCTGTGTACTGAATGCTAATAAAATTCCAGAGTCATGTTAAATACATGTAGTACTTATTAGTATAGCACCATTAATGCATTTTCTTCCACATGCAACAGAACAATAAAATACACTTAGAGAAAGGTAAAATGTTTACATAACTGTTCTAGTCCTTCAAGGTATCCTTATTTTTTTAAATGAACGTAATTTGTGCTAGTATTTTCTATTCATGAGGATACACTTACATTGTGAGGCATTACTAATAAAGCATCAATTTTGTTTTAAGGATATTCTGGTAGTTATTTCAAAATGTATTTTCAGCAAAGTGTTTTTGAAAACTTCCCAATCCTCTACACCTTTTTGTTTTTTTAGAAGGGAGTTAGCAGTGTTGTTCAGAATCTTTCAGCATTTGTTTTTGTCAAATTCCATTTTAAGTCAGCAAAAGCACTGATTGGTTTGCAGTTGCTAGACTTCTAAAGTTGAACTGACACTTAAGTAAATATAAAAAATATTAAATATCCAAAGATCACTAATCTGTAATGAAGATGTAAACATTCTTAACAAATATTAACACTGTAGTTCAAAATGAACTCATCTGTCACTTAATTGTTCTGTGACTGAATTCCATACTTGGGATTTTCTTTCCATTGGCTTGGTTGATGCCAGAGCTAACATCTAAAACAGAATAAAGAATGCAGCTGTTAAAATACCTCAGCTGTTTGTTCTGGGAGAAATTTGCACAAGATCCTGGGCTTCTGAAGAAAAAAGTACTTCAGGTGATCATTATAAATGTATTTGTAATAAGTTCTTATGTGTGTTTTGTTATTGACTTAGGATCTGAAAGTTTCCTATGTTTGCTCTAGCAAGCATTAAAAAGATGTTGCATGGAGATACCCTTATGAAAGGGGTGGTATTTTAGTTTAGTATTACTGTTCATACAATAACAGAATAGAAATTGTAAAAATGGTCTTAGTTGTAGGTATCTACCCCTCTCCCCCCAAAACTAAATGCTTTAGACCAGAGTGTGGCAAAACTGCAGCTTGTGAGCCACCTGCTTCTCTTCTACAGTTAAACTGCAGCTCGCAGAGTCTCTCATTCCCCACACCTATTCTCTGCCTACCAGACAGTTTGGGGCGGGGAGGAGCTCAGGGTTGTATCCCTGCAGGGATGGGGGTGCTGGGGCTCAGTGCTTTAGCACCTCTCAAGCTCTGATGCCTCCCCTTCCCTGCTTCCCCCCCCCCCCCCCTCCCTTCCCTGCATCCCTCCATCCCTGCCCTCTTCTTCCCGATCATTTATGCCCCCGAAACTCCTTCCCCCTCCATGGGACAGAAGCCCTGAGCTCTGGCGCACTCTTCCTGCAGGCCTAAAGCCCCTAGCCCTACTAGCCCATCAAGTAAATGGAGAATGGGGGAGATGTGGGGGGCTCCAGGAAATACTTAAAAAGAAGTTAAGCTCTGATGAATCCGATACTGTGAAAATGAGATATAAGGTACACGTGCAAGCTTTTCTTTCTATCAGGAAATTGCATCGTTCTGTATTCAGATGTTGTGCTGTATGGTCCTCGTGTGCTTGCGATCTCCTTTAATTCCACAGAATACATACTGCATTTACTGTTCATAAGTCACAGTTGAATAGTTTTAGATTGAAGTGTTAACCCTATGTTAATTTCATGGATGGCAATGAACTCTTCAAATTGTAAGACATGCAAGTATGAAGAAGAAAACTGAAGTTTTAAACTAGAATAGGAGAGATTTTTGCATTCAGTGTTAAAGGTGGCAAACCCTTGTCTTATCTGCAATGCATCACTCACTCACTACAAAGCGAACAATTTGAAATGTCACTATGAAATGTATCACAGTAACTTTTTTCATCTAAATGCCCTCCGAATCAGAATTAGGTGTAATTTTTATGCGGCTAGCTTGTTTTTCCTTAAACAGTCAACAGACTCTGTTGTTGGCATTCGGTAAGGAAGCTGACACAACGACCTGAGCTAGTTTTGTTATGTCGTTGGATATCACTCATGCAAAATGTCCATATTGTGATGAAGAATTTAAGAATATTGTAGAAGTGGTTGCAATTTTACATCCAAGTAACACAAAACTTCAATGACTAATAAAGCAAATTCCAATTTCATGCCACACTATAAAGAGGCATGTCTCCTAGATCAGTGCTGATATTGCAAGCAAGATGCAAAACAATCTAAAGAATTCTCTATCAGCCTAACTGTCGAACAATCCACAGATATACAAGATGAACCACAACTAGCGATATATGTACACTGTTTCCACAGATGTAATTGTGACAGGAAAAATGTTGGATTTGGTGTTGCTAAAAGAAACTGCTCACGGTGTTGACATAAAGAACGCTTTTGACAAAGCAGTGACAAATGTCGATGTACCACAGGATAAACTTGTCCATTTTGCAGTGGATGGAGCACCTTCAATGGCGGGGGGAAAAGTAGACCTTATCGGACTCTCGAAAAGTGATCCCAAATTTCCTGAGTTTATCCCTATTAATTGCATCATCCATTGTGAATATCTCAGACAGATATTTCAAGTATGAAAATGTTATGAAAATGGTCCTAACAGTTGTCAATTTCATCTGCTCAAATGGGGGGGAAAAAATTCATCAAAGAGCTGAGTCTTGAAGACCAACCTAACCATGTCTCTTTCTACTGTACTGTGAGGTGGTTATCAATCAGCAATGTGTTAAATAGGTTTGTGGAACTGTTGGAGGCTATCAGTTCTTTCCTTGAAGAAAAGGAATGGGGGAAGTCCTGCCCACCAATGGGGATGAGACATGGATGCAGGATCAAATTTAAGGGAGAGAGCCATTGTAACTGATTATTTTCCTCAGATTACTTCCAGTTTAATTATAAACTGACTTGTCCACATTCTGGCCAGTGAAGGGAACCTTTCAGCTTGCTAGAAAGCTTATATATTTCCTTGATTATAAAGTTCATACAGTCACCTAGATGCCATGGCAATGAGTGCCCTCTAAGTACTTGTAATAGTAATAAGTGGGATATTATAAGGATGGTCATTTAGAAAACAGTTTACTTTTGAGATAACATAACATGACTGCCATGCTAATATCTTACCATAATAGGCTGTACAACAACTAGCTAATTTTACATAAATGTAAAATACAGCATACTTTATAGACACATCACACAAATTTAGGAGCAGTCTGGAATATGATAAACGTTACATAACCTTTGTCTAGCTGATAGAGACAGCTAGAGACAGATCTAATGGCTGGAATATGAAGCTAGACAAATTTGGACTAGAAATAAGGTACGCATTTTTAACAGTGAGGGTAATTAACCATTGCAATAATTTACCAAGCTCTGTGATGTGTTCTTAATCACTGGCAATTTTTAAACCAAGATGAATGTTAGAAATGATATGCTCTCGTTCTCTAATGAATTCCTGTTCGAAGTCCTATGTATGAGGGTCACAATGGTCCCTTCTGTCCTTAATCTAGGAACCAAAAAGAATAAGACCCACTCATTATATCACCTGCTTTCTTTCCTAGTTTCAAAAGGGTGCCCTAACACTAGAATCTGAGGGGATATACTTCTCTTTTCTGTGCAGCCATAGTCCCCACCAAAATGTCAGCTCAACAGCAGAACTTGATTGCACTGAGGGAGTCTAGAGCCCACAGTAATTGGAGAAAGTACAGCAACTTCTAGTCACTCTCCTAATACAAAACAGCAATCCATTATATTAAAAGATGGCAAATTCAGAGCTGATAATGGAAAATACTTTTTCATACATAACACAAAATTAGTCTGTAAATCTGATTGCCATAAAATATCATTGATGCTGAGAGTTCAGGAAAATTTGAAAAAGCATTGATCAGTAAATGGATAAGAATTTCTAGAGCTGCTATAGTAAATGTTAACTTGTGTATATACAAGTGTTTTGTCACGGATATAAACATTCATACATCTGGGTATGACCGACTCCTTATTAGTAAAAATTAGGAGAGAACTTTCCTTGGAGGCAGGTTTTTTCCGAACTACTTAATGCATGGTTTCTTGCACCTTCCTCTGGAGCAGCTGGTACTGATCACTGTCAAACAGGATACTGGATTAGATGGACCACTGGTCTGATCTAGTACAGCAATTCTTATATACAGAGAAAGCAGCCACAATGCACAAATGAAACAAAAACTATGTGGAAAGAAGTTGAGAGTTACTGTCCCAAGTTACAAAGACTAGCTGTACGCATAACTTGAGGGTTCAGAGTAAAAATTTCTTAAGAAATATCAGTAATCCCTCATCTCTTATGCCATTGTTGATCTAGGCTTCTAAGAAGTTATACTGCTTTTGATCTCTTGTGATAGTGAGTACTGCTAACTATTGTCGTCATTCTCCTTGTTACGGTATTGTTCAGTAAGATGACTAAAAGGAGGGTCTGCTCATTATCCACTATACCCTCCCATTTTGTCTACATTTTAAAACACTCCTACCTTTCCAAGGTAAGTCTAACTCTCGCAGCCCTGCATTGTGCTAAGGGATCACACACTTTCTGTAGGATGATCTTATGGCATACACCAGGGGCTCCTTGCATTCCTCTGTTCCACCACACAAGCTCCTTGTGTGCCACCCTCCCATCCCTCTCTATTTCTAAAAGGACTTAAGTCATGCAGAAAAAATAGATTTGCTTCTTTAAACCAGGGAACTCACTCCTCCAATTCAACACTTCCTGTAGATGAGAGTAAATAGGGGATTCATTTAATTGGTGTGGTGAATCTCCATACAAATGCAGACTGAATCTTATCGTCCTATCTCCTCTGCCTTGCCTAAATTGCACGCTTTAGGAGTGGGTGGTGCTAGAAACAGTTTACTGTCACTGCTACCTAATTAAGTGTTGACTTCTCCATTTTTATGTTCACAGTTACATTTCACTTCCTATATAGATCCCATCACCTCCAGAAAAATACAAACGCTTTCATATCCGGTAAACTATAAAGATCCAAATTCAGCACTAATTAATGTGTAATACCCTGGAGCTGGCCACCTCTGCATATTCTTCTGTTAATCCAAGTAATACAAAATTTTTGGTCTAAAATAGTTGCTATTCTAGTAATCCCTGAATGTTTAGACACACCTTCTTTAATCAGCCCAAGATTCTTTTATCTTCCACAGTTACTCCACTGGTTAACTAGATGTTCGTTGAGGGATTTAGCTAAACAGAAAGACAAAGGGAAGGGAGACTCAGAGCAATGGGGAAAGAGCGGGTGAAAAAAGAGAAGGAAAGCAGGAGAGGTGTGGAATGAGGCTAGGGTAAAGAGGCTGGGGGCTTATCTACACTTAAAGCTGCTGTGGCATGTCAGTGAAGATACTACCTAGATAATCCACCTCCCTAAGAGACTCTGTCTGCACTGAGAGCTAGGTTAGTATAACTGCATCACTCAGGAGTGTAGATTTTCCACTTACCTGAGCAACATAGGTTATACCAGTATAAGTTACTAATGTGGACCAAGCCTGAGACAGGGTTCGAGGGAGTTGAAGCAAACAGCCAATCGGCACAGAGCAGAAAAAGTCCCATCAAAATTTTAGAAAATGTGTCCATTGGACCCAGCTGAAGGTGCCTCTGCAGCTGCTATGCTTCAGTCTCTGTTTGGCTCTTCCATGTAGTCTTTCCAAAACATCATATAGCTAAGGGGAGGGGATGCACTAAATGGGAGTAAAATGGGGGTGTCCCTTATATAGTTCAGTCCCAAAATAGGGTAGGCCCAATTTTACCTCTTCTCTCATACCCCAGTGCAGCAGTACCTGCTTAAGCTGCTTCTGTATTTACATGAATTGTCTAGGAAAATTTCCTGGCTTTCCAACATTTGGTGGTGTTGGGCACAGTTCAGCTGATAATGTAAGTTACAGGAGAGGAACTGAGAGAAACACTTAGACTGGGTCTTGTCAGTGGGCTTGGATTCAGCGTGGAAGAGAAGCGGAGTTACTTGTCTGAAGGGGGCGGCAGTGGCAGCAGTTGGAAACACAAAGGCTGAATTTCCTGCTCCAAGTGTTAGAAATTGTACAAGGAGAGCAAAGGGTCATTAGAGATCTCCTCTGGCACTTTGATGGAGGCACAATCTCTGTGAGGAGTAGCAGTTGCACATTACATTGTACACTGAACACTATGGTAACTGAAGGAATTTTCCATGCTTTGGAATACCTGTTTATTGAAAACAATAGGAAGGAAGATACATCCCACTTATAAATTTGTGAGGATGAGAGGAGATGATGCAGGAGGAAAAAATAAAGGCTCTGATCTCCCACACTAGTATTTATTTGCTGGGAAAGTGTCAGATTAAATAACTCTCCCTTGAAGAGACCCACCTATTTAAAGTATGAACTGGAGAAGTGGGACCAGTAGTGGAGAGGTAGACAGTTAATTTCACTGTGCCCATATCTACATTAGGGGGAAAAGGGTGTTTAAAAACATGTTAGCTAATTTGTATATAAATACTAATTTTCCTAGTCTAGACAAGACCTTGGTGATTGTGTGGAATATACATCCAGAGACTTTGCAGAGCTTTCTAATATTTTATTGCCCTTTAGGGGGACTGGGAACTAGTAAGGACAAAGTAGACCTAATGAAGTACTGAGACAAGGATTTCATTGTTTTCAGAAGGAGGTAAAGAGAATATATTTTGCTGGTTGTACCACCTTGGATCTATGCTTTCTGGCATATGGAGATACAGTACTTGCTGATTTGGAAATCTGTGGGAATGAGATGTAAGGGGAATATGACAACATTATTTTAAAATGCATTGCATACTAACTACATGGATGCATTTTATTGTAAAAAAGATTAATCAGAGATGGGTATATACAGTAGCCTTTCAATAGAATTTAAAACCAAAAAAACATATTGCTTCCTGATAGCCAGGAATAGAAAATGCAAGCTATTCCTGCTAACAGCAGTGTTGACTGAAGAATTCTTAAATTATGTCTCTCTGACCTTCTGCTAAGTGTACATCAAATAGGAAAAACAAACATTAAAAATGTCCAAAAGTTTATCTTGAGTTGAAACATTGCACTTTCATTCTGATTTCCCAGAAGTCCTTGACTTGTGCGTGGAAGTTCTCTGAGGATTATTTAATTTTAGTTTAAAGAAAGCACGACTAATAAAAAAGGTGTAGTAAAGTTTGTTTTATCTGAGAGTACAAAGGCAGCGAAGATTTTTGAAGTTATAAAAAGATAAATATAACATTTGGAGTACCAGATACTGGATAGGAGAGTCAGAAGGGAATTGGAAGTGAGGAAGGTGAGGTGGTACCCTCTAAAGAGCCTGGCGGTATGACAAAAAAGAGGCAGCTGGAAATGCTTCTTAGAGAGATGGAAGTCAACTGTATGTTTAAGGGCGGAATAGAAGGAGCCAGAGTGACGTTTCAGAGTCAAGTGACGCCTGAGCTCATCCAAAGGGTTGTCTTGGGCAACTGCTCTGCCTAATGGTGTCCCATTAGGCTTTATTCTCTCTCAGCTTTTTCAATGGCTACATGAAGCCATTGGGAGAGCTAGTGAGACAACATGGATTGAAGTGTGAGCACTACATGGATAACACCCAATTCTGTATAGGCTCTACATCTGAAAATACTACTTCCAAGCTTTTCTTGCTAAGATCATCATGTGGATGAAGAGAAGCTGGCTCACAGTTAATGTGGATGAGACTGAAGTAATGCTAGTGAGATGAAAGAAGCAACCTAATGAACAACTCCTGCATAACTGTCCTTTCTAGTAAATGCATCAATCTTCAAACTGTACTAGAAGAAATGGATACATATGTCATCTTGGTGTTGTCTTCTGTACTATCCACAGTAACTATTTTGGAATATTAAGTGTGTAAATGCTTTTACTATGTAATGTAATGCTTCCACCAGGCATTTTTTTAAGACTGTCAATTAAAATTAAGATGTATACACTTTCAAAGTAAACTTGAAGCATATGTGACTGCAGTCCTCTGCTTTGATCTATTTAATTGGTATTGGGGAAATCCTCTCGAAGTATAATTTTAAATGGAAGGAAGATACCCATCAATGGAATGTTTGGAGAAAGCCAAAACAGTCTGCAAAGTACCTGGAGGCTTACTCTTTAGTGGGTCAAAATCTCACAGAATTTCATACAGAATTATCAGTCATGCAAGGGACACATACATGAAAATTAGCTGCATTTTTAAATATTTTCAGGTACCATGCCTGCATCTGAACTCTGCCAATTCTTATGGGTTTACAATCAGTCTTTAAAATGTGAAAAAGATCATACAAATGTGAAATCATGAAACTGACTTGATACAATGCTGTCAGATACACACAGTAAACTTGGGGAAATTATTTTTATTTCAGTTATAGTAATTAGTGAACAATAGTAGGCTGAAAAAAATTCTGCATAGTAATATTTTTAGTGTTCTATAGTAACCTTGCAGACTCTTAAGATAAATCTGTGATACAGAATCAAAAATGGCCTCTACAATAGGTCTTTTTATGGCTGATGTTTTATTATTAATCTCCCAATTGGGAAGATTAACTGTTATAACAGGTTCAGACACATAATCCAAGATTTGTATTTGCTAATTAAACTACTTCACTTAAATCCTTTCTCTTTACTATATAGTGTTTTATTGAATGGGACAAGTACACGTTTTGAGTTTAAATAACTGAGTAGTGTGCAGGTTTAGTCTCTATCTTTCTTTCTGAAGGCCAGCAGTTGTCCCAAGCTGCCTGATGCGCTTTGTCCAACATTGATGATCAAACCATAAATGGCAGTGACTTTTTTCCTAGGCTTTCATTTCAAGGAAGAAAATCACACATTATACTAGTTGTTTAAGTTAACACCAATCATGTCTATTGGCCAATTTTATAAGCAAAATAAAAGGTATGTACCAGAGGAGGATTCCAAAAAGAGCATTGTGTATGTTGCTTTTAAATAAACATTTTCCTTCAAAAAAGGTTATTTAATGTGTTGAACCTTCAAAGAGATTCCACAAGAATCTCTTAAATGAGAACAGGCGTACTTGTGGCACCGTAGGGACTACCAAATTTATTTGAGCATAAGCTTTCGTGGGCTACAACCCACTTCTTCGAATACATAGACTTAAATAAGAGTTTGTCTAACTGCAAAATAAATTTAACTTAAAATATATAGGACTCAAAAACATCTGCTTTATTTTTGCTTTTGGAGAACAGCATGTTAGAGCATGCATTGCATGGTTTTGCTATTCTATTGAGCATGAGAAACTGATACTTTTTAAATCTACAGAATACAGAACATGTTGTGTACTATGCACAAAGCTTAGGATGAGTGTATTGAACCAGGAAAGTAAGTTTTATCATCTGACTTCCGATTTCTTGTACAAAAAGCTATGTGTATTTTGTATTTTTTACAAGCAACTTGATTTAAAATAGATAAAAGTATTTGTCTGAGAGGCATTTAGTCCAGGAGAGTTTAAACAAATCTATATAACCAAGCTATTTTTAACAGTCTTATTGTTGGTTAATATTCTTGTTTTGTCTCCTCTCATCCTTGGTTTGTGCCTTCATTTTTATTCTAGAAATCTAGTCCTGTCTAAATTCCACTAAGATTAACTGTAATTTAAAAGCCAGGAAACAAGGTACTGTAGGTTCTACTTATGTTGTTCTGTGTTTGCTTGGTTGGCCAAACAGTAAGGCTTTTGCTTATTCAGTAATGCACCTAATCAAAGCTTAACTTTCAGTACACTAATAGTTCTATTGGAGTCAGTTGGGCTCTACACATGACTAAAGTTAAACAAGTGCTTAAGTGCCATGCTGAGTTAGGGCTGTTTATTGTAGACCTGAGCAGGGTTCAACTTGTATAACTACAGGTATAGTCTTGTATCCTGATAAGATTATTTTTGAGAGGAAAGTGTGCCAGCATTAACTCCTTTATTATATGCTTCATAATTTGAGTGGCAGTCATATCACAAATATTAAGTACACTTTATCACTGCACTTGGATTTAAAGTAAAAAGAAAAAAATACTATACAAATCACATTGATGGGCCCATGTAAAACTTCAGTTTATATTTATCTTTTAGCTTGTCAAAATTCCCAAAGCTGATCTCCCAAATGAAGTGCATAACTTTAACTTCTACTTGTCAAATGTTGGCAAAGATAATCCTCAGGGAAGCTTTGATTGTGTCCAGCAAACTGTCTCAAGGTAAGCAATACTTAAATTTGTCCTGAAAGAAAATACTACGTTCATTGTGTGGTCTAGAACAGAAACAGTGAGAGGTTGTAAAACAACTTTTTTTTTTTTCAAACTGCAGTAAAATATAACATCTAGTTAAAATATAGTCTCTTAAACTATAAATACCTGCTTTTACATATCACTGTTTTTGTTTTGCTTTCCAAAAACTAACCTCTGAATACTTTCTCACTTCACTAGTGCTATATTTGAAAACTAGGCGGTACTGTCAATGCTTGGTTCAGATCTGTGCTACTACAGTTTAAATATGGCTATACCTGGCAGCGTTCTAGCATGGTTTCTCTGACCGTGATGGATAAGGATTTTAAGAACTACTACGCTAGTCAAAAATCTTATATACGATTGTATGACTACCCTGTTCCAGGATCTGGTTGCAACACAACAATTCCTTGACACTGTACAGTTGGGTTTGCAACAAGGCTTATATTGTTCACTTGCATTTATGCAGGCAAGACTGCTGTACCATGCTGGAGTAGAAACTTACAAGTGGGCCAAGGAAAACGGTGTTTCTGGTACTGTAGATGAATCCTGTCTTATAGACCAACTCCCTGGCTAATTTACAGTGTTAGAACATGTATCGCAGACAGACAGCTATGAATACCGATCAAGGAAATTGAGCTAAAACTGCAAATAAAAATCCATGCTTATACATGGGCATAGATGAATGACATAGTTCTACTCTCAGTCTAGCCAGTGCTAAGTCTGAAGTTTTTAAACCTGTGTGGAGAAACTACTAGAGTCAAAATACCAGTTCTTTTATGGTTTTAGAACAGTAGTGCAGAAACTTCTTGTTGGAATTTCACACAATGTTTAATTTGTTCAGTTTTGAGAAGATCCTGTGAATTATGATGGAAAATGCAACCGACACTTTTTAAAATAAAAATTTCCTGAAGTTTCATCACTGGAAATTGAGAAGCTTAAACTTAAAACTGCAGTGGTTTGGGGTTGCCAAATGGTCAACCCAGGCTGCAGAATTACCCAACAGGCCCTTTTCTTCTCTGGTCCCTTATCTCCTTTACTTCTCTCTCCCACTCCAGTAGGCCACCCAAAATTAATAACCATTAATGGCATTTTGTATGTGATTATGTCTTAAACAAAAATAAGTAGGGCACATTAACATTTTATTTATCAAGAGTCTCAAGAAATTCATTAACATGAACAGTTTGTTAAAATGCCAAAGGATAAACTGAATCTTACTTGAAAAAAAATGCTGTCTCCAGCCTTCAATTGGGCACAGTATTCAAGGAGTCAAGCATGGGGTGCAATTTGCCTTGGGTAATGGAATGGAAGGGACATTACCTTGGCTTTTCAGTATCCTAGTGCATTCTTTGTGATGTAACAAACTAAAGAACTTGGAAGTTACACAGTATTGTAAAATACAACTTAATTTTGTCCGTAGTAGAAATGGCACCCTGCTCCAGGGGGGCACTCTTATAGCTGTGAAATCTTAAATGTATTCTGGGATACAGCTGAGCTTGACCTAGCTGGCATGACTTCAGGGGAGTTAAAAATAAAATGGTAAGTGGAGGAGAAATGATGTGCTGAATGTTCCTTACCCATTCTGTTTGGAACATTAAACAGAGAATTGTAGAGTTGTTTTCAAAAATGCTGCAGGTCAGCTAGAGTCACTGTCCTTTGTGGGATCAGAGCTACTCAGATACCACTATAACTGGCGTGCTTTTAACTAGGCATTTATGCTGTACTTGTCACAAAGTGTTAAAAACATAGTCATTGGTTTGAATTTGAATAGTCTTCCCTGCCCAGTATAGAACAGGAACTTTTATATTAAAACTCTTTGAGGAACAACTGTCTCTATAAATACAGGTATAGTATTTATACTATAAGTACAGGTATAGCACAGTTTTAATCCAGGTATGTAGGCTTCATTGTTAGTGTGCACACACTAAACTTCACATCTAGTCAGTGTTTTTAATACACAGGTTACAAGGTACTACACCTGCCCTTGAGTTTTTGTGGTTTTTATTATCATACTTCACTGTTTTTCAAATGTTTGTCCCTTGTTACACGTAAGACTCACACAAACAAATTTGGGAACAATGAAAACAGACTCTCTGGTGTGCAGTCAGGTGCACAAAGTAAGCAAGTTAAGAAACAGAATTGTTTAACTGAAGGGTTAGAGAAATCTTAGGCTACAAGTAATGGTAAAATTGACACTTAGAATTAGGTTGATGGTTTTCCTTTAAAGGTTGGAGAGAGTTAATGAGAACTGCATGAATGATTAAGGCCCTGTTACGACAGACAAAAAATCTCACTTTTTCACTTATGTTAACTCAGTTAAGTGAGTTTAGCATAATTTGAAAAGTTGTCTGAATGTTTAAGACACCGGCTAAGGCATGCTTTATGTAGCGTTTTGATACCATATAACTCTTTTGGTTAGAGGGGTGACTTTTTTTATTGAAATAGTTATACTGTTTTACAACCTCTAATACGAGTACAAGGTTGTCTTAATCCAGCATCATTGTGTCCACTTAGGGGGTGGGGTGAGGGTGTTCTACCATTTAACTGTACTTGTATAGTTAGTGGTATAATGTCAATGCAGAGATGCCATAAAACACATTTGAAGCTGTGTTAGATGACAGCTAGCTGTGGGATTGAAAAATGCACCCTTTTTGTCCATTAGGATTTGCCATAAATGCCTCTAATTTTTATTCTGTATTAATACATTTTAAGTTCAGAATAAAGTACTTATTCTTTTGAAACTATTTTCTTTCAATACTTTCATAGTTCTGGAATCTCGCAGCTCAATTGTCTGGGATTTATACAGGATAAAATTACAGTATGTGCAACAAACGACTCGTATCAGATGACAAGAGAACGCATGACCCAGGCAGAAGAAGAATCTCGCAACCGCAGTACAAAGGTCATAAAACCTGGTGGGCCATTTGTAGGTATGGTTGTATCTAACTTTTTAATGTAATAGGCAGTTAGAAGGTAGTAATTCTGACCATCTTCAAGATCAGAACTTTAGTCTACTGACACTGCTTACATCTCAATTTTTTGGTAGTACAGCCTCACCTCATCTATTCACACAGCCCCATTCACCTCTTCTCCTTTTTCTCCTTGTTCCCTAGCACATGCTGCCTGGATTTCCATTCTTTCCCAGAACTCTGTACATCCATTTCCTCAGTTCACTGCTTCCTGTGCTCCTTGATTATTTTCTTCCCTTCTTAGACACTTAATATTCTCATTGTTTGTTTGTAACTGCTATTACAAGTTATTTAAATATTACATGTGTTCATGGATTGACCTACAGTGTTTCAATTTATAAAGCTATCAATATTGCCTTAACCTGCAGTCTGGAAAAGTGACACAGTGGAGTTTTGGTATACAAGATCATAAACCTAGGAGCTACAGAAAAGTGAATTCTGTATGCAGTGTGATCAATGTATCTTGATTTTAAAAATCCATATAGTCTGCTCTTATTTTATAGAGATCCATGACAATACAAACCATTCCATGCATGGTTATGAGGCAGAGTCTACAGCAGGTTTGAAATAGTACCAAGATCACAGAAACTAGAGATGGATAGCTGGAAGAGACCTCAAAAGGTCATCTTGTCTATCCCCTCCCCCTGTCCCCATGTTGAGGCAGGGTCAAATAAATCTTTCTTAAAAACCTCCAATGATGGGGATTCCACATCCTCTCTTGGTAACCTATTCCAGTACTTAGCTATACGTTATAGTTAGAGAACTTTTCCTAATATCTGACCTAAATCTCCTTTGCTGCAGACTAAGGTATTACTTCTCCCTTTTATCTTCATTGGATAAAAAGAATAATTGATCAGCATCCTCTTTTCAACAGCCCTTCGCTATCTGAAGACTGTTATCAGGTCCCTCCCTCAGTCTTTTCTGAAGGCTAAACATGTCCAGTTTTTTTAACCTTTTCTTATGGGTCAGTTTTTCTAAATCTTGAATCACGTTTGTTGCTCTTCTGAGTCTCTCCAGGTTGTCCACATCTTTCCTAAAGTGTGTCACACGAAACAGGACACACTACTCCTGGCTAGAGCAGGATAGTTACTTCCTGTGTCTTACATGTGACAATCTTGTTAATGCACCCCAGAATTCTAGCCTTTTTGTAACTGAATCACACTATTTGCTCTTATTCAGTCTGTGATCCACTGTAACCTCCAAATCCTTTTCTGCAGTACTAGGATCTAGCCAACTCTTACCCTTTTATATTTGTGCATTTTATTTTTCCTTTGTAAGTGAAGTACTTTGCACTTCTCTTTATTGAATTTCATCTTGTTGATTTCAGACCAATTCTCCAATTGTCAGGGTCCTTTTGAATTCTAGTCTTGTCCTCCAAGATGGGTTGCAACTCCTTCCAGCTTGGTGACATCAGCAAATTTTATAAGCATACTTTCCGTTCCATTATCAAATTCATTAATTAAAATGTTGAATAGTACTGGAGCTAGGACAGACACCTGCAGGATCCCACTAGAAGATTCATCACCCCAGTTTGACGTAAACCATTTATAATTATTCAAGTGTTTTTTCAATCAGTTGTATACCCATTTTATAGTAGTTTCATCTAGACTACATTTCCCTAATTTGCTTATGAAAATGTCATGTGAGACTGTTGAAAGTCTTACTAAAATCGGGATCATGTGTACTGCTTCCCCCCCCCATCCACTAGATCAGTAACGCTATCAAAGAAGGAAATTGCATTGTTTGGCATGACTTGCTCTTAACAAATCCATGTTGACCATTGCTTACGACTTTATTATCCTTTAGGTGCTTAAAATTATTGTTTAATAAGGTAAGCCTGAAGTCCCTGCTCCCTTATTCGTATTAGTGATCCAGTCAACTGTAGTGACCCTCTGTAATAACAATATCTGGATGTGAATTTTGCCATATGGGAATGTAGAATTCCCTTAACACGTATAGTGCAAATGACCTCAGTAGACGCACTCACCATGCTGTGCTCCAGCTTACACACACTTCTTCCTCCTCCTTCATCTAGCAGTGACCTCTGAAAATCTGGAGAGCAAGATATTTAAATCTTACAACAGTACTTCACTGCCTGCAATTAACATTCAAGTCCAGTTATACTGCAGTGCTGAGTTGGCCTACAGCAAGCCATCTTAAATAGGTACCTACCTGGCCTGTGGAAATGCAAAACTGCATATATGCTGTCTGTGAACTGTAGACTCCAGGAAGGCATATTTGCTCATACTGGAACTATATCTGCTGCTGCTCTCCGTACAAAATTCCTTCTTCCTGTAGATTGCCTCCAAAGAACAGCCTTTTTGTTGCTTTACCGACTGAGATGTCAGTGGTTTTTTACTATTGTATTCCGTTTTCAACATTCTGGTGGGATATTCGCCTATTTACTTAAAATTGTGTTCTCTTGAACACACCATTCACTTTGGCTACATAAGCCTTATAAATCATGTCGTCAAGCTTTTGGATGAGAATGTGCTTACCACAAAGAAATCAAAAAGTAGGTTCTGTAGTCCTATGTCAGTCTCTCAGGATGTATATCCCCACTCCACTGAATTTTCAACCTCACCTAGCTATTCACTTCTTGAAGAAGGTGAGACAGGGATGGTTCTAATTCTTTGTAAGACAGGCCAGAAGTTTAGTATGGGTATGGAAGTATCTTAATACACTACACATTTAAGACTGAGTTGCAGTGAGGAATTTAACTGACCACAATTGCATGAAACTAATCTCACATGACTCACTATTTAACACTGTTGTGCTAAAAATGCAAAGATTTATCTGTTCATGTAGTTATGGTTATTTTTGAAACCAGAAGTGCAAGATCTAAAGGATCAATGTGATTCTAGGCATAGTTAAAAATGGTTGTTAGTCTATACTGCAAAATGGACATTTTTTTTTTACTATTCCAGGAGATGACAGCCAACATAGCTGATTTCATACCATAAATGGAGTTGGTTTGTATGAAGTTGTTTTTGATGTCAAAGAAAGTATTTAAGAACCTGTTTTCTGGATTCCAGAGTGTCTAACCTGTGTTAAGGAAGAGGCCAGAGCCTCAGAAGTCCTTAACACTTTCAGGTTTCTATTTTCCTATGTAAGAACAGTCATACTAGGCCAGACCACTGGTCTCTCTAGCCCAGTATCCTGTCTTCTAACAGTGGCTGGTGCCTCATGTTTGAGAGGGAAGGAACAGAACAGGACAGTTATTGAGTGATCCATCCCATCATCCACTCACAGTTTGTCAGTCAAGGTTTGGGGATATCCAGAGCATGAAGTTGTGTCTCTGACCATATTGGCTGATATAGCCATTGATGTTCATAGCCATGAACATTTCTAATTCTTCTTTAATCTAGGGTGTGTGTTTTTTTGTTTGTTTGTTTTTGCTTCACAATGTCCCGTGGTAATGAGTTCCACAGGTTGACTGTGTGTGAAGAAATACTTCATTATGTTTGAATCTACTGCTTATTAATTGCATTGGGTGACCCCCTTCTTCATGTGTTGTCTGATAATTCTGTTCTTCACTATAGTTTCAACCAGATTTCTGGTACTGAAGTTGAGCTTACCGGCCTCTACTTGCCAGGATCACCTCTCTAGCCTTTTTTAAAAAATCAGCTTTACATTAGCCGTCCTCCAGTTATTTGGTATAGAGGCTTATTTAAGCGATAAGTTACAGAACCTAGTTAGTAGTGCTACAATTTCATACGAGTTCCTTCCGAACTCTTGAGTGAATACCATCAGATCCTGGTGACTTCTTATTGTAAAATTTATCAATTTACTCTATTGACACCTCACTCTTGGACAGTTCCTTAGATTTGTTTACCATAAAAATAATGGGTCTCTATCACATCCTCTGCAGTGAAGACTGATGCAGATAGTTCATTTAGGTTCTCAACAATGGTCTTGTCTTCCTTGAGTGCTCCAGTGGCCCCATTGATTGTTTGGCAGACTTCCTGCTTCTGAAGTACTTACAAAAACTAACAATACATTTTTATCATCTTTTGCTAGTTACTCTTCAAATTCTTTTTTGGCCTGCCTAATTATTGACTTGCCAGAGTTTGTGCCATTCTGCTTTTCTTGGTAGAATTTGACTTCCGATTTTCAAAAGATTTCCACCCCCCAACCATTTCCTTTACTTTGTTTAGCCATGGTGGCCTTTTTTGGTCCTCTTACTTTTGTTGTTTGTTTTTTGTTTTAATTTGGATATACATTTAGTTTGAGTCTCTGGTCTGATGTGTTTAAATAGCTTCCGTGCAGCTTGCAGGTATTTCACTTTTGTGACTGTTCCTTCTAATTTCTATTCAGCTAGCTTCCTCATTACTATTCCCCTTTTGGAAGATAAAAGCTGCTGTGGTGGTTTTCTTTGGTTTCTTCCTCCCTACAAGAATGTTAAATTTTAATTACATTATGGTTGATAATACTGATCAGTTCAGGTATGTTCGCCTCTTGGACCTAGTCCTGTGCTCTGCTTGGAACTAACTCAATAATTGCTTCTCCCCTCTTGGGTTCCAAGATTAGCTCCTCCAAGAAGCAGTCATTAATGGTGTCTAGAAATTTTATCTCTGCATCCCATCCTGAGGTGATGTACTCCCAAGTAATATGGGGATAGTTGAAATCCCCCATTATTATTGGGGTTTCTGGTTTTGTAGGCTGTCAAATTTCCCTGAGCATTGCACAGTTACAGTGAGTCACCATCCTGGTCAAATAGTTGATAGTACATTCCTGATATACGCTTATTAGTCAAGCATGGAATTTCTATCCATAGAGATTCTATGAACGTTTTGCTTCATTTAAGATTTTCTATATATTCGACTGTATGCTTTCTTTCATATATAGTGTCATTCCCAAACCGGTGCAACCTGCTCTCATTCCTGTATATTTGAACTCTGGTATTACTGTGTCCCATTGATGATCATCATTCCACCAAGTTTCTATGATGCCTATTGTTAGGATCAAGATCCTAATTTAATAACAGGCACTCAAGTTCACCCCCTTTGATATTTAGACTCACATTTTTATATAATCACTTATAATGTTTGTCAATATTTAGTTGTCTGCCTGTGTGTAATTGAATGGGACTTTTTTGTACATACCTTATCAACTTCTATCCTCTCCTCTTTCCTAGGATATATAGTACCCCTTTAATAAATCCTCCCCTAAGAGTTGTCCATCTGAATCACATGCACCTTATGCCTGTTGGCTTTCTGCCAGCCCTTAGTTTAGAAACTCCTCTACAATCTTTTAAATTTTACATGCCAGAAATCTGGTTCCATTTTGGTTCAGGTAGAGCACATCCTTCCTGAATAGGCTCCTCCTTTCCTAGAAGGTTCCCCAGTTCTTAATAAATTTAAAACCCTCCTTTCAATACCATATCTCATCCACACATTGAGACCCTGCAGTTGTGCATGTCTAACTGGCCCTGCGTGTGGAACTGAAACCATTTCAGAGAACGCTATCAAGGAGGTCCTGGACTTTACTCTCTCACACAGCAGCCTAAATTTGGCCTTCAGGACCTCTTTTACCTTTCCTTATGTCAGTGGCACCTATGTGTATCATGATCACTTGCTCCTCCCCAGCACTGCACAAACAGCTATCTAGATATGTCTGAAGGTTCACAACCCAGCAGGCAATTCACCACTCTGTTTTCACAATCATAAACCCAACTGTCTATATTTGTGATAATCGTATCCACCTTTACTATTACCTGTCTCATTCTAATAACTGGAGTCCCCTCCCCCAAAAGGCTATCTTCAGTGAGAGAAGATACCATAACATCTGGAAGGAGGGTTCCAACCACGAGAGAGTTTCCCTCAGCTCCAGCTCGATGTTCTTTTTCCCTGAGATTTTCATTTTCCTCAACAGCACAGAAGCTGTCAGACTGGTGGTGGGACCACTCTACAGTATCCCTGAAAGTCTCTATGTACTAAACTTATAAGGAATTGGGTTTGGAGGAATGCTCAGCTTTTAGCAAGTCTCAACTTTACTCCTTGATGGGAGCCAAAATAGTAAACCTGTTACAGTAAAGTTCTTCTTCGAGTGCTTGCTCATATCCATTCCAAGTAGGTGTGCGTGCGCCGCGTGCACGTTCGTCGGAAGAATTTTCCCCTAGCAACGCCCAGTGGGTTGGCAGGCGCCCCCTGGTGTGGCGTCGTTGCGGCACCGCATACATACCCCTGCCGACCCGCCTGCTCCTCAGTTCCTTTTTACCACCCGTGTCAGTCGTTGGAATGGTGGAGTGCGGCTTAGCTGACCTCCTCTTCCCTAGCTCTTCACCCTTTTTTTGTCAGGAGGCGATCAGGTTATGGGAATTCTGTATAGCCCACTCCATGGATCTGGTGGCTTCCTTCCTCCCAGGGGTCCAGAACACGTAAGCGGACCACCTCAGCAGGTCATTTCTAGCCCACGAGTGGTCACTTCGACCGGACGTAGCTCATTCTCTCTTCCAGAAGTGGGGCTTTCCCCACATCGACCTCTTCGCCTCCCGCAGCAACCGGAAGTGTCCCAAGTTCTGCTCCTTTCGCGGTCTCGCCCCGGGCTCGATCTCGGACGCCTTCCTCGTGTCTTGGTCGACCCACCTGCTGTATGCCTTCCCACCCTTCCCGTTAGTGCACAAGGTCCCGGTGAAGCTTCGCAGGGACAGGGCTCGAGTGATTTTGATCGCCCCAGCGTGGCCTCGTTAGCACCACGTTGCCGGACCTCTCGGTAGCCACCCCCGTTCCCCTGCCTCTCCATCAGGACCTGATATCCCAGGACCACAGCAGACTTCTCCATCCTGACCTGCAATCCCTCCACCTGACGGCGTGGTTCCTGAGTGGTTGAGTCACTCGGAGCTGCGCTGCTCCACCCCAGTGCAGCAAGTCCTCCTGGGTAGCAGGAAACCATCCACTAGAGCTACCTACATGGCCAAGTGGAAGAGGTTCTCCGGCTGGTGTCAGGCGCACCACGTGACACCTGCACAGGCTCCCATCCATGTAATATTAGAATACCTCTGGTCCCTCAAGCAGTAGGGCCTCACACTCTCATACTTGCGCGTACACCTGGCTGCCATTTCGACATTCCATCCCGGAGAAGGAGCTTCCTCTGTTTTCTCTCACCCGATGGTCTCCAGGTTCCTCAAAGGGCTGGAGCACCTTTTTCCCCCAGGTTCGCTGCCCTGCCCCATCCTGGGACCTCAATTTAGTTCTGTCGAGACTAATGGGACCTCCATTCGAACCCTTGGCAACCTGCTCTCTCCTGTACTTATCGTGGAAGGTGGCGTTCCTTGTAGCCATTACATCGGCTAGGAGAGTTTCGGAGCTTCGCGCTCTCATGGTGGACCCACCTTACACGATATTCCACAAGGACAAGGTGCAGCTGCGCCCGCATCCAGCCTTTCCTCCCAAGGTGGTTTCATCCTTTCACCTCAACCAAGACATATTCCTCCCGGTCTTTTTTCCTAAAACTCACGCATCCCGCAGAGAGCAGCAATTACACTCGCTGGACGTACGTAGAGCACTAGCATTCTACATTGACCGCACCAGACCTTTCCGTAAGACGCCGCAACTTTTTGTTGCCATGGCAGACAGGATGAAAGGTCAACCCGTCTTGTCTCAGAGAATATTGTCCTGGGTCACGGCGTGCATTCGAGCGTGCCATGATTTAGCTCACGCCTCTCCAGGCCGAGTGACTGCACATTCCACCAGGGCTCAGGCCTCATCGATTGCCTTTCTAGCTCATGTGCTGATCCGTGAGATATGCCGTGCAGCTATGTGGTCTTCGGTGCACACCTTCTCTGCCCATTACGCCTTGGTACAGCAATCCAGGGAAGACACAGCTCTGGGCTTGGCTGTTTTGCGTTCAGCAGTGCCCAACTCCGACCCCACCGCCTAGGTAAGGCTTGGGATTCACCTACTTGGAATGGATATGAGCAAACACTCGAAGAAGAAAAGATGGTTACTCACCTTTGTAACTGTTGTTCTTTGAGATGTGTTGCTCATATCCATTCCACACCTGCCCTCCTTCCCCACTGTCGGAGTAGCCGGCAAGAAGGAACTGAGGAGCGGGCGGGTCGGCAGGGGTATATATGCTGTGCCGCAACGGCGCCACGCCAGGGGGCACCTGCCGACCCATCGGGTGTTGCTAGGGGAAAATTCTTCCGACGAATGTGCATGCGGTGCGTGCACACCTACTTGGAATGGATATGAGCAACACATCTCGAAGAACAACAGTTACAAAGGTGAGTAACTGTCTTTTCTTAGCATCAATAAATCTGAGTCCTGACTACAGTGGTAAATATTTAAGTGCTAAAAAAAAGAATGCCTGGCCACTTTGTTTTGATTCTGGTGGCGAAGAGCTGTTACTACTAACCATTTATCTTTATGGAAAAATAGCTTTTTGATTCAATAAGCTGTCAAACATGTTTAATTCACTATCTTTGGAGGGTACCTTTACCAGCATGCAGTATCACTTGAATTTATTGGGGAACAACGTTTTCTAGACATGTAAAACTTTTCATTAGAAAGAGCATTCTTGAAACTTCTGTGGATTTGATCCTTGAAACAAAGGTGTTGCATTTGATGGGCTCTTTCTAGTGAGAAATGTCAAGTCAGTTACATAGATTGTTTGGGTAATGGAGGTAAAATAGTTTTTATTTTTGAAATTGTGTGGCACCAGTGATTAGCTCTGATACTCCATTAATCAATTCAGTACTTGGTGTTGAATGTAAGCTTTTTTGTTGTTTTATTTTTCCCCCCAATAAATTTCACAACCACATGGCTTGTATATTCACTTCCAAATTATGGTGCTGTTAATATGTAGGTTTGGGTTCCTTAGGCACCAATGGAGAACGTGTTACTCACAGGAAGTACTTACTTTCATCCGAGTTTTGTCCTAAGTTAAAACATAAAATATCCCATTAGTTTGATGTTGAACTTTTCTCAGCCTGTAAATTACTTAAGAAAATATTGAAGGCATGCATCTGTATAAACAAAGCAACATATCTTGCCCTCCTAGCAATATAATTTACATTTGGATAATTTCATATCGAACTTTTTGAGTTCTTAAAATGATGCATTTTATGATACCCTCTTTGGACTAAACAGTGCTTGTAAATATAATGCTCTGAGTTAAACTTTGGGAAAAATCAGATGTTCGTAAATCATACAAAAGCTATTAATTTTTCCCTCTTTTTAAATTCTGGACTTAGGTAAAAGAGTACAGATTCGGAAAGCACCACAAAGTATTCCAGATGCAGTGCCTGAGAGGAAAAGGTCAACACCCATCAATCCTGCAAATACAATACGAAAGACCCACGTAAACAACAGTGTTTCTCAGCGACCATATAGAGACAGGGTGATTCACTTACTGGCACTGAAGACCTACAAGAAACCAGAGCTACTTGCTCGCTTGCAGAGAGATGGCGTTAATCAAAAAGACAAGAACTCCCTTGCAGCTATCCTTCAGCAGGTGAGAACATCTGGACAGGATGTCTTTCCTGCTCTTTCTGCTCCTTTTCCTGGTTGTTTCTTAATACAGTTCAGGACGTTACTGCCATATTTCATCTAGAAAAGTGAGGGTTCACTTTGGTGAATGGCGGACACATTCAGTTGATACTGGCTCTTTGATAGACTTCTTGAAAAGCTGCCCTGTTTTGTAAGTACTTAAAAGAAACTGGAAGTTTAATGAGTTTATAGGGGAAGTTTGTACTATTGAAGACTTCTAAAGCTCTTCATGAGTGTTAAGGAACAATTGCTGGGTATATTTTTAGCTATCTTGTTCTTACTGCAGTTTTTTTCCCCAGGAGGCTTACTCTTGTTACTCCAAGCTGCTTAATTGGTGAACATAGTTTCTCTTAACTGTTTAGACTAATTCACTAAGGAACTTATGTTTCCATTGACAAATTTACTAGCCCTTTTTATAAAGAGGAAAGCTGTTTTGGGGGTGGTGATTATGCAGATTTTTTTTCTCATTTAAACAAGTGTAGTGACCTATAAGTTGGTGCCTAACCACATTGAGTTCTATTACAAAATATTTAACTAGCTATCCTGGAATTGAAACTCTTATTTAAATGTTGCAGTAAACGAAAATATTGGTGTTCTATCACAGAAAATTTAAATTGTTCTTTCTTCCCTAAAAAGATGAATGATATTTTAGAAAACTTCATATCTTTTTGCAAAAGAAAATATATCTGTAACATTACATGTACTGCACACTTTCATGTATGTATATGCATGCAAAGATGGCCGTGGAATTGAAGAAATGAAATCCCTTTTTACACTGCACTGTTCACACATTGCCTAAGCTGTGCACTGGTAGCTTTTGATGTCTGAGCCCTTTGAGTGAATTACAGTTCTGTCTGGAGCCATCCATTATTCCTTCACTTCTTTAGCCTCTATTAAGAACATGAAAATGGTCATACTGGGTCAGGTCAATGGCCAATCTAACCCGTATCCTGTCTTCTGACAGTGGCCAGTGCCAGATGTTTCAGAGGGAATGAACAGAACAGGGCAATTTATCAAGTGATCCATTCCCTGTTATCCACTCCGAACTTCTGTCAGTCAGAGGTTTAAGAACGCCCAGAGCATGGGGTTGCATCCCTGACCATCTTGGCTCATAGCTATTGATGGATATATCCTTCATCTTTTTTTTTTTTTTTTTAATCCAGTTATACTTTTGCCCTTCACAAGATCCCATGACAACAAATTTCACAGATTGTGCATTATGTGAAGGAGTACTTTCTCTTGTTTGTTTTTGAACCTACCGTCTATTAATTTCATTGGGTGACCCTGGTTCTTGTGGTGTTTACCTCTTCACATAACACCTACTTTCTTCACACCATTCATGTTTGTATAGACCTCTATCTTATTCCCTCTTAGTCATCTCTTTTTTTAAACTGAATAGTCCCTGGCTTTATAATATCTCCTCAGATGGAAGCTGTTCAATACCCCTAATGATTTTTGTTGCCCTTCTCTCTACCTGTTCCAATCCTAATAAATCTTTTTTGAACTGGGGCCAGCAGAACTGCATGCAGTATTCAAGGTGTGGGTAACCATGGTTTAATATAGTAGCTTTATGATATTTTCTTATTATCTATCCCTTTCCTAATGGTTCCTAACCTTCTGTTAGCTTTTTAGACCAGTGCGGCGCATTCAGCAGATATTGTCAGAGAATTATCTCTTACTCCAAGATCTATCTTGAGTGGTAACAGCTAATTTTAGACACCAGCTAATTTAGACCGCATCATTTTGTTCAGTTAGTTTGGATTATGTTTTCCAATGTGTATTCCTTTGTATTTATCAGCATTGAATTTTGTCTCCTGTTTTGCTGCATAATCACCCAATCTTGTGAGATCCCTTCGCAGTGAGCTTTGGACTTCACTGTGTTGAGTAATTCTGTATCATCGGCAAACTTTGCCACCTCACGGTTTACCTTTTTCCAGATCATTTGGAATTTTGTTGAACAGCATTCGTCCCAGTACAGATCCTTGAGGGGACCTGTTGTTTTTCTCTCTCCACTGTGAAAACTGACCATCTATTCCTTTGGTTCCTATCTTTCAACCGATGACTGATCCATGAGGACCTTCCCTCTTATCCCATGGCTGCTTACTTTGCTAAAGAGCCTTTGATGTGGGAACTTGTCAAAGGCTTTCTGAAAGTCCAGATACCACTATATCTGCTGGGTAATCCTTGTCCATATATTGGTTGATGCCCTTCAAGAATTCTAATCAATTGGAGAGGCATGTTGTATCTTCCCCAACGTATTGTGTTCATCTTTTGTTATCTCCATGAACGTAAGTTTTTTGTTTTTGTAGTGGAGTTTTAATTCTTTTGGAGAGGGTAATGGATTTTTATCCTTCACCAAAATTATCCTTAAGCTTGCGATCTGTAATTTTAGGCATTCTCTTGGACTCCTGGACTCAAAGGGGTGAGTTCTCATTTCATGTCCCATTATAAACAGTTGTGAAAAAAATCCTTGCCAGGATACCTTTTTAATACTCTGCTTTGCCTATCCCCACATTGGCTATCAGGAGGCTGTAAATTTACTCTCACTTCATTTTATTCTTAAAAATAAAAAAAATAAAAATTGGTATGGCTTAATCCACCACTTACAGAATTCTTTTCGTACATATTTACTGTAACTTCATCTCCATAATGGTTAATTCATTGACTTTTAAACCAGGAATAAGTGTCTTGTATCCATTTGTGAATTGAGCAATAATAAATATTCTTAAATCAATTTTTCAGACATAAGATTAAATTTATGTAAATTTTAAGTGTATGTAGACTGAAGTATTTTTATGCAACTGTTAAAGTGTGTTAGCAATTGTCATTTTCTGTAGCTTACTGTAATAGTTCTAAAAGATTAGGATGACAGATTTTGAAGCTTCAGCCATGGTGTAGCTGCGTAGCAAAGGAATTGGACCTGGATGAAACATGGACACCTTTCTAACCTGAATCAAAGAAAGGGATTGCTAATAAACTTTGTACATCTGCCAGAACAATAAATTAAAAGTTTGAATAGTGCTTTTGTTAAAATGTTCCAGGTCAGATGTCAGTTAATTGTATAGTTTAGTCATAAGCTGTACTTGTATCTTTTTTACTATGACACTGCAGTCCCCTTGTACAACCTACTGATGCTAGTATAAAATTCTAAAGGCCAGGCCTGTATAAGTGCACAGTGGGGGAAGGGTAGAAGGGTTCTATGATTTTTCTCCAATCCATATGCCTCCATGACTGCAGTATGGAATATCTGTCTCAATGCCTGCTACCTCCCCAGCGCATACACCTTTCAGAAAAGTGTGCCGTGCAAAGTGCTTGAATTACTACTTGGCCTTCAGAAACCAGCAGGGATGGTTGCTGGTTCAATATAATGCTAACTCATCTTATTTTTATACTACAGAGTTTTTATTTTTAGTTCAGTAATGTTGTAATTTCATCAGTGAAATTCTAATAGACCTTTTATTAGAAAGTGTTATACCATAACTCAGGGTGGGCAAACTACAGCCCACAAGCTGCACCCCATGGCTTGGCCCCGCTGCGGCCAGGGCGCAGGTTTGGGAGCCGCACTACGCGGCTCCTGGAAGCTGTGGCATGGCTCTGCTCTGGCTTCTACGTGTTCCAATGGGAGCTGCGGGGGGCAGTGCCTGCGAATGGGGCAGCGTGCAGAGCCGCCTGACTGCACCTCCACGTAGAAGCCAGAGGAGGGACATGCCACTGCTCCCGGGAGCCGCTTTAGATGGGAGCCGCTTTAGGTAAGTGCCGCTCAGAGCCTGCCCCAGCCCTGATCCACCTCCTGCTCTCCAAACCCCTTGATCCCAGCCCGGAGCACCCTCCTGCACCCAAACCTATCATCCCTGGTCCCACCCCAGAGCCTGCACCCCCAGACAGAATTTGCAGCCCTGCCTCAGCCCTGATCCCCCTCCGAAACCCTTGTCCCTGCCCAGAGCACTCTCCTAAAACCCCAAACTCCTCATCCCCAGGGCCCGCACCCCCTCCTGCACCTCAACCCCAATATTGTGAGCATTCATGGCCCACCATGCAATTTCTATTCACTTATGTAGCCCTTGGGCCAAAAAGTTTGCCCACCCCTGCCATAAATGGATTGAGTACGAAATGTACTCGCTTTTTGCTAGGGGCCGAAACAGAGCCTAAACCTAGTTACTGTTTGTACGTATAAGAAAGCATTCTTTACTGAAAGTACTACAGTTACCTTGCTGTTCCTAACAAATGGGTCTACTCTTTGGTTTTGGTAACTTTTAGTGATCCACCATATTGTCTGAAACAAAAGTCTTTACAGGCAAAATATAGGCATATATAAGTCCTAGTATTTGTTTTTTGAAATACAGTATCACAACCAGCTATGACAGAATACATAAAACACTTTAAATATGAGGCATGTAACAATACAAAACATACCTAATAAATGTACTTGATCCACTAGCACACATTCAGATACCCTCTTTCTTTGAGACTTAGTCCAAATTGTTTTTGGGGGGGGGGGGGGGAGGCAAATCTGTATAAATCACAATGATTATGTCCATATGTTTTCAATGTACAAGGCTCTTTAATATCTTGACTAGTAGTAACAGGCAAAAGGCCGGTTTCTGAACTTCAGAGGTCTGTTACAGATAGTACAGTTTGAAGGTCTAAAATGGGATTTGAAGGGGAAAAGTTGCCAAATTAATGCTTTGATGTGGCAGGCATCAGTGAGCATGGATGTTTACCAACATGACTTTTTTCAAATACACAAGGAAAGGAAGGGGGACCTATCAGATTCTGTGTCTCAAGCAAAGGACTAATAGGATGTATATGCTAATAAACAACAAGGCATTAACTAGTATGGAATTATGAGTACAACATTTTTTCTTGGCATTCATGGATATCTGTTTTGCATGTACGCTTGTGGCTTATCATAGATTTAGGTGTGGAACAGGGCATGTACATCCTTTCTCAGTTACATTTGTACAAAATTTTACTTGTACCCTTATTGTATGACTAAAATATATTGATGTACATGGCTGAAATTGTTTTATATCTTCATTAAACCAAAACTTTTTAGGTAGACTTTAATGAGGGACTTTTTTTTTTTTAAACTTACAACAGTTTTGTCCCTCTTTCATTAAAGGGAAAATTTTAATGCTGGGTTAAGTGTTGTAGTATCTTGACACTCTCTGATGGAATGCTACAACTTCATGTGGTTTCTAGGAAGTGTGTATGTACTATACTCCATGACCCAGTCTCCGGGAAACAAGAATGGCTACCTATTTTTGTCATAATCATTTGGCTAGATAAAACTGCTCTTACTGGCACTGCAGTGTGACTTACCACTATTCTTAGAGCAGTGCCAATTTTCTTCTTTTTTTTTTTTTTTGTGATCAGCAGCAGAACTGTTGGCTGCTATTCCATTATAAATACAGGAAAAATAGACACTGGAATTATAATGTTCAAACTTGAATGCCTAAAGTTAGAGTTCTGCATTTGTATTTAGTCATATAAATATGAATAGGTCTGACTAATGCACATTGACCTTCAGATCTTTTGAAAAATCAGGCCATTCTTTTAGAAGTACCTAAATTCACACAGCCAAGATTGAACATTTTTGTGTGCCAAAATTTTCACTGTGTGAAAGGTCTGTTCTTTATTGCCTTTAAAGCCGAAGGCTAGTAAATACAGAATAAATTTTTCAAAGTTATATTTTCAACCTATGTTTAAACTGTCCAATCTACTCTAGTATTATAACTTGTAGATAGCTTTAATATTTGTATTTTTAAATATATTTGTAGGTAGCCAACTTGAATCCCAAGGACAACTCTTACACTCTGAAGGATTATGTATTTAAAGAGATCCAAAAAGATTGGCCTGGATACAATGAGATAGACAAACAGTCACTGGAGTTAGTACTTTCTAGGTAAGTTTAATCTTTTTCTTTAACGGTAGCAATAAAAAACTACATTGAGAAGTAACAGATTTTCTTTCTTCCCAAATAATGTAAGATCTATTAGAGCATCTTTTTTTCTTGATTTTTCCTTGTAACCTGGAATATGGGTGATCTTTACAGAAAACTAAATTCATCTCAGAATGCCACCAGCACCAGTCATTTGGAATCTCCTCTAAGTTCTTTTAAAGATGCTGCATCTGCTTCTCCTTCCCAGGTATTTAATTTGTGATTTTCTTTACATTGTAATATAATGCAGTCAGACTTAATACATACGAGTTTTTATTGGTGTGAAAGCTTTAATAATGTAATGAGAAGGCACCAGTACCCCTTCTAATGTATGAAGAAGGTGAAGCAACTATTTCTATATAATTGGATGGTGGCATAGAATATAACTTAAAAAAGTAGTTGCACCATAGAAGACTGTGAAATTGATGTGTGGGTTTTTTTAAAAATTCTTGTCATATAGTTCCTAAGAACCTCTAAACTTAATAACCCTGTACAGTTAACATTGTGGTTTGTTCCTGAAAAATGCTAAATTAAGCAAAATGTTAAGCGAATCCAATTTCCCCATAAGAATTAATGTAAATGGGGGGGGGGTTAGGTTCCAGGGAAATTTATTTTCACCAGACAAAAACTATAGATCTAATCTAGTTTTAATCAATTTAATACTGTACACAGTAATGATTGTGAAGGTTGGTTGAGGTGGTGGAGGATGGAAGAGGATGGGATATTTCCCAGGGAATGCCTTTCTGCTAAATGATGAACTAGCAGTCGGCTGAGCCCTCAAGGGTTAACACATTGTTGTTAATGTAGCCTCACACTCTACAAAGCAGCACAAATGGAGGGAGGGGAGACAGCATGGCAGACAGAGACACATACCCTGTGTGTGTGAAAGAGAGAGATGTGCATTGCTCCTTTAAGCTGAACTGCCAGCTGTTGCACAGGGAACTTAGGGGAGCTGATGGGGGGGCTGCTGGTCCACCTTGGTTCCAAGCCTCCACCAGCTAGCTCCAACAGGCTGCTCTTCCGGCAAGGCTGCCAAACAACATTATAAGGGAGTATTGTGAAACTTTAAACTAGCATGTTCCCTAATTGATCAGCAACGAAACAGTGGTAACTGGGATGACTTTAAGTGAGGAGTTACTGTATTTAGAGATCAGATAGCATTGTAATAAACCAGACTTCTATGTAGATGGCTCATAAAATGTTTTGTGAACATAGATTCTCAAACTGCCTATTGCTATGGTATCTGAACTCGTAAGTGACCATACAAAATGTAACTATAACATGCTGGCAAAAGTTGTGTCCTTACTCATGGTTGAACTTGTCTTCAGAGGCTTAACTTTTTAGGTGTCAGTCACTTTCTGGTTGTTAAATACTTAAACAAACAATATACCTCATATATTGCCAAACAGTTTATCTTGGTGTGTCTTGGTACTTCAGATGAAGGCAAGGTATTTGTATTACTTGACTCTCGTACCCCATTGCATGCTGTGGGTGTTCGGTCCTTCTGTACTGTCATATTTTGATATTTCTGGCATGCAGGCATTTTTATGCTGCAGCCTTTTAACCTTAGTTTAAATGCAGTATCTACCCTGGAGAGGATAGAACTAAGGTGTTTTAGGGCTGCAATATTCTGTTTCTGGAAAATATATATTTTATTTCTGCTGTGGGTGTTATTGAGATATCAGTTATGATTAAGTGTAGTCCACTGGTTAAAGGATGGAATGGAGTTAGACGATCTGGGTTCTAGATTCAGCCTGGGTGCAGGTGTCAGACACCTTGGATAAATCACTGATTTCTCTGTGCTTCCCTTGTTCAGCTATAAAACTGAGATAATACCCACTTTAATAACGCACTGGGAGGCTTTCAATGAAAAGCACTATTTAAGATAAAGTTTCAGTGATTGCAGTGAAAATATAAAATAGCACTATAGCAAAGGCAGTAGAAGAGCATTCTAAAAATGATTGGGAGGTGCTTTCATTTGCTGTTTCAGGACAGGTGAAACTAAGTACTGAACATCCTGTACTGAGGCCATTAACATATTTGGGACAGGAAATAAAAATACGTACCCGTTTCTTGCCAACTTTGGCTACTGTTTCTCATGGTAACAGTGAAATAGTATAAATTGTGTGGTTCTGTCTTCTCATCTGCTCCAACACACACATATTGAATCTGGAAGTAATTCAGCTGCTGTGGTACAGAGCTGTGCCTGGCACTTCTGGTCAGAGGCTCTGCTTTGTACTGAAACATAAGCAATATATGCTTGTTAAGCAGTCTGACACGAGTCAGATAGTAGTATTTCAAAAGATCTCCAGTATTCTCTGATGATAATTTAGACCCCAGGCTCCCTATAGCAGAAACTGGATTTTTCCTTGCCACTTCTAGAGCTTTAGGATTTCTGATAAGCACACTGTTCAACATTGGTTGGAACTGCTTGAATAAAACAGATGCTATATGGAGACAGCAACTGTTTACTTACTGAATGTATCTGCACTGCACAAATATCTAGAGTACTGACTAACCTGCCATGTTCCAGCGTGGACTGTGATACTTCCCCAGACAATGTCTTATGTGGTTCCAAAGGCTTGGTCACAGATCTGAAGGGGATCTTCTCAGGATGACCATTTTTTTTTTTTTTAGGCTATCTAGATTTATTTAAGCATGCTACAGAGCACATGTAGCTGTAATGATCATCATCTTATCTGAAGATAAACTAACAAGCATAAGAGACTAGGTTTTAATCAGTTTATTTTAGATGTACTTTAGAATTGGACTAAATGGAAACTAATGGTCTTTTTTTATTGCAGAAACGGCTGTTGGATTCAGATTTTATTGATCCTTTAATGAATAAAAAACCAAGAATATCTCACCTTACCAACAGAGTTCAACCAACATTAAATGGTCACTTGACAGCTTCCAGTGAGAGAGCTGCTGCTGCACCACCACCTCCCCCTGCAGTCGCTGCCACCCCAGCTCCTCCAACGCTTCCTTCAACTTGCCTTCCTGTTTCAAATCCTCCTCAGCCTGTAAACTCTAACTCCAATTCCCCTAGCACTCCTGAAGGTAGGGGGACTCAAGACATGCCTGTTGATAGTTTTAGTCAGAATGGCAGCAGCATCTTTGAGGACCAGCAAGAAAAATATACCTCTAGGACTTCTTTGGAAATGCCAGCACCCACTGCAGTTGAGTTAGCGTGTCCAAAGTCAACAGATGAGATACATTCAGTGTTGCACAAAAAATCGAAAAAGAAGTCAAAAAAACATAAGGAGAAGGACCAAATCAAAAAACATAACATGGAGAGTATTGAAGAAAAGGAGAAAGACCTTAAGAAAGAAGAAATTGTCAAGCTGAAAAATTCCAGTTTGGATTCAAGTGAAGGTATTTAAAGTGCTGCTTTTTTTAATTACTTTATGGATAAGTGAGACTGATCTGGTGGGTAAAACAATGGACCAGAAGTAAGACCTCAGTTCCACTGCTAACTGCCACTGACTTACTAAGCTTTGAACAAGTTACTTAACCTCTCTCGGCTGCCTCCTTCCATAGCTGTAAAATGGGAATAATGATATGTTAAGGCAGGAAACTATAGCAATTTTCACCTGAACCAAAGTTCAAATTATTACCTTACCAAAGTTTAAGGCTATATCAAAACAAAGGGGAGGAATGACACATACGCAAGTACAGTTACATTGACACTCCAGACAAAATGTTCTTCAATTTTATTTTTGGTCAGATTGACTTCAGCTTTTGAATAAACAGGAATAATTCATATTTTTAAAAAAATTATAAACAATTCATTGTTGGAAGGGATTGTTGGATAATCAAAAAGACAGAACAAAAAAGAATACTGCTTTGGTTTTTTTTATAAACTACAAGGTGTTCACATACCACTTTGAGTGCAGGGCAATTTAATTATTAACTGTGTTAGGTCAAATCAATTTATCAATGGGCATCAGTACTGTTGATGTTTACTGCATTCTTCAGAAAATTGACTGTGACTTCATGGCTGTGGAAGAAAAGCAAACTGAAATTTGATCGACCATACAGTAAACATTGTTATTGAGAACATTGTACTGTGTGATTCATTTCACAGTGGCTGGGAGACCAACCCACAGAAAATTAATGAATTTTGCAAATTAACAAGTAAAAGTACACACTAAGGGCAAGAGATAATGTTGCATACAGTTAACTGCAATTTATTTTTAATTATAGTACAGTAGCAATTACCCCAGAGTATTCCAGATCTCTGAGAGTTGGGAAGAGACTATCAGTTTTCTCTTTACAAAAAACCTTGCAGTTTACTCAGATGGTACTAAAGTCTTGATTTGGAAACTTCTCTTTCATCTTTCCTGCTCCAGAAATGATTCTTACAACTACTTTAAAGTAGTAGTGGAGGAGATATAAAAATCTTTAAATCCTTCTTGCAAAACCAAATAAAAGCTTACCTAATACATTTTATTTCCTAGTGCTTTAAAAAAAAAAAGTTGTGCAATGTAGCTGTTAATTCAAAATCCAGAAGATATGAGTTGGAGCTACATAGTGTTAATTGACATTTATTAAACAAATATCAAGTGTGAGTAAGAACAATTCCTTTAATCTTGCATTTCACATTTTAAATATTTTGTTAAATCAGAAGCCAGATTCAGCCCTCACCTAGTCTAAAAGTATTGTTTCATCTCTGGAAATAGAGCTGACTGTATGGATTGGACTCTGTTTGAAGGCTCTTGTAGACTGAAAATCCTTGTGCTCAGTACATCAGTATATGATAGCATTCAGGATGCTGTAGGTCAATTACAGAATTCTAAATGCCTAGTAAAATTTTATTTTATGCCTTAAATTGATATTTATATTGCTAGTGCACCCCACAACCTGCTGGATACATTCAGAGGAAGACCTAGTTATAAAATATTTTTATTTAAAGAAATACTTATTCCTTTTTAAAATTGAATTTTTGTTCATAGTACTGAAATTTGGATCACATAGGTTTTATTTGTATAATAAAATTAATTTATTTTGTATATCTCACTGAATTGATAGTTACTGTTAAACTTTACACTTCTACTCTTATCTGTAAAAACTCCGTGCTGATTAGGCCTCAGCTGGAGTATTGTGTCCAGTTCTGGGCGCAATATTTCAGGAAAGATGTGAATAAATTGTAGAAAGTCCAGAGAAGAGCAGCAAAAATGATTAAAGGTCTGGAAAACATGACCTATGAGGGAATATTGGAAAAAAATGGGTTTGTTTTGTCTGGAAAAGGCAAAACTGAGAGGGGACATAAGTTTTCAAGTACATAAAAGGTTGTTGCAAGGAGGAGGGAAGAAAAATTGCTGTCCTTAACTCTTAAGGATAGGACAAGAAGCAATGGGCTTAAATTGCAGTAAGGGGGTGGTTTAAGTTGGACATTAGGAAAAATTTTCCTCATCGTCAAGATGGTTAAGCATTGGAATAAGTTGCCTAGGGAGGTTATAGAATCTCCATCATTGAAGATTAAGAGCAGTTTAGACAAACAGTAGTTGGGGATGATCTACATAATGAGTGCAGGGACTGAACTGGATGACCTTTCGAGGTCTCTTCCAGTCCTATGATTCTATTCTTTCTATAAGTGGCATTCTTTGTACTATAATCATTTGGTATAAATATAATTGCTTTACTCAGATACTTCTGGGCTGAATCATATACTTACAGATCTCTAACTGTTGGAGCCTGCGTGAGTGCTTTGGTCAGAATATTTTGTGGTTCAAAATAACTCAATGTTCTGCACTACAAGGGTAACACTAACTTATCGTCTGTGGGGTGGAGTATTCAAAAACTTGTTAGCAAAACTAAATTTGTAATGTTGTGTTTTACCAGTAAGTTTTAAACACCCATCCCACGTATGAAAATATACTTATTGAATAACAACATAAAAATGGCCATACTGGGTCAGACCAATGGTCAGTCTAGCCCAGTGTCCTGTCTTCTGACAGTAGCAAGTGCTAGATGCTTCAAAGGGAATAAACAGAACAGGGCAATTTATCAAGTGGCCCATCTCATGTCGTGTTTACTCCCAGGTTCTAATAGTCAGAAGTTTAGGGATATCCAGAGCATGGTGTTGCTTGCGTCCCTTACCATCTTGGCTAACAGCCATTGATGGGCCTATCTTCTGTGAACTTATCTAATTCTTTTTTGAACCGAGTTATATTTTTGGCCTTCATTAGCCCGTTCGTTTATAAGCCAACCCCCAAAAATAGATAGGTAAAAGTAACAAAAACTGTATGACCCTTTCATAAGCCAATCCTATATTTCAGGGGTTGGAAAACTTTGGCTCCTGGGCCATCAGGGTAAGCCACTGGTGGGTTGGACGTTTTGTTTATCTGCAGCATCTGCAGAAATGGAGCCCCTTGGCTCTCTGTGGCTGTGGTTTGCCGTTCCCAACCAATGGGAACTGTGGGAAGTGGCACACCACTTCCCACAGCTCCCATTCGTTGAACAGCGAACTGCAGCCACAGGGAGCTGAGGGTCTCCATCCCTGCAGGGTCTCCATGTAAACAAAACTACAGTGTATTAGATCAGGGATCAACAACCTTTGGCACGTGGTCTGCTACTCCAGGCCAATGGGAGCAGTGGGAAGCGGCGTGGGCCAAGGGATGTGCTGGCCGCCTCTTCCTGCTGCCCCCATTGGCCTGAAGCGGCAAATTGCGACCAGTGAGAACTGTGATTGGCCGAACCTGTGGACGTGGCTGGTAAACAAACCGTCTCATCCCACCAGGGTGCTTACCTTGGTGGGCTGCGGGACAAAGGTTGCTGATCCCTGTATTAGATATTCAGTTCAGTGATTCCATAGTTTAAAATCATCAAATTTTGGTGTAGACCTATTTATAAGCTGATCTCCACTCTGTCATGTTTTTACCAAAAATATTCAGCTTATGAACGAGTATATATGGTACTTGCTTTTGTTTGTGTTAAACCTGCTGCCTGTTAATTTCATCCCATGACCCCTGGTTCTTGTGTTTTGTGAAGGGGTAAATAACACTTCCTTATTCACTTTCTCCACACCATTCATGCTTTTATAGACCCCTCTTACCTTTTAATTGTTTCTTTTCTAAACTGAACAGTCCGTGTCTTTTTAATCTCTCCTCGTATGGAAGCTGTTCCATGTCCCTAATTTTTGTTGTCCTTCCCTGTGCCTTTTCCAATTCTAATATATCATTTTTTACATGAAGTGAGCAGAACTGCATGCAGAATGTGTGGGGTGGGTCTACTATGGTTCTTTATAGTGGCATTATGATACTTGCTATCATCTATCTATCCCTTTCCTAATGGTTCCTTACATTGTTAGGAATGTGAGAAGAATTTTAAAACACAGGATCTTCCTAAAGTAGAGGAAATAGTCCCATTTGTATTGCTGCCAAACAGATGGATTATTTAGGGATTACATTACTTTCATAACACCTTCCTGAAGAGCAACATATTGTCTAGCTTTTTTTACTTGTAAAAACCAATGTTGCCATATTAATGAGGAAATCTTCTGTTCAAAATTAAAGCCTGAATGCTAATTAGATTTGCATAAAATGCTATAAGGACTTCTTTTGTATAGAAAGTGTTCAAATTAAATTATAAACTTGGCTTACCCATAGTTGAGGGAGGGTTGGGTAGGGAAGCTTGCACCAAGAAAAGCACTTTGGCTTTCCACCCTATTGTCCTTTAGTTTGGTCCTGTGAGAGTTGCATATTGATGTAAAAATTCTAGCTCCTATTGTGCGGCCACATCTGCCACCTCAGATTTTGAGTTGTTGTGCAGATGCCACAATTTATCTGGATAATACAAGGTTGACCTTGGGTTAAGATTGCATTATTTTGTTGTACAGATTCTACAGTAGCTAGTGTGCTTTAAACTCCTGGTATTGCCTATTGTAGAGTTGGTCATATGGCCCCTATTGTAAATATTCAGTTGTGCTCTTTACTCATGATTACATGGTGAGATAAAAATAGAACTCCTGGGAAGAAGTGTTCCAGACACTTCAAATTTGGATCACATTAGGTATATTAGAATCTTGTTATATGTCAACCTTTTATTTCCATATAGGTGTTAAAGAGACTTGCACTGACTCTGCAGATCCTTCATCAACAAGTGAACTACCAGACTACTTTGTGTAAGTAAAAGTATGCCTAAGATTGACATAATTCATGCAGTACATTAACAGGCAGTTCAAAAATCAACTGTGAAAGGTCTTACCTAATTAGAAAATGGAGTTACCAAAATGTAACTTTTTAAAGGACCCTGTCAATGCTGCTGGTTCTAAAAGTAGTGCCACACTATTTCGGCACAAGTGTGCATATTGAACCTTCTCTGAGCTTGTCCATTTAGTTCTTGAGCAAGAGCCATTAAATATCTCAGAATATTTTTTTTCTGAAGTGCTTTAAAAAGTGAAGTTCTTGAGCAGACAGGGTGTTGAAATAAAGTGGGTGATAGACTTGCTCCCAACTTAATGGTTAGATTGGCCAGCAGGGATTAGAATCTTTGGTTTTGAATATTTTCTTTACTATTATATTAAATACTTTTTATTGAACATATATAGTTAAATGACTCTCTTCATCAAAGAGTTTACAGCCGGGGTGGATTAAAAACTGAATTAATCATTTTTTTAAAATTTAAATATATTTTTTAAAATCTGCCATAAATTATATTTGAAATTTACAATCTATTAAGTCCTATGCTTACTGTGATTAAGGTTATTTTTTTCACAAGTATTTTTCCTAAAAGTCATGGACAGGTCGCAGGCAATAAACAAAAAATCATGGAAGCCTATGGCCTGTGTTTGACTTTTACTAAAAATACCCTGAGGAACGGGGTGGGCAGGAGGTTTAACAGTCAGAGTCTGCTGGAGGCTGACTGCTGGCCACTACTCCAACCCCAGCGCTCTTCCTGCAATGTTGACCCAGCTCTGGCTGAAGCTAAAGATGTCACGGAGGTCCTTTTGAAGTCACGGAATCCATGACAGAATCAGATCCTTAATTATGATCTATTACAATAACTTCAGTAGTATGAATTTAGTATTTCATTTACTATTTGTGATATATAATTATTCTCACAGGAAAATGACTGTCAAGTATCACTGCTTTCTCAGCTACATTTAAATCAATGTTTCCTACCTGCTAATTTAATTCATGATTTAAACTAGTCCACCCTGCATACGGCCAAAGACCTCAGTCCTATGAATGCTCGTGCACATGGGTAACCCTTTTCCCTTGGGCAGTATCATTGAAGTCAGTGAGGCAACTTTAAATGAGTCAAGTTACTTGTTTGCAGGACGGAGCCCTAAACAGATTACTGATGAATAGGGCCCTAGCAAATTCACGGCCATGAAAAACCTGTCACAAACTCTGAAATCTGGTCTCTTGTGTCCTTTTACCCATACCATACAGATTTTATTGGAGGGAGACCAGTGTTCCTCAAATTGGGGGTCCTGGCCCAAAAGAGTTGCAAGAAGGTCACAAGGTTATTTTAGGTGGGGGTTGGGATATTGCCACCCTTACTTCAGCGCTGCTATCAGAATTGGGCGGCTGGAGAGCAACAGCTTTGAAGACAGTACCCCACCAACAGCAGCACAAAAATAAGGATGGCAATACTATACAATGCCACACTTATTTCTGCACTGCTGCCTTCAGAGCTGGACGGCCAGAGAATGGCGGCTGCTGACCTAGGGCCCAGCTCTGCAGGCAGCAGGACAGAAGTAAGGGTGGCAATACCATACCATGCCATCCTTACTTCTGCGCTGTTGCTGGCAGCTGCTCTACCTTCAGAGCTGGGCTCCTGGCCAGCAGCTGCCGCTCTCCAGCTGCCCAGCTCTGAAGCCGCCAGCAACAGTGCAGAAGTAAGGGTAGCAGTACCATAACCTACACACACACACGCACCACCAATAATCTTGCAAACCCCCTCCCCCACCACCACCACACACACCTCTCCTTTTTGGGTCAGGACCCCAACAATTATTAAACTGTGATATTTCAGATTTAAATATCTGAAATCATGAAATATACAACTTTTTAAAAATCCTGTGACCGTGAAATAGACCAAAATGGACCGTGAATTTGGTAGGGCCCTACTAATGAAGCACTGACAGAAAAGATGAAAACATTTTTTTATTTAAACTTTTCCCTATAACATTTACTTTATTTGTACCCAGCTGTTAGCCCTTACCTTTAACAGTTTAATTATAATACGTATAAAATTGTCTACTAATTTTTTTTAACCCTACCTGCAATCAAATTATGGGTAAGCCTCACTTTGTGACATCTAAACTGACTCCATTTATTCCTAAAGACTTCCACAAGACACAATGTTCCTCCTCGCTCAGCATAGATGAAAATAGCAGGTGATTGAGGACCGCTGCTCCACTAGGCTAACATTCCCCTTAGGAGTTGTACTGTCTTTCACGTACTTAGGGGCTTTGTGTTGTAGAGTGGCTCAAGTTTGTCTGGTGTTGGGGCCAGGCAAGGAATTGGCCAGTCATCCCATACACCTTAACATGCTGCTTCCTGCTGAGTTTCCTCCTAATCTAAGGCCTAGCGTTTCATGTTTTTTCTGTGATAAAGAACAATTTGTCACTCTGTAAGTGGAGTGCATGGGGTTTTCTGCCCTGCTTTCAATATATCAGAGATTTGTTCTGAGCAAGATGTCTTCCTCACCACCTGTGTTTGTATTCTGATATTCCAGTGAAGTCATAGCCTGTTTAGGACTTCACAATTTCCACAACAGGTTGTGATGTAATAAATGCAGGACTGACATCCTTGCAAGATTAAGTAATGTGAGAAGATGGGCTGTGACCAAACAAATCCTGGCTTAAATATATACCTCTACCCCGATATAACGCTATCCTTGGGAGCCAAAAAATCTTACTGCATTATAGGGTGAAACCGTGTTATATCGAACTTGCTTTGATCCGCCAGAGTGCGCAGCCCCGCCTCCCCCGGAGCACTGCTTTGCCGCATTGTATCCAAATTCGTGTTATATTGGGTCCCGTTATATAGGGGTAGAGGTGTAGTTTTTGTATTGCTACAAATATGTAAGAAACTAAAACAGGACTGAGGGATTTCAGTGAATGTTTGAATACTTTCACCAACATAAAAGTTCCTTTGTACAGTATGTTAAAGTTGAACTTGTTAACCGTTTTGTCTCTTTAATGGTCTTTGTCACTATAACATTATATATAGTGTGTGTATACAGTTTATATACAACTGTAACCTTGCTGCATTTCAGTTAAATAATACAGCTTTGGCTAACGTGTTCAAAATATCTGTACAAAACACACATTAGCAATGATCATGAAATATGTGGTCAGCTATGTTTCTATATGAGCTACATATAACTAACTACAACTTTACGTTCCCTGCATCCTGCATGAACATTCTGGGTTTATCTGGCATGAAAAGAACACCAATTTCAATTAAATCATAGGAACACTTCTCTGTTTCTGTGATATACGGTTTTAGCCCTGTAGGAGCCTGAAGCCCTTGTTTGTTCTAAACTAAAGCAGCACCACCTTTAATAGGCAAATAGTTGGAAGTCAGCACTACTTTAGTGGAACGCAGTACTCAACGTATTTCTAAAGGGGGAGATTTGTGCCCTGGTGCATAGTTTATAGTTTCCAAACTTGCCTTGGACTTAGAGAAAGAAAAAAAGAAAAAAAAAACTCTTTAGAGAATATTATAATGCTATGTCACAGATGTCATCCACTCAGAAACTGTGTTAAGTTACCACAGGCTGAACTTGAAACTGCTGCAGAAAATAACCCTTTTACCATAAAACTGCTCACCGAAGAGCTGCAAAAATTAGGGGACCTTGATTGAAAATTTAAGGTTGAGCTTTCTGAAGAGTACACAGAGCCTTGGTTATGACTACATAGTGAGAAGTAAAAATGTATCAGCAAACGCATTTTTCCACTTGCATATGGCACCTAGAAACTAGAGTGGTGAGCATATTCAATTGAATAAATAGGTGAGAAAAACTGCTAATAAATCTTAATTTTAGCTCCTTAACTCATTCTATAGCAGATTATGTGAAATTTTTCAATGTGCCAAAAATGTAAGATTTAGCTGTGTAAGTCTTGTCTTGGCACTGCTAAATGTTGAACATTTTCTAGTATTTAAGAACTTGTCTCAGACTGAAACAACTATTGTAGCAGAGCCAATCTGTTGGCTAAATATGTATTCTTAGAACCTTTAAAAACCAATATTTACCAGAATTCCTTGGAACAGTTTTAAAAATTCTACATATAGCTTCAGCATTTGCTCAGTAGCTGTTTTTTTACTGTTTTTATTGGTGGCTTTACATTTTTCTTCAAAATGTAAAAATCAAATATCTTTCCCAGTTCCAGCTGTGCTACTAACAAAGCACTCTTCTGCTATTCTGTGAAGTTTTTTTTATACCAGAAACTACAAAAAAGTCAACATGGATTTTCTTAAATTCATTCCTCAACTTAAAGAATGAAAATAAATTTGGCCCTGCTTTCAGACTCCTTTCTCTCTTAATTCCTTGCCCCCTGGAGCAATTGATAATCCTGCCCCTCCAACAGAGCTAATATGGCAGAGCAAGACAAGTACCAAAATACCAACAGATGCATGTATGGGTCTAGGGTGAAGCTACAAAGCCACCACCCAAGTGTGGTGATGACAAAGCTAACTTACAACTTGACGTGTGTGTGCGGGGGGGGGATGTTTGCACAAAATAACATTGTTACAGCTGGGAAGAGAAAGAGATTCCACTTCATGTAGGAATGTTGCTGTTTTTCAAATTTGTTTCTGTTCTGATTCAGAATGTAAATTAGAAATTTCGTGCAAAAGGGGATGGAGCAGTCCACTTGCCAGACCCTGGAAGCCCTGTGGTCAAGGAACCAGAGCAGCAAGCTGGCAGGAAACCAGGCAGTGTCATCAGAAACCAGCCTGGTTTCCAAAATTGAATGATATACCCAAAGCAATTTGATTTTGACAAATTGGCAAATTCCATTAAAAACCTGTGTAGTTGGAACTTTTCTGACCAGCTGTAATTATTACATTAAGGCAATAACACATGCATGGAGTTAGCATGGAAATACTGTCCAGCTTAATGACACTCCTACACTGATCAGAGTTAAGACCCATGTGACTTCATTTTGGTTTTGCATAGAAAATAAAACATAACAGGTCTATACTCCACTCTAGTGTGTTCTCCTCTTCATGTGGGCTCCTTCTGCTTTACAGTAATGGTATTACTTTACTTGAGCACTCGATTCAGTGATTGCTGCAAAATAAGAGTTTTCTTCTATCTTATTTACCCATATGAAATATCTGCTTGTAAATCACCATAGCTGCAGTGAATCAGTCTCTATTGTGCCAATTAAATTCAATATAACCAAACAATAAATGTTTATCTTTAAATGGACTATACTAATGCTAGCTATATGTAGTGTAACATACTGCCTCTAGCAAAACAACCTAGGATTATACAAAAATAGGTCACAAAGGGAGATGAATAAACATGGATTGAAGTGTATTACTAAAGAGAACAAGCCTATTACATTTAAAGAAAGAGTAGTCTTTGGATTACAGTTGGTCTTGATTTTGTATATTGCCTATATTTCCTACAATATGAATTTTAATGTAGAAAGACACTATTGTTCTCATCTTATTCAAAATTACCATTTCATCAGCATTTCCTGAAAAGTTGAAGGGTACAAACTGTGTTTATTGGGCGTCTTCTATAAGAACATTAAGCAGCAGCTTTTAGAATAACCTTGTTAGTTGCATTTGAAAACTACTTCCTAAATCGCTCTTAATTTGAACCAGATTGTATCTGTAGTGGTTGAGAAAACAAATGTCTTTTCTGATTCAATCTTGAACAGGTCTCATAGATTCTGGAAGTACTGTTGGAGTTTTTGGGCTATGACCAGTTGTGTGATTCATGTTCTCCTGGCCTTTTGATATCTACAGAGACAAATCTATCAATCCCCTTCAGGAGAAACTTGCAGATGAATTGCTTAAAGAGAGGAATGAGTGAGATAAACTGGTGGCAAAGCAGTTCTGCTGATACTTTGGAGTCAGACTTTTTTGATCCCTGTCAGCCTGCTCGTTCTTTTTAGAGCCTGAGTGTAGAACAGACTACTTAAAAATCTGACAGCTGTCTCTAACCATTGATCACAAGATAAAGGTACCTCTGGGTCATGAAAGGAATAGATGGAGGTACTCCTGCTCCATTACTTTATCTGAGAACATCCAGAGAGTGTACTACTGGGCAGTGTCTCATCTGCCCTAAATGCTGCTGTTGTACCCTTCTGCTCAATATATGTAAGGCACTTGGGATTGTAGTGCCTCTGGCGACACGGACATAGTAGTTGATGGGCTTTCCCAGTGTCTGGTCAGAATAAAGGTTTGGATGAGGGCCAATTGACTGAGGCTAAAATCAGACATGACCAAAGCTGATGTTGTATTTGGGAAACCTGGAAAAAAGAGACAGATTATATCTACTCTCTTGATTGTTTGCCTACTTTTAATCACACGCAGAGGCCTTGCTAGGTCCTCAGCTACTTTGAGGGATCTGGTAGCATCAGTGGCCAGAAGCATTTTTTTGTGCCTGGCAAGGTTTTGATAGTCCCTTTCAGTTGCAGACCTCATCACAGCTTGTTTTATGTTGCCTATCATGTACCACAGATTCTTTAGATGAGTTTGACCCTTACTTAATACAGCACAATCATTAGGATAAAATATTAATTTAACTTTCTATTCAAGAGTGACACATCTGCCAAATCTTGAAATAAATTATTGTATCAATTCAAGTCCTCCCAAATGCCAGCAAAAAAACTGGTCTGCTAAAGCAGCATTCCCAGAAGGTAAACGCACTTTGCTCTAGCAGATCAATACAGGAAACAAATTCTGAAATTAAGGGGCCATCATAGGAAATGAGTTGCTAGCAGCTGCACTCTTATTTAAACAGAGGTATTGGTTCTGTTTAATTTGAATGCATGTTAACTATTCTGCATATGCACCTACAGTTGTAGATAGTCTAATGACTTCTGAATAAATACCATATAGAACAAAATACTTATACATGTATAGACTGCAATTTGCCACTGAAATATTGTAGGTTCTGTTAAAGACCAGTTGTAATACACTGACTCTAAAAACCACCTCAACCAAAGTGTACAGTTTAATATTTGTCTATCACAACAGGACAGAAGTATATTTTAAATTAGTCAAATCTTTGATTTACTGAGAAGTGAACTGCCTAGTAATATATGTTCCAGCTACCTGCAATGAACTGTAGCTGGAACATACATTTCATGGAAGATAAGTGTAACTTTGCTCTTTCCATTAGAAAATATATAGCTATTGTCTCATATGAGCAACGTCAGAGTTACAAGGATGACTTCAATGCAGAGTATGATGAATACAGAAGTTTGCATGCCAGGATGGAAAATGTCACTAGAAGATTTATGAAACTTGATGCTCAACGTAAGCTCCTTTCTCCAGGATCTAAGGAGTATCAGGTAAAGAGGAATAGAAGGCATTTTGTTAGCCAGGTTTACCTTTTTGCTTTGTTTTTACATCACTCTCTTCTTCCTCTCCCCAAATGTTTAAGCATATAGCAAATACTCCAAACTTTCTGAAAACTAATATATATGATAAAAATCAGACTTCACAGAAAATCCTTAGACGAATGTATAATTTGGTAGAGGAAAACACTTACTTTGGCAGAAGCATCTTTTGTCTCGGGTACTTATTTGGATCCCATCGCCAAATTGTCAGAGAGCCACACAATCTACTGTATTTATCCCCTCAACACTCCTGCAAGGTAGGGAGGTACTGTTATCCTCATTTTTACAAATGAGGATCTGAGGCATGGGAAGGCTTTGACTTGCCCCATTTCACAGGAAGTCTGTCGCAGAGCAGAGAAATGAACCCAGGTCTCCCAAGGTCTAGGCTAATCACTGAAACAAATTGCAGGGTGCCAGATCATCTAACAAACTATTGACCTGAAGTATGTTCATCCAGGATTGGGTAGTATGTGGCAGTGTAGGTTTCTGCAAGGTGAGAAGATTAGTGCTGTTTGTAGCTCACACTCTTGTGCAAGATCGGAATATATGAGTGGGAGGAAATAAATAAATTAATGAACAGTCTCTGGAGCAGCAACTCTAATTTTTTTCCCATAACCTGCGTCCCCAAGGGGGCATGTTATGGGCAGCAGATAGGCCAGGAAACTGTGTTCCTGAGCTGTATAGTCCTGTTGTGCAGAGGGATTTGTTCCTCTATAATCTTTACTTCAACCATAGCAGCCCCGCAGGACCAATACCTGTGCTGCTATTGTTACTGGCCTCAGTTTCTCTGACCTTGCTGAAAGAACAGCAGGCAACAGAGATTAATACTGTCTCAGGCAATATTAATGCCACAACTTTTCTTAGAGATTTTTCCAGGCTTTGGGAGGGTGGGAGAAGATCTCTCTCCTTAGAAGTAGGCAAGGCCTTATGTTAAGTAGCACGTGGCTGCACAGTATTTTACAGGGGGCATTGAGAAGGTGGCTATACAAGAGGATCTTCAAATATAGCCACTTCCCCTCCATGGCCTTATCGCAGCTTTGTCTGCAGACTTCCTCTTCTCCACAGCAGGAGAGTGACCAGAGAATAATGGTTTGTCTTTGCAAACATTTATTTCTTGACAAGCTGAGATGTGAATCTATTTGCTGCAGACTAACTATCCATGTGGACTAAAAGTGCATTAATGGACTGTTTATGGACATCAGCAGGACCTACACAGGCAGTTAATCCATGGCAGGCTTGTGCAGGGTAGATTGATACTCCTGCTTGCCATGAACTAAATGTTTGTGTAGACAAGACTTAAGTGTCTGTCTGTGTGGTAAAACTGAAAATCTTCATCCCACTCTTCTAACCCTTTTTAATATTCAGTTGCACTTTGCAACCGTGAAATGGTCTTCAAGTGGTCTTTATTTCAATTTTCTTACTCACAGGTAGTTCATGAGGAAGTCCTACAGGAATATCGGAAGATCAAACAGGTGTGTACAACTGAGAGGTGGGAAGTATGGATATGTTAAACACTTTCATAATCATTCTATGTGCAGAGTCTGGATGCCCTTTTTTAGTGATGGGCATTCAGATTAAAATATTGCAAAGATGTTTCTGCACCTTAACTAGTTTCTTTCTTTGCAGTCAAGTCCCAACTATCAAGAGGAAAAGTACAGATGTGAATATCTTCATAACAAACTGGCTCATATTAAAAGACTAATAGGTGAATTTGACCAACGACAAGCAGAGTCATGGCACTAGAGCTCTGCCTGGACCAGATGATGTGAATAAACTTAAGCTTATTTATTTAAAATTCCAAATGAGTTGCTCTAAGATTCTAAAAAAAATTAAACTTTTGCATTACAAAAGTTTCAGTATTAGCAGACTTGAGTTACTACTTTTGTTGTTGAGGTTGCTTCTCTGCATATTTGAAGCTGCTTTTTTTTTCTGGTCCCTTCTTTTCCTTAAGACTTATATTTGTCCATGGAAATCATTTTACCAGTAGAAACTGGGGACTCAATGTCTCCACTTTAAAGTTCAGCACACTTTAAAAAAAAAAAAAAAAAAAGTAACAAGTTGAAATGCTTTTGGATAAATATAAGCCTGTTTTCTGACCTTTCTTGTTAATGCAAACTCTTTGCCTTAAACGGTAGAAGGTTTAAAATTTGCACAAAATTTTTAAAGAAAGTGAAAACATTGTTTTGGAGGGTTAAAAAGAGGTGTTTGTATATATGAAAGCTATATACAGCCTCTTTGTTGACAACAGTAACTTACCCCTGCAACTTAAACCCCCATTGCAATGGTTGCCTTAAGGTGTTTGCCTGTGTGTGCTTAGTGTAGTTAAATTATTAGCTACACTGCTTCCCATTTTATTAAAACAACGGGAAGTATTCTGTGGCCTACCAGCGTCTGAAAGCGTGTGCTTGTACTGTATGTGTGCAAAGTTGTGTGGGTGTGAGCATGATGGGAGGGAGAAAAAAAAGCTGCTACTCGAAGTAGGCAAAACACTCAGGTTTAAACAACTGACGAGTGTTGCTGTAGGGTTTTTCCTATAAAATTGCTACTTCTGTTGTGGAAGATGAAAGTATTTCCATTTCAACAGTTTGTCAGCTTTCTTAATGTTGGGGAAAATTGATACTTTACAAAAATTAAACAGATCTATAGTTTTTGGGCAAAATTATAAAATTAAACATGTAGGTGACCTATTTATATACTGCTATAAAGTATTTTTTTTAAGAGAGATGCCAAGAAGCTATTGCCTACATGAAATGTATATTTAAAGAGTTTTCTCCTGGGTGCCAGGAATATAACACAGAACAGATATATTTAACTATAAAATACTGTGATCATCAAACAGCACAAACTTTCATTTAATGCAGTTTATTGGTTTAATTTGATTTAAACCATCACTTTATCATGTGGGAACATAAATTATTTGGTCAAAAAATTAAGCATTTTGAATTAATTTTTTGTTTACTTGTCTTACTGTATTTGTCTTTTCAAAGTGCTGCCAATTGAAAAGGGAAGCATTATGTTTACAAATCTGGTTTTGGAATGTTTGCCAAAATTTTGGTAGTATCTTTAATAAAGTTTATCTCCAGCATCAAAACAATTGTTGTGTATCACTGTAAACCAGAAAATGTTTTATAGCATTGCCAGAAAGTATACACTAAAATAACTGGAACACTGGAGTTCACCTCTAGTGTCAGTTCTTCTGATACATTTAACTAGAAAGATTCAGTAGCTTGGAAGACAAGTCCCTCTTAATCAGACCTTTGTTACAGTTACACTACAGATATGTACAGATTTCACTACTTTATTATAGAATTGAAGTCTCTAACACAATATGTTGAGATTTCAGATGCTTTTACCTGATAAATTGTAATTGGTACAATTACCATGTTAAATTTTGAATTACTGGAATGTTGAAAGTGTAAGAAAGAGGATGCAAAGGAAATTTCATGCCTCCCATTGAAATAAATGTGTCTTTTAGGGCTGAATTAGATCCCAGAAATGTTATGAAAGTAACGTGTAAACACAATGCCTTGTCATTTGACTTCAGTTTTGATATAACAACTTTAGATGTTGGTCCATCAGCAACGATGAAATCACAGTGGCTGTATTGTTCAAGCTGAACAAATAATGTATGGTTCTAAAAACGGGCTATTTCAGGTAATGTTCTTGTATCTGAAATGTAGCTGCAGGGCAAAGCTGCTAGACTACTCTATTACTCTAGAGCAGTGATAGTATGCGTAGTAATTATCTCAGTGCCTGCTTTGTTTGTAATACCATCACTAAATTATCCTACTGCAATTGAAGCATTCATATTGTCTTTTTGTACAAAAGAAGTCACCTGTGCTGGCACACATCTTCTGGTTTACAGGTATCTATTGCAGCTGGAGGTTAATCTTTCATAAAGGTCCAGCATTGCTTATCATTAGACCTGACAAACTACTGTAAAACCCTTAACTTAAATTTTGTTCTTTGCAGTTAGTGTTTCTCAAGCCTTGCAAAATATACCCAGTAGCCTATGTATGGCAGAATGCAACATATCTGCTGTTTCTCTGGAGTCTACATTCCTGTTGAACAAATGTCAGAGCCTGTTGAAGTAAAGCCTCTATTAGTGTTGCCGTTCCTGCAGAATTTGCCCACTTACTCTAACAGATTCAGCTTTTTGCAAATGGTGGCAAAACTTGGCTTGAGTTACGCTACTGTTAAGGCAACCCTATGTAGGTTTTAGAGAAATGATGAAGGGGAGCCAGTGTGTCTGGTTTTAGGGAACCCAGTGAGTCTTGCATTTAAATAAACTGTGATGAAACATTTGAAACACCATTTTGATAATTTTCTGTCAAAGGGAATGAATAGCTGCCTACCTTGGCAAAAGATTCATACACGAAGGGATTGTTTTTCAGTGTTACTAGGTTGTTAGTCTGATGGGAGGAATTGAGGGGAGGAGAGTTAGTACATTTTTAAAATTGTAGAGGTTAAGTGGTTGTTGTGAGACCATAACAGTTGAAATAAGTTCTCTCTCTTTTTTCTGGCTACTTTGAATTTTTTTAAATTTGGTGTTAATTTTTCTAGGTATCCAGTTGATTTTGCAAGTTTTACAATCACTTTCCCCTAAAAATATTTAACTAAGATGCTACGTAGAGCATATGCAGACACAAGTGTTGGAGGCACATTACTTAATGCGCTTTAAACAAAAACTGGATTGATTAAGCAGTTCAGATACTGCAACTTTTACTTTGAAATAATAGTAATACCACAGCCAGTCTCTTTCTGGCAATGTAAATGTGCATTCATTCCATATAGGCTTGCTGTTTGCCTTTGCTACTTGGAAGTCTCCTTACAGCTAATTGTTTTCATAAGTGTTATTAAATAATTTCTTCATGTGTACCTGATGGGAAGAGATGTGGGTAGCACTTTGGTAGCCTTTTCAGTTTTGGGGAAGTATATCATTGACGTTACTAAAGGAAGATAGGGAATGTCAGACAGCGCTGTGGTAATGTGAAGAAAACCAGGGCTGGAATCTCCCTTTCTGCCTTTTTTGAAGCGTTGTTTTAAAACAACTATTTTTCAGTAATTCCACACAGACTGTGTTAAGAGTCATAAAGTGAAATGCCCTGGGGTATTTTGTTAACCAATGAATACTTGAGCCATTGTTGCCCCTCTGTTCTACACCAATTTAAGTTCAATAAAATGTAAACTTTGCAATTCTGACACTTGTTTTTTCTTTGATTATTTACGTCTTTACAATGAAACAATCAAACATGCTCAGTTCTATCACCAGAATGATTTGCTCACTTTTATGGTGTAACCACATAGGCAGGCAGGAATGTTGGTTGTGTCTTACAGTTAATGGGTACGCTTCACAGGGCAATGCAGGAGATGGTATTCTGATGGCTCACTATGTTAGTGGCTGCACTGAGAGCGCACTCTAGCCGTGGAAGTACTTCAAATGCAGCTGTCAAGTCCCCTGCTCTCATTCTCTACTTTAGAGGAATTTTCCATTCCTCCCACTCTGGCACTTCATCCCCCTCTCCTTCTTTACATCCTTGGGAAAGAGTGGAGGAGGAGAGGAGAAATTCCCACCTTAAAATCTCCCCCCTCCCTTTTTCTCCTCTTCCTTCATTTCTGGTGGTGGTAGGAATTGGGGAGCAGGGGTGTGGTGTTTGAAACGGAGCCTCTTCTGTGGGGCTTGATAGTGCTGTTGTGTTGAAAAGGGAGTGGGGGCGGGCCCAAGCCTAAAAAGAAATAAAATATTGTTAATCCCTTGTTTTATTGTTACGACATTAAACAGTTAACTTGACACAAAATCACAGACTGAACTATCTCTAACTCCCAAGGTAACAGTCAGCACTAAAATCTTTTTTAACACAAACAGTTAAAGCATTTGATATGTAAAGAATTTGAACAATTGCCCTTATTCCTTTTCACATTAGCAGTAGAGCCTGTACAGGAGGCGCCCTGTGCTTAATAGTCCTTCTAGATGACACTAGACAGTACTTAATTAATTATTTTTTCATAGCTTCCAGGGCCAAAAAGGACCATTCTGATCATCTTTAGTCTGACCTGTATAGCACAGGCCGCAGAACTTCCCCAAAATAATTCCTAGAGCAGATCTTTTAGAAAAGCAGCTAATCTGGATTTTAAAATGGCCAGTGATAGAGAATCCACCACAACCCTTGGTAAACTGTTCCAGTGATTAATTACTCTTACCGTAAAAATGCGCATCTTGTTTCCAGTCTGAATTCGTCTAGCTTCACCTTCTAGCCATTGGCTCTTGTTATACCTTTCCCTGCTAGACTGAAGAGCCTGTTATCAAATATTTCTTCTAGGGCTGTTGATTAATCGCAGTTAACTCATGTGACTAACTCAAATTAATTGCGATTAAAAAATAATTGTGATTAATTGCACTGTTAAACAATAGAATACCAATTGAAATGTATTAAATATTTTGGATGTTTTTCTATATTTTCCAATATATTGATTTCTATTACAACACAGAATACAAGGAGTACAGTGCTCACTTTGTTGTTTTTATTGCAAATATTTGCACTATAAAAATGATAAACAGTATTTTTCAATTCACCTCATAAGTACTGTAGTGCAATCTCTTTATCATGAAAGTGTAACTTACAAATATAGAATTTTTTTGTTACGTAACTGCACTCAAAAACAAAACAATGTAAAACTTTAGAGCCTACAAGTCCACTCGGTCCTATTTCTTGTTCAGCTAATAGCTAAGAGAAACAAGTTTGTTTACAAAGAGAGACTGCTGCCCACTTTTATTTACAATGTCACCTGAAAGTGAGAACAGGTGTTTGCATGGTACTTTTGTAGCTGGCTTTGGAAGGTATTTATGTGCCAGGTATGCAAAACATTCATATGCCCTTTCATGCATCGGCCACCATTCCAGAGGACATGCTTTCATGCTGATGATGCTGTGACGGGTTGGATCACAGAAACCCCCTTAGGAACTGTCAAGTGATGTGCCAAGACTACTTCTGCCCCTGCTTTCCCTGCCAGCTCAGGACCCCAGCACCCTGTCTTGCTGAGCCAGACATGCCCGTCTGCTCCAACACAGACCTGGGGTCTGAATTACTTGACCCAAAGCTGCAGACTTAATTGAAAGCAGCTAACAGAAGTTCTTGTCTTTAACACTCAGATGTCCAACTCCCAGTGGGGTCTAAACCCAAATAAATTTGTTTTACCCTGTATAAAGCTTATACAAGGTAAACTCATAAATTGTTCGCCTTCTATAACACTGATATGCACAGCTGTGTCCCCCCCCCCCCCATATTAACACATACTCTAGGTTAATAAGTAAAAAGTGATTTTATTAAATACAGAAAGTAGGATTTAAGTGGTTTCAAGTAGTAAGAGACAGAACAAAGTGAATTACCAAGTAAAATAAAATAGAACATGCAAGTCTATAGCTAAGAAACTTAATACAAATAACACCTCACCAGTTCCAGTAAGCTTCCTTTTACAGACTAGTCTCCTGCTAGTCTGGGTCCAGCAATCACTCACACCCCCTGTAGTCAGTAGCATAGGTGGGGGGGAGCGGGGCAATGGCCACTCTCCCGCCGAGCACAAGCGGTGCCTTTTCAATTTCTTGGCGCCTTTTTAATTTTTACTTACCCGGCAGCACTTTTACTGACAGGGTGGTGCTCCGGGTCTTTGGCGGCATTTCAGCGGCAGGTCCTTTGGTGCTGCTGAACACATCTGAAGTGAGTGAAGGACCCGCTGCTGAAGACCCAGAGCGCTGCCCCATCAATAAATGCACCGCCGGGTGAGTAAAAGCACCACAGCGGGTGGCACCTTCTTTGGTGATTGCTCCCCTTGTTCGCTACACCTGGCTACACCACTGCCTGTGGTTACTGTCCTTTGTTCCAGTGTCTTTCAGGTATCTTTGGGGGTGGAGAGGTTCTTTAGCCAGTGGAAGACCAAAATGGAGGAGTCTCCTGACATTTAAATAGACTTTCTCTTGTGGGTGGAGACCCCCTCCTCTCTCCTATGCAAAGTCCAGCTCCAAGTGGAGTTTTGGAGTCACATGGGCAAGTCACATGTCCATGCATGACTCAGAACTACAGGTAGTAGCCATGGTTCACATGCTATCTTGAATGTCATCAAGTAGATTTCTTATGTGGACTGGAACATTCCAAGATCCATTGTTCCTTGAGTGCTTCTTGGTTGGGCACTTAACTTTGCAAATTCCTTTCTAAAGAAGCTGACCAAATGCCTTACAAAGCTTACTTAGGGTATGGCTACACTCACACTTTACAGCGCTGCAACTTTCGCACTCGGGGTGTGAAAAAACACCCCCCTGAGCGCTGCAAGATACAGCGCTGTAAAGCATCAATGTAATCAGGGCGGCTCCCAGCTCTGCACGCTACACCCATAAAGGATGTGGTTTACGTGCAGCACTGGGAGAGCTCTCTCCCAGCGCGGCCGCTCCGACCACACTCTCACTTCAAAGCGCTGCCGCGGCAGTGCTCTGAAATTCCAAGTGTAGCCATACCTTGGAAATCGAGCAAGTATACAACCAATATTCTTAACTTCAAGTACAAAAATGATATATATGCACAAATAGGATGAATAGTCATATTCCCATAAAGCATTATAGGGTACAGCGTCACAGATACGACTTAAAAAAAACTCAATTAAATGTGACTGGACTCCTTGGGGGAGAATTGTATGTCTCTTGTTCTGTTTTACCTGAATTCTGCCATATATTTCATGTTATAGCAATGTCGGATGATAACCCAGCACATGTTCATTTTAAGAACACTTTCACAGCAGTTTGGACATGCAAAGAAGGTACCAATGTGAGATTTCTAAAATATAGCTACAGCACTCGATCCAAGGTTTAAGAATCTGAAGTGCCATCCAAAATCTGAGAGGGATGAGGGTGTGGAGCATGCTTTCAGAAGTCTTAAAACAACACTCAGATGCGGAAACTACAGAACCCGAACCACCAAAAAAAACCAAACCACCTGCTGATGGCATCTGATGATGAAAATGAATGTGTCAATGGTCTGTTCTGCTTTGGATCATTATCCAGCAGAACCCACCATCGGCGTGGACACGTTCTCTGGAATAGTGGTTAAAGCATGAATGGACATATGAACCTTTAGCACATCTAGCATGTAAATATCTTGCGACGCTGGCTACAACAGTGCCATGAGAACACCTGTTCTCACTTTCAGGTGACATTGTAAACAAGAAGCCAGCAGCATTAGCTCCTGCAAATGTAAACAAATTTCTTTGTCTGAGCAATTGGCTGAAGTAGGACTGAGTGGACTTTGTTTTGTTTTTGAATGGAGTTATTTTTTGAACATACTGGTAATTCTACGTTTGTAACTTTCATGCTAAAGGGATTGCACTACAGTACTTGTATTAAGTGAATTGAAAATTGCTATTTTTGTTTTTTACAGTGCAAATATCAAAAATAAATATAAAGTGAGCAGTGTACACTTCATATTCTGTGTTGTAATTGAAATCAATATATTTGAAAATGTGGAAAACATCCAAAATATTTAAATAAATGGTATTCTATTATTAACAGCATGGTTAATCATGCAGTTAATTTTTTAATCACTTGACAGCCCTGATTTCTTCCCCATGGAGATACTTATAGATTGTCACCCCTTAAACTTTTAACTACATTTAATTCTCTCCTTTTGGGGAGAAAAGAGTTAGCTTAGGTGATGGTGAATAGAACAGTTTCCCCTTCTGTGAATTTTTGTAATTTCAAAGACCTTCACGTTCTGGATCAGAGCAACCTGAGACCTTTCAAAGTTTGTGAAGAACCAGAGCTGGCACTGCAGAATAGCCCACTGATTAGGACACTCACCTGGAGCATGGAAGACACAGCTTCATGTCTTTGCTCTGAATCAAGACATGGCAGGGATCTGAGACCTAGGTTCATTTGCTCCTAGGACCACCCGTTTTGTCCAGTAATTCCGTCCTGGACCTGAGAAGTCTTCCTGACAAAAAAGTTGTTTTTCTCTGTGAACGGGCCTTTTCTGACAAAAGTTTGGTTGAAAAATTCCTGACTAGCTCAAGTTCTGAGCGGCTGCTATTAAGTGTAATTCTGTTCTCTGTAAGGTATAATAAAACACACACAAGGGGGAGAGAAAAGAATAGCAGCAACAATAGGAAATACAACTTCTGCCTCTGAAGCATGCTCATTGTTGGCAAGTTACAGGCACAACTCACACTTGTCAACCATTCTGAGGCCTGGAAAACTTTTATTGTTGAGCTGTTTAAAGCTTTGCTTTTAGCTTGCTTTCCTGATTATAAACTCAGCTGTGTTGCAAAAGGAGTTGTCTTGGCCAGCTAGGTCAGATTCCTGCAAGGGTTGGTCTACATACAGCTGTTCTATGGATTTAAATTCATCTCTTTATAGAGAGAGCTTCTGCTTATGTTGATACTTATTTCCAGTACAGGAGTCCATTTTACACATGTGCATACCTTATGCCGGAATAACTGCATCTGTACTAGAGGGTGAACCGATATAGATAATCAATATAAAAAACAGTTTGTAGATGAGAAGGCAAAAAGAGAGAAGAGGAGAGAAAAATGTGAAGGAAAAAGATACATGAGGTAGGGAAGCCAGAGGAACGTAAGTCACATTTTAATGTTCAGAATTTAACAGTGGAGGTGATGTCACTTGGTGCTGTCTCGCTGGCTTGATCTGATTAACATACTTTTCAGGATCAGGACACTGAAATCTGAATACTGACATGGCGAATGCTCGGGTCCCAGGAGAGAGTGAGGGCAGACTCTGCACCCAGGCTGAAGGTCCCCACAACTACAATGGAATGCAAAGGAGGAAGGGGCTCAGGTGCCTGGGTCCAAGTAGGCAAGAGCTCCTGATTTCTACCAACTCTTAACTCCGATCCTTCCTGGTCCCTTTGGACAAGCTGCAGAGGAGCAGCTGTGACCCAGGTATCTTTGAGCAAAGGCAGCTGTGGGCTAGATGAAAATGCCTAGTAGGCTGGATCCAGCCCATATGTTAGACACCCCATCCTGGGTGAGAGAATAAAATGAGAACTTGAGATGAAGTGTGTCAATAAAACACCTTTTGTGGGCTGGCTTCAGTTGGAGAAGGCAGAGCTTGTAGAGTTGTGTGCTCTGAATCCAGGCACTATTGTATAGTGCCATCAGTTACTAACCAATTCAGATTAGGTGGCTGGTTAGTCAGGCTACTAAGAAAATAACAAACCTAATTAGCAAAGGGCCTAGCAATAGTAATCCCTTGTCTGGATAAGGAAAAAGGCAATTTAAAAAATATTAGCTAATCAATTAAGTAAGCACTATTTAAAACTATCTTCACTAAGTGCTGCCACCTTTAAAAATGTTAGCTGGCCATAATCAACTCTAAGGTTTTTTTGACGGTTTAAAAACACCATTTTTATTCATCTATACAAGGTCTGAAAGCAAAGTGTCAAAGGCTGGGAAATGAACTTTTACAGCAGAGACTTTCCAGTGTTTCCAATGTATGTTCCCCAGAAGCCCCTGCCCAGGTACCAGGCTCTCTGGGCAGCCAGCTCCCCAGGAGGCCTGTGAGCTGAGCAGCCCAGGCAACTTGATTCTGGGTAGTATATTTTGTTTCAGAAACTGCAGACCACTTCTGCTGCAGCATTTAGTTTCCTGGACAGCTCTAATCATTAGCCATATAAAAATGTCTAAACTGATTAATCCTGTTAAGTTCTTGCCTGCAGTAATACTTTGTGGCAATGAGCTCGACAGAGTACTTTTACATGGTGTAAAAAAGTATTGCCTTTTATTGATTTTTAAAATGGAATTATTCAATGGATGAGCTTTAATAATAGCTCAAAAGATGTGTGTATGTACCTTGAGAATGAGCCTCAGTTTCATGCTTTTACTACTGAAGAACAAATACGGTGATAACATTTTGCTGTAGGACTCTGGCCAAGTAGAAATGCTTGATAAATGCATTTAATAAGTCTTGAGTGCAGCTGCGTAGTTGGAGTGCTACTGTCATTTTTAAAGCATGTGAGATGCACCCCAGGGCTATACAGACAGTCATTTTTCATAAGGCTACTAGAAAATTAAATTTGATATGCCAGAAAAGGAAGTTGATTCCCTGTACGGTATCTGGAGTTCTTTCAGATGTGTCGTCTTTATGGAGTTAAAATCTGAGGCATGTGTGCTTGAGATTGGAATTTTTTGGCCAGCAACATTCATTGGGCCACACCTGTGCCTCTCAAACTCATCTACCTAAGGGCATAAAGGGGACAGAGACCGACCAACCCTCAGTTTCTTTGCTAATACAGACTCTAAATGGTGTTAGTCTGTAGTTATGAGGAAACCAGGGTAGGTTGTGGAATACATAGAGAACGGATCTGGAGGAGCTCCAGTTATTGTACAGGTAAGTAACTTCTCTTTCTTCTTTGAGTGCTTCTCTGTGTATTCCACCTCTGGTGACTTGCAAACAGCAGGTAAAAACCAGAGGTGGAGACTGACTGCAGCATAGCTCTGCCAAGTTGAGCATCGGATCAAGATGCTTCTGTAATGGAATGATGTTTAGTAAACGTATGTATGGTCCTCTACATAGCTTCCTTGCATATGTCAGCTGTGGATATGCTTCTAAAAGAAGTCACAGAAACTGGTTGTGCTCTCATGGAGTTGCTTTAATCTGCTCTTTGGGTTCTAAACTAGCACAGGTTAAAACACCGGGACCAACTTAGATAACCTTTGAATTAAAAGTGCCTGACCCTTAGATATTTCAGTAAAAGCAACAAAAACCCTAGGAGAAACTCGAAAGGACTTTGGTTTTTAAGTAAGTAAAAAGACAGGGTCTGAAGAACATATCAAGTGTGTAAAGTGGCCTCTCCCTAGAAGAAGGGAGTGTGGGAAGTTGGGGGTAGGGACTAGTAAATATAAGGATTAGTTCAAGTAAAAGTCTGAGACCAGCTTTGGAAGAAACTTAGGGTGTGGCCTAAATGTAAACTTATCTCTATGAAAGAGGGTGTTTGGTGGCGCTACCATAAGAACCTGCATTACAATCTCTCTGAAAGCTGAGGTTATCACTATGTCTTTATGGAGAGATGTAGCAAAGAACATGTAGTGGCTTAAATGGAGGGGACCTATTAATAATATTGAGATCCCAGGAGAGAGTGGGTGTTTGAATTGGTGGGGATACTTCAGAGAAGCCCATTGAGAAACTTGACCATTGATGAATAGGAAAAAACAATATGATCTTGAATCAGTGGATGATGAGCAGACATGGAAGTTAAATGGATGGGTAATGAATGTGTGGACAGTCCAGAACTCTTTAAAGATTGGTCAAAACTTGCAGTGGAAACCAAGTTGATAGGCAGGATGGTTGGTTGGCTGGTTCCCACCCTAGTGGTGTCCAAGATCCCTGGTTCCCTGAGGTCCACAGTTCCCCCAGAGCTTGTCCGCTGGGCTGCCCTCCTGGCTGGTTGGGCAGGTTGCTTGGCTCCTAGGTAACCTCACAACCCACCAGGCAGGGTCCAAGAGAGCTAGGGATCCCAGGCAGCCTGCCAGTTAAACCTCAGGTGTACGGGGGAGCCAGGCAGCTGGCCAACCAACCATCCTGCCTGCCTACTTCTACCTACCTGCTTGATTTCTGTCAGTACATTTGACAGAATCACTGTGTTCCCAGGGAATGTTTTGATTGTGTTAAATCAACATTTTGCAGCAAAACTGCTCTATCAGGAAAGTACAAGTTACATTAGCTAGGATAATAATATTTATAAAATGTAAAGACTCATGCTTTAGACCACAAACTATTAATGGTGAGTTAGGAATCAACTAACTTTGTGAGGAGTTTATTCCATTATGGGGCTTCTTGTACTTTCCTCTGAAGCATCTGGTATTGGCAATTGTACAGTGGCGTGTTCACCACACACTAGCCTGTACAGGGTTAATATGGCTCAGAAGGGGCTAAGTAACCTGATAGGCCATACCTGAAAGGAGAGTTAAGCTTGATAAGATGGAGCCCAGGTGGGCTGGTATAAAACTAGGCAGTTTGCAGCAGAAAAGGGCTGCAGCGTGGAGGCCTGCAGTCGCTCTTTGGGCTTAGAGAGGTAGAGGAGGAGACCCAGGAGGAGAGCAGAAGCCTGGAGATCCTGGCCCAGAAGGGTGATGGAGCAGAAGCCTGCTACCAACAGAACAGATAGCAGCCCAGGGAAATAGTAGCAAGGTTTGGGATGGAGCAGATCTTGACTGCTAATAATAAAGTCATACAAGAAGATCTGGATGACCTTGTAAGCTGGAGTAATAGTAATAGGATGAAATTTAATAGTGAAAATTGCCAGGTCATGCATTTAGGGATTAATAACAAGAATTTTTGTTATAAACTGGGGACATATCACTTGGAAGTAACAGAGCAGGAGAAGGACCTCGGATAATTGATCACAGGATGACTATGAGCTGCCAATGTGATACGGCTGTGAAAAAAGCTAATGCAGTCTTGGGATGCATCAGGCGAGGTATTTCCAGTAGAGATAAGGAGGTGTTAGTACCATTATACAAGGCACTGGTGAGACCTCCTCTGGAATACTGTGTGCAGTTCTGGTCACCCATGTTTAAGAAGGATGAATTCAAACTGGAACAGGTGCAGAGAAGGGCTATTAGGATGATCTGAGGAATGGAAAACCTATCTTATTAAAGGAGATTCAAAGAGCTTGGCTTGTTTAGCCTAACCAAAAGAAGGCTGAGGGGAGATATGATTGCTCTCTGTAAATGTATCAGAGGGATAAATACCAGGGAGGGGGAGGAATTTTTTAAGCTTAGTACCAATGTGGACACAAGAACAAATGGATATAAACTGGCCATCAGGAAGTTTAGACTTGAAATTAGATGAAGGTTTCTAACCGTTCGAGGAGTGAAGTTCTGGCATAGCTTCCAAGGGGAGCAGTGGAGGCAAAAGACATATCTGGCTTCAAGACTAAGCTTGATAAGTTTATGGAAGGGCTGGTATGATGGGATAGCCTAATTTTGGCAATTAATTAATCTTTGACTATTAGCAGTAAATATGCCCGATGGCTTGTGATGGAACGCTACAGAGGGTGGGATATGAGTTACTACAGAGAATTCTTTCCTGGGTGTCTGGCTGGTGAGTCTTGCCCACATTCTCAGGGTTTAGCTGATCGCCGTATTTGGGGTCGAGAAGGAATTTTCCTCCAGGACAGATTGGCAGAGGCCCTGGGGGTTTTTCACCTTCCTCTGCAGCATGGGGCACGGGGTCACTTGCTGGAGGATTCTCTGCGCCTTGAAATCTTTAAACAACAAGTTGAGGACTTCAATAGCTCAGACATAGGTCAGGGGTTTGTTACAGGAATGGGTGAGTAAGATTCTGTGGCCTGCGTTGTGCAGGAGGTCAGACTAGAAGATCATGATGGTCCCTTCTGACCTTAAAGTCTGTGAGTCTGAGTCCTTGGGCTGGAACCCAGAATAGTGGGTGGGCCTGATTTCCCCTACTAGCCACTGGGGAAGGGGCACAGTCTGGTCAATAGAATGAAATACTGCCTGAGACAAATCGTCCAGTGGGATCTTGATGGTGACCTGGCCAGGAGGCCAACCCATGAAGAGAGGAGCATCCTGACTCTTGGAGAAACTACTGTAAGTACTACATGAGAGGGGTAGCAGAAGCAAGAGATGGGAAGGGATATCAGATTGGGCGGAGCTATTCCCCTGATGCAACCACAAGGAGGCACCCCAGCAACTGTCAAGCAAACTGGATTAAATGGAGTTCTAGTCTGATAACTCATGTTCCTCTTCACAGAACTATCTGCTTACTACAAATATTACTGGCTCACATATAAAAATTCTGGCACTTATTAGTCCAAATAGGGATGATTGTTTACCCTCATTTTGAAATTGCAAACAACGTGCAAGACCCTCAAATTTATCTTAGCTGTTGGGTTAAAGTTATATTTGATTACTAGTAAGTGTGGTTTGTGTACTGATAGCTTGAATACAGAGCCTGTGACAACTGGTTTTATCACATAGGGATCTCTACCACAACTTTAGATCCAAAAAGCACCTAGTTAGTCCCCAGTAGTTCTGCTTTGTCACAGTCATGTAACAGAATTCCATTGTTTGGCTTGTTGAGACTGATCTTTTCAAAGCAGAGATTCTTTTACTGTGTCTGTGCAGTGTCTAGGACAGTGAGATCCTGATCTTAGTTGGGGCCTCTAAGTGCTACCATCCATATAAAATAATATTCCTGGCCTTGAAACCTCACAATCTGGGCTGTGACAAGATGTAACAGATGATGAATGAGACAAACAAGCCAGGAGGAATTTTAAGGATAGCTAGTGGCTTTGTAGTGTCCCCCCACTCCAGGCAGTTCTTCCCACTTAAAGGGGTGGCATGAGAAAGAAGCACAGAGGTATCTGAGGGAGATGCAATGAATACTGGGTTTGTTAGCTGAGCAGTGTCATAGGTAACCATTGCAGTGAAATAATAGAGCAGATAAGAAGGGTGGGGCTAAATCATTAAGGGTTGCCAAGGCAGACACAATCAGTTATGCTTGATGATGTGGGAAAGGGGGAGCCAATGAAATGACACAAAAGAGGTGACATGGTAAATGTGACAATTATGATGATCTTAGCAGAAGCATTTTGAATTAACTGATAGGCAGCCAGATTGCAGTAGTCAATATTCAATATTGGATGACTGAGGAAAGGCTAAAACTTATATTACATAAGAAGGGGTGGTGACATTCCATGGATGAGTGTTGAGAGAGGAGGCCAAGTCAAAAGTAACACCCAGAATATGGGCCTGAGTAACTGGGAAGATAGTGATGATATCTGCGGTAACAGAGAAAAGGGGGAGGGAGAAAGATCAAGAGCTCAATTAAGCCATGTTAAATTTAAATTGATGGCTGGATGTCTCACAAGGAGATGTCACAGAACCAGACCAAGGTACGAGCTTGAATTCTTAGATTTTTTTAAGTTCAAAAAGAGACATGATGGTCCTCTGATCTCCTATATAATACAGGCCCCACAATCTCACCCAGTAACTCTGCATCAAGCCTATAACTTCTATTTGAGGTATAGTAACTCTTGGGGCATGTCTACACTTAATGGGGATCGGCGCTGTGGTGATCGATCCTCCAGGAGTTGATTTTTTTAATGGGTCTAGTGAAGACCCACTAAATTGACCGCAGAGTGCTCTTTCGTTGACTCCAGTACGCCACCAGAATGAGAAGCATAAGGCAAGTCGATGGGAGAGTTTCTCCTGTTGATCCAGCACAGTGTAGACACCTCAAAAGGTCAGCCTAAGCTACATCAACTCCAGCTACATCATTAACGTATCTGGAGTTGTGTAATTTAGGTCGCCTAAGCCCTGTAGTGTAGACCTGCCCTTAGAATGATATGCGGTCTTGATTTAGAGACTTCTAATGATGAAGAAGCTACCACATCTGCATGTAAATTGTTCCAATAGTTAATTGCCCTAAATGTTAAATTTGCAACTTATTTCTATTCTTAATTTGTTTAACTTCAACTTCCAGCCATTGCCTCTCATTATGTCCTTTCCCACTAGAACAAAAGCTCTCCACTATCAGGTCACTAACTAAGGTCACCTCTTAACCTTCTCTTTGGTACTAAATAGAATTCTGATTCAAGTGTCCATGGAAAGCAAACATGGGCTATGATCATGAATACTAGCAGAGATGAATTAGTGATTTTATGATTATTTTTTTCAGAATTTGTCCAACTAATTATGATAAACCTGGAGTTGATTTTTTTCCATTCATTAATATTTTGGGGAAAATTAGGTGCTCTTGCTTTCAAATAAAATCCTCTGTTTCTGTCTGTTTTGTAGGACTTGGATTTTGATTGTTGTACAGACATGCTAAACCAGTGTGGGGAGAGAGGGAAAATTAACAACTAAGTTAATTCAGTTTGTGATAAGGAATAGAAAAGGAAAAGGAGGCCAAGTAGCTCTTCTTTTCTCTTATACAGTGCCCCTTATCCAGAAGGATCAAGTGCAAATTGATATACAGAGGAACTGTACCAACTACTACTTATACTGGGCAACCTGTTATCTTCAGAGGCCATCCTAAAATATCCCCAAATTTACTGAATACAATTCTATTTTTCTCCACCTTTATGCAGTGACTACTTCTGTTACAGCAATTGAATTGTCAATCTTTGAGTAGTTGCTTAATGCAGGTTTTAGTCTAGAGACTTTCACCTCAGCACTACTTATTTCATAGTGAATGAAGTGATCCTTATGTGCTAATTGTTGAACAATATCCAGCATCATTATACAATAATTTAGGATAGAAAGGGAAGACTCATTTTTCCAGTTCAAACAGTAGCGTCAATATGTAAGCCCAGCATACAGTTGCCTGCATTAGAATTTGGCCAGGACAATGCGTTAACTACAGGCCTGTCTGCATGAGCAGTTATTCCAGAATAGCTCTGGGTGGATGCGCTTATCTGGAATGAGCCTATTGAAAGATCAACATCACTTGCTGCAGTATCTAAATGTTTCTGAACTCTGATTTTAATTTCAACAAATGAGGAATCTAGATGTATCTCCCCTTTTTTTTCTATTACATTTGCTGCTCTCCCCACCCCGCGCGCGCGTACACACACAGTTAAACACAGTAGCCTTTTCTGACTTTTCTCTTGGGTTTTTAATCTGATACTTTTCCCATGAGATCAGTCTATTTTTTTTTAAATACCCTCCTCTCTTCCTAAACTGGTAATTAGGTTTTATGATTATTTCCCACATCAATAATGTCTGACATCAGTGACTAATAAATCCTATTTTTGACTTCTGATGCCAGCAGGAGGAGAAAATGGACTTGTAGCATGACTAGTCAGTCAGTTGTTAAAGTGATGTGTCTAGTCATCTTATTTAGTTGGAGCGTAGCAGTCTGATTAGTTTAAAAGCAGTTTTATGTCACAAGTAAATGTAAATACTAATAATTTCCCTGAAATAAAATATAGGCAGTAACTATGCTCAATAGAATCAGATTGCTGGTTGTTTAACCGGTGCTGAGAGAAGTGTGCATTTAAAAACAACCCCAAAATTTAAACTGATCAGAAACCAGCTTTTGAACACAGCACTTAGCAATGGCTTATGTAAAGTATAGGCCAGTATCCCATCTCCACTATTGGCCTATTGGTATGCTAGTGGAAAGTACATAGAAAGCACCTGGGTTATTGTGCCATGCTTTACTAAGAAGGAAGCCTCTTTCAAAGAACTCTCACTCTCTTTTTAAAGATCACAATTTTCCCATAAAGAAATCTCTGCTGACCAGTTCCCATATGACACTCTTTCCTGAGGGATGCACCCTGGAAGAGAACGCAGAGAAGAAAAAGTACCTGAGAAGAAGAGGAAATGATAGTAACTGAGCTAGGAAGAGGCCCAACCACAAGAGAAGTACAACCAACCAAAATCTTTCTCTAGCTTGGATCTCCTTTCTTCTTAAATTTGTAGCTCTCTTTTTCTCTCTCCTTCTGTAAATGGGTAGTGGCTCAGTATAATTAAGCTGGGTGGGCTATGCCTATGCCAGCTGGCCAACACTGGGCCCTACTACAAACATGCATATTTCCTGCTTGAATTTAGCCTTTGCTTATGTTTGCCTCCAAAAAAATACAAGCTATGTTACATGTTTTTCCATGTGTTATCCAGGAAACAGGAGCTGCTTCATTAACAGTTTATAATGATTTAAGTTTTCTCCTGAGATTGCTGATAACTTGTAAACTAATTGTTGGGTCACAAATGATAATGGGTGACCATCAAAATGTTCACTTCTCCTCAGCATTCCAAAGTTCAACCAGTTCCCATCCAAAGTTTTATTGGCCAAGACCAGGCGTTTTCACAAGATTTACAGATGCTGTGGCTGTGGCTGAGCCAGAACTGTTGCAAAATTACCTTTGATCCTGGTCAAATCCTGGAAGTGCAGAGACTCATGAAAATACTATTTAAGCAAAAATTTAATTAGTTTTTCAACCTTCAAAACAGCTCCATAGGTTGAATACTGGGTGAACGATTGGGCCAGTTCTTTAACTGAGCCAGTTCCCCTATCCCTAATTCTTGCCCATTCTTCCCTATTAGTGTTGCAGTGTCTGCATGGTTTAATATTATGCATATGTGCTCGTGGTGGTGTTACACAGCCTGCCCGTTGTCCTGTATGTTCTCTAATTCTTTCCACATAGGCATGTACTTTTGTGCCTTATCTGTTTGCTTTCAGCAGTGAGAGTCAGGGGAATCTTTATTTCTATCTGATTAGATTCAATATTTTACTACAGTCAGTGTAACTCGACTCTCCTAGCCCATGAGATTCATTCTCCCATAAAGAAGCAGCAAATATTAACCTTTGAGATATAATAAGACACACAAATGGTGACCCATATGCAAGGTATAAACTCTCTCCCCTTTCTCTTTTAATCTATATATTATAATTTATTTATTTTTAAACGAATTTAGGTGTTGGATTGACCGATTTGGGGTCTGCAGTCCTCTCTTATAGCTACAGAACATGAAAAGTTGCCTCTAAAACCAATGTTTTAAGCAGTGACTCAGTGTTTGCTTGGAAGAACTTCCAAAGTTTTTCAGAGGCACAATGCTATAAAAAGCAAATAGGTCAGATTGTTTTGGAGACATACTACATGGCTTGAAATCAACCTGTCTTAGTATGGCTTCCAGAACACCCCCTCCTTACATTGCAAAGTTGTAATGGTTGCCTTTGCTAGACTTAGGAAGCAGATGGTCCTGAAGTTAATAGGCTTGCTGAGACAATTTTTCAAAAGGCCAGGGCAGGTATACCGACAAAACTGCCCCTGTGGTTATTCAGGTAATTATTGGAATTGTTGGTGCAAAAGGGTATTGAGAGACTCAAATAACTATCTGCATGTGGAAGTTGCCCAATCCGCCTATGCAATGGCAAGTGCTTTTGAGATGCAGAAGTTAGGCCTTGAAAAAGTGGCCCTTTCTGTTCAACAAGCCATGCTGAAGGTAGAGAGCTTGAAAAACAGATCTACCTGCTACAAGGATGGGAGATGGAATAGCTAAACTGAAAATGGGAATGCAAGTATTTGCAGATCATATGACAATTGTGGTTTTTCATGATTTCTACAAGTGCTTCTATCATAAGCCTAACTCCCAAATCTGGACCTTAGTGTCCAGAAATCTGGGTGCCTAGCATGAACCCTTCTAAGCTTAATTACCAGCTTAGCTTTGATCTCGCTGCCACCATCCAAAAATTCCAGGGTTTTGGCCCCCTCTGGTCTCC
>NC_133774.1:62965868-63003466 GCF_003597395.2 Chelonoidis abingdonii | reverse complement strand
ATAGCTGAGAGACAGACAAAAGACTCAGACCCCAAAAATTCCCTCCCTGACTTTGAAAAATCCAGTTTTCTGATTGGTCCTCTGGTCAGGTGTGTGGTTCCCTTTGTTAACCCTTTACAGGTAAAAGAAACATTAACCCTTAGCTATCTATTTATGACAGCTTCTTTCTAGTCAAAATATTTCAATAATATCGGAAGTGGAAGGTTTGTACTAATAAGTCTATGCATGTCTCCCTGTCCCCTGTTCTAATACTTGGCAGAACTTTTATGCCCAATGCAGTATGGTTAACAATCAGCCTTATGCAGCCGCATGATAAATTGCAGAGACGGAAGAGTTAATTCATTTACAAACTTGAAAACATGAATTCTACTTGATTTCCTGTCAGTGAAAGTGTGTCTATAAATAGAGGAGGACAATTCAGATGGCTATTCTGCCTACATTATGACTATCTCCAATTATTGTAACGCTAAAGGCCACATTTACAAAGGTACTTAGGCACGTACTGGGATTTACAGAAGTTCCTAAGCAGGGTAGGTGCCTAAGTTTCATTGGGAGTTAGGTGCTTTTGTAAATCCCTGCGCACCTGTCTGCATGTTTAGGTACCTAGACATCTTAGCAAATCTGGCCGTACGTGGTTTAAAAAACCCTCTCCTAGAAGTTTTGATCTTCTCCCCTTTATTTATCATCCCACTATTGCCAACGCACTTATAGTCTGATATTTTTACTCAGGTCCTTTGTATAAATTATAGTGTGAGTTTTTAAGGGCAATAACCTTGTCTTATTTCTTAATGCTAAAGAGCCTTGCATGACTATAGCACTGTATTAAAAACTGAGGCTCAATTTGCTAACAGATTGGGCCTCAAATATGAAACAAACTTTGATTATCTATGGCTATGCAAGAGGATCTAAAGTTACCCCAAGTGTAAATCTTGAATGCAGGGAAGCCACATGATGTCAGAACTGAATTTTATAGACACATGGGTCTTATTTCTAAGCTACCTAGTATCTTATGTTAGATAATTGCTTAGGCTGCCTTTCTGCCTCTTCTCTGTGTTAGAAATTTGCTTCCTGAAAGACTTGGGGTACATCTACACAGTGGTACAAAATCTGAAGCACTAAGTCTGAGCCTCAAGCAGCTGGCTCAGGCTGCGGAGATATAAAATTGCAATGCAGACATTTTGTCTCAGGCTCCAGCCCAAGCCCAAATGTCCATCCTGCAATTTTATATCCCCATGCCCCAAGCTCCCAAGTTCAAGTCAGCTGACCCAAGCCAACCACAGCAATGCTGTGATTCTTTAATTGCAGTGTAGCTATGGGACAGAGTTCTGAAAACCAGCAGCTGAGCCAGCACTCTGGTCACTGTAAATCCAGTTCATTCCCCTGGAGAGGGCCCAATTGAGAAGGAATGTCTGGGCTGGAAAGAGCTAAGGAGCTAATTTTCTACTCTTGCAGTTAATGGGATAAGGAGCCAAGAAAGTGCAAGGGCAGAAGAAGGGAGAGTAGAAAGGCTGGAGGGGGGGGGGGGCAGCATGAAGGGAGATCTCTGCAGAGATCACTCCTGTTGTATAACACTGTAAATGAGAATTACTGCACAGGACTATAAGTGGGTGGGGGTTAATAAAACAAAGTACACAGGGGTGATTACAGACCAATGGTGTCAGAGCCATTTACATGGGAAGACAGGAGCAGAGGGTAACACCCGGTCACAAGTAGGGGCTTGTCAGAGATCTGCCATCTCCATGCTGAGGGAGAACCTGACAATGGAGCCAGTGCAAAGATTTGGTAGTCTGGGCATTTGAGGAAATATTGCAATGGCTCTTAAAACTGCAGAAGATCCAGCAGGCTCCCAGCAGCCTCATCACCTGGAGGGACGGTCCTTGCAACAGAAAAGCCCATGGGACTTTATTCAAGAGCAAGCCCATGCAAAGCAGCAGCTTCTCCACCAAGGTATCCCTGGAAATACAGGTTTAGATGGAAGTAGGTTGGGGTAGTGGACATGTCCCACACAATCACACTGGGCATGGACGGGAGCGCCTTCCCACTAAGGAAGTGGACTGTGGCCTGGAGTCACCTGTGGGGAGGAATAAAGCCCTCAGGGAATCAAAAGTTGAAACTAGACTAGAAAGACTGGAAATACTAGACACAGGAACGCAAGCCCAAGGGAAAGTAAGAAAAGGGAGGCCCCCTAGAGATAGAGGGGGAGAAGGAAGCAAACACAAAATTAGCCTTGCAGGATATGGACAGCCTGTACTTGTTGACGAGTTAGGTAGTCACCCAAAGAGGGGGTGGGACCCCATAAGCTGTTTGGAGACCTGAGAGAACCCGAGACCCTGGATAATCAGGATGGTGAAGGATGGCAATGGGACCTACCACAAAACAAAGGGGGTGTGAGATTGGGGAGAGTGTTCCAGCAGGCTGTGCCTGGTATGAAGATGTAAGGGCTGAGACAGAATTATGCAGGCAGAGATTGCCCCTCAATTTGATTTGTAATTTGTGTGTGTGGAGCATGGGTAGACCCCATAAGGGGAGCCTGGGGGCCAAGAAGGACTCAATGACAGCAGCATCTCCAGCAACAGGGGGAGATCCTATAAAAGGAGAAACGTTTCCTGCAGACAAGGTCGGGAGGTGTATGACAGCGTGCTGAGAATCAGGAGTTGAACCAGCATTCTGATCACTGTAAATCCAATTAATTCCCCTGTAGAGAACCTGACTGAGGGAAGGAATGGCTACTTATTAGATCAGTCTAGGCTGGAGAGCGCTAAGGAGACAATTAGCCTATGAATTGTAAGAGTTAAGATAGAAAAGGAGCACAGATAGGAAGCATAAGGGGAGGAGGCAGGTGGTGGGGGAGAAAAGCCAGCAGGGCCAGGGTAAAGGGACATCTCTGCTTGGAGAGATCTCTTCCCTCCCTTATGATTATATAGCATTATTAATAAGAATTTCTGCATGTGACTGTAAGAGGGTGGTGGGTGATAAAAACATAAATAAAGTACACAGCGGTGGCTACAGACCCAAGGTGTCAGAACCACTTTACAAGAAGACAGGAGCAGGGGGCTGTGCCATGTCACATATACTGTTTGTGAGTAGGTGAGTTCAGATTTGAGTATATGTTGCAGTAAGTGTAAACCAAGTCCAAAATCACCAGGGTTATGGGAGGAGAAGTGAAGCATGTCTGCCAATTGACATTCCATGGGCATCCTTAGACAAAAAATTGCTTCCAGAATAAGTAGGCCAGAACACTGGGCTTAAGGCTTCTAAGTGTTGGGAAGGATATCGCAGGATCTTTAATGACTACCAGTAGTCAGAATCCTGATTTTTATTTTTAATCTCATTTTCCCACCTTGCAGCACTCCATGTTAATCACAGATTCGGTACTGACTCAGGGAACAATGTCGCCTACTGAATCAACAACAACACTTCCTGCACCACCTTCAAACACCAAGTACTGACCAAGCCTGACCTTGACTGAGCTAATGAGATGTCAGAATCACAGCCAGAGACTGCATGGCCGCAGGTTTACTTGCAAGGTGATACAAAAACCACAGCCAGAGATGTTAGTCTGTTTATAATTAGGTGTAATGATTAATGATTTCTACCAAGCAAATCATGTGTTACCAACAGACACTGAAGTGGCATCACACAATAAGCAGGATGTGTTGTTTGCTACAAGGTAGAGGCAGGGAGCACACTAAGTACATAGAGAGAATGGGACTCCTACTAGAAGTCTGAAGCTTCTCTGAGCTGGTCCAAAAACAGGGGCTGGGGTACCTAGGAAAGGTAAGTAGTGTTTTATATCTCTAGCTTTGGCCGTTGCCTAGAGAAGGTGAATGGCTGATTGTCAACAGTCAAAGTAGAGATGCAGCACTTTAAATACAAAAAATCGCAGCAAAATAAGGGAAGTCAATTATAAATACTTGAACAAATAGCTTTGTAAAATCCAGCCTTATATGGGTGCTCATCCCTTAAAGTCCAGGAAATTTCACTGAACAAGTGAGTGTAAGATAGGAAAGTCTGCTTGTTATTGCATGTGGCCGAAACTCACTGTGTCCCTGTCTTCCTGCACTCTTCTGCAATTATGACAACATTGTTGATTTCATATGATTTCAGATTGTTTGGCTTGTAGCTCTAAATGGCCATTTACTTATATCTGCTATTAAAATAAACCGGGGGCTGCCCCACTATCCTTGTCATTGGCCTCTCTTGAAGGGGAGACCACCAGTCATTTGAGATTATAGGGTGGTGATGTGATATGAACAAACAGGAACAAAAAAAATCACTTTCCCTTGTGATGCCATCTCTTCAAAAGTTGCATCACCTGAGCATCTGTCTACAGTACCTGTCACTACGATATCAAAGTGTCATAGGGTGGAATCCACAAAGGGATTTAGGTGTTGCAATTTTGAACATCATAGCACCAAATTTTTAGCCACCTAGAAAATCACAAGAACCATCCCTGCTATCTAAAAAGTCTGAGTCAGGCTCCCTATACAATGAATGGAGAGAGAGAGAGAGGTGCCTTGGAATGTGTTCCACAAAAGCCAGCATGCTAGGTGAGTGAGCTGCCACCAAGAGGTGTGCAAGAGCCCCACCCCTCTCTGAGATAGGTGCCTGAATGTAGGCTGCAGGAAGGCATCTATCTCTGCTTGGCAATCCACAAACAGGAACCTGCCATCACCTGTGGCAGGCGTCTTCAGAGCCTAAGTTCTGTAGTTTCTTGAGTTGGTGCCTGCTTCACTTAGTACAAAAGAGGAGAAGGTGGGACTCACCTTTAACTTTTATCCCAGTGATTAACACAATCAGCTTGGATGTGGAAAACCCAGGTCCAATTCTTCCTCGCTAGAGGGTTGGGGAGAGGTTTTGAGCAAGGGTCTCCCACTTCTCAGGAGAGTGCTCTCACAAGGGGGGTTGGCTAGAGGATAGTCTGATGAGGTGCTGTCCCACCATGGATAAGAATGAAAGAGGGATTGGCACGGGGAGGGGTAGACCGGGGGTCTTCCACCTCGCTCAGGCCCAATGACCATATAAATATTTAGCCACAGTGAAACAGCTTCAACAGGAGAGAGACTGAGGGAATCTCATGCAGAGTATGCCATTGCCCAGTGATTAGTGCATCCTGCTTAGAAGTGGGAGACCACAGTTCAAATCCTTTTTCCCTCGGTGGCAGACAGGTGGGGAGTGAACACGAGTCTCCCCCATCCCAGTTGAGTGCTTGAATCACTGAGCTAAAAGTTGTAAGATGGACCCCCATCTCCTCCTCTGGCAGCAGTGGGAGAATTCTGAATGGAACCTAATCTCGTAGATGGCCTCTGAGCATGCCTACTGGACTAAGCGCTGCATATGACTTGGCAGCCGAAAGTATCTCTTCTCGTGGTTTGTGGATTGCTCTGTGGCAGTGCACATGCTCAAAAGCAGAAATATAAGCTCCAAGGGAACTTTCACTCTGAAATTTTAGGCATCAAGTCAGTTTAGCTGCCTACAGGTATCCAAGGGAGTTTTGTAGATTGTAAAAACCAACAAAGAGTCCTGTGGCACCTTATAGACTAACAGACGTATTGGAGCATATGCTTTCATGGGTGAATACCTACTTCGTCAGAGGCATGTAGATTGTAGTGGAGGCAAAACTGGGACTGAAGTGCCTATATTGACCTGGGGATCTAGATTTCCCTCTCCACAAGCACTCAAGGCTTTGACTTATAGCAGAAACTGAGATACTAAGTAATAAGTGTTTCTTACTTGCCTCCAGACTGATTAATCACAGCACATAATTCTTTCCTTATACCACGTCTACTGAAATGCTCTCTAAAAAGATTAAGTACAAAACTGTTCAGAGGAATAAAATTCTCTGTATCACCATCCACCTTAAGGATGTGTCATATCTTCCTCGTTCCTTTGAAATTTGCTGTGTCCTATTAAAATGTCTTGGGCACCATCTGCCTTAGCATGCAAACGGTTAGTACGCCTCTTATGAAACTGCTAACTTTTAAAAAGACTCCTATTACACTAAGTTGGAAAAGCAAAAAATGCTGATGTGAGAGGCAAGGCTGTATGTTTGATTATACAAGATTAAAAATAAGGTGCACTCATTAGCTATGTATCATAGGTTAGATTAAGTTCCTTGCTATAAATTGTCATATACCACTGTAAAGCAACACAGCCTGAAAAATTAAATGTAACAATTTTGTACTGATAGAGTAAAATGCCTTTTTAATCCATGTTTTATCCAACCTTTGTCACTGCTTGTATGCACAATACATATTAGTGTACTCTGCCACAAAATGAAATCTATCAGCAGGTTTAAGGGTCTAATCCCACAAGATACTGATGGCCCTGGCCTGGCATTCACGTCAGTGGATGTTGAGGGAACTCAATGCCTTGTAGGACATGTTTGACACATGTCAGGAGTGACAGAGCAACATCACTCAGGAGTTTGATAGGAAGTGAAGAAGCCAATTTAGAAACAGTATTTTGGGAATCCTTCATTCATACTTTTAATTGACACAATGTAATAGCAATCTCAATTGTCTCAGGTTAACATTTTTGGCCCAGACTTTAGTCTGCAGTTGAGGATGGGTGAGTGCAAAGGAGGTGGTAAACCTGATCCTGGGGCCATCTGGTTGCCAGGACAGTCCCAGGTATAAAGTAGATAATATACCTCCGGATTTATCCCCTACGCTGTGGGCCAGGAGCAGATTCCATGGGTAGGGAGAAACCTCGGGAGCCATAGCCACCTGATGTAAGATAGCTTTGGAGGCACAGAACAGTGCCAAGTAGCCATTGCAGGGCCCCATAGTTTTAGAATGGTTAATTTTGGGGCTGTAGGGCATCAGAGGCTATGTAAGATGTTACCGTTTCTCCAAACCATGCAAACAGACTTTGAACCTGACTCTATGTACGTGCATCATCAGTTCAACTGTCAGTGTGCCTTTCAGTGTTGCTGCCTTGTGTGTCTACTCCAGCTATAACAGAAATATTTACATGCAGGATTGGAGAGAGACTGTGGTGGCATGTCTCTGATAATGGCAGCAGGAGTTCAGGCATCAACTTCTTGATGGTGGTCACTTAAACTGCTTTTAGTCAGTCAAAGGCCTGTTTGCAAGCCAGCTAAGGGCCAGCACTGAAAATCTAAGAACATGCTTGGTCCATACTGACTCACAAGGAAATGCATCACTTCCTGCATCATCTAGGATTTCCCTGGAGATCTTCCACCCAAGCATTGGACACAGGCTAGCCATTGTCTATTTTTGAAGGTGTAGGTTTAGTGATGTACTATTAGTAAGATCTCTTCATGTGAACAGGTTGCCACCAATAGCCTTTGTTGTTTTCTTTTAGTAAATGTTTTCAGCTGATTTAAAAAAAAAAAAAAAAACTTAGACAGCACTTCTCTCAGTAGCATCAAAACAAGCAGCTGACTCAATGGTGAAGGTTAAGCTCCGACTGGTGATTCCATCCACCACTGCTGGAGAGGCATATTTCATTCCACAAGGGCAGCAGTACATTTCCAAAAATCCTTCTGTATTTTTTTCAGCCTTGGCAATTGAACTCCACCAGAAAGGCATGTGTATGTTACATTTGTGTGCATGTGCTTGTATCTACTGGTAGCAATTCCACAGTTAAGGCTGCAATGAGATTTACACTTAAAACTAAAATCTCTGTTTCTCACTCTCTGATTAGAGTCCTCACTTGTGATAAAATAACTCTCCATAAGCCCATTGGGTTCGCTGTGTGTTTTTTTCTGATCACATCTCCGACATAAGCCATTTCTGAAATTTTTTAAATTAAAAGTTTTGCTTTGCCCCTAGGACTAGCTCAGATTTGTCCACTATGGCTGATTTCTGATGCTCCCAGCCTGCTTCTCTCTCATCAGCTGTCCTCTGCAACAGCCCGAGCTGGGCTCTTTTGGAGAGAAGAAGATAGGCAGGGGCAAGGGCAGGCAGACACAGTGATTAGGGCAAATTGGGGAGGTGGAAGAGGTTGAGCTCCCTGCAAAGGGAGGCAAACACAAGTGACGGCAGTGTCCTGGAGTGGAGGATCTGCTGTGGGGAGAAGCTCTCTGCCTGTAGGCTGAGGCATTGACCCCTGGAGAGCTCTATTAACACCAGGGCTTTGGGTCCCTGGCATGCTGCAGCCAACAGCTTCATATGGAGCGCTTCAAATTCCGGCGGTTCAGTGCCAAACACTTCACCCTTTCGTGCTGCTGCCTCAGCTCCAGCCCACCATGTAGCAGCACCACAGGAGTTAAGTGACGCAATGCTGAGGCAACAGTGGACCAACTCTAGGAAATGACTTAGAGCCCCTACCCATCATTTTAAGTCTAACTAACTGCTCTAGCCCTTTCTTCCAGATTGTTGTTTTTCATCCCCAGTGAGGCAACCCAGGCAAGCTAAGAATATCCCAACCTATAGCTTGCAGGTAGCAATCAGTCATGCACTGCATGCCAACCTGCTGCCCTGCCACTGATTCACTGTTCTATCTGGGACTTAGATCCCAAGGCTTTTTCCATTAAGCCACCCTGCACCAAAGGGTGATTCACAATGCACAAGCTTTCATTCTTCACTCAAGTACCTAAAAGGAGTCGAGAGACAGGAATGGCATTTTAAATCCAACCAGTGGATGGTCTGTCTGAGATCTAATCAAGCATAGGGCTACTACATCATCTGTATGGGCCTGCACCTGTGCGATGCTACTGAGCATGCCCAACAACTGCTGACTTAATCTGGAATTGTGGACATTCAGTACCTCATAAGATTGGGTTCTTTCTCAGCTAGAATTAACATTAATTAATTAAATAAAAAGTCCTTGGTGGGGGAGGAGAGGACACAAGTTTTTCACTCTAAAAAGATTTTAAATACTATTATATTTTGAAAGCTCATGGCTTCTGAGACTGGCTATCACCTACTCTTCCTCCTTTAGTATCTGAGTTACCTGGATACCTGTTCAGGCAGGATGTGTCTAGTAGCAACTATGTAATATAAACATCCGGATGTGTCATCTAATTAAGAACTTTATCAGCAGCTGTTTGGCTACTGCTTTCTTACACACGCAATGGCAATAATTACTTTAGCATTTAGTAGTGTCACCTCCTTTGGAAGATGCATCATGCAGTGCCTAACACTGTTTTATATTGAAGTTTTGGTTTGAACTGTGGGTGTAGTGCTGCAAACTTCACTTACAATTAGTAGGACTTATGCAAGTGGCAAAACTGAGGCTTCTTATGCAAGCAAGTACTTGTCCAGGTGTGTGTAAGTGGCAGCCTCAAACCCTGAATTTGTATTAAAATTGTCAGAATTGAGAAGTCAAATGTTATTTTTGAGATTAATTTTGGCCAACTGGCATTACAGTTAACAGGAGAGTAATTGTTATTTAAAAGTTGTAGCAGCGTCATTTCTGCTCGTAAGTACATCATATAGATTTGTTCTGTTTGATTTGCATCTGCTCTTCTCATTTAAAAAGAATTTAAATTGTTTCATTTCTGTTTTAAAATGTATGAATAGAGCGCCATGGGCGTCGTGGCAGTTTACAAATACCTAGGACAAGCTCCCTACCCTACCCTGGAAAAGTTATCATCTAAATTAAATGGATAGCACAAGCAAGAATCTTTGTCCTCCCAGTTCTAATTACAGACTATGGAGGAGAGCCTGGATCAGTTAAAATAATTATCCTGTGGTTCAGAATTCAAATCCTCATTTACATTTCTCTGCTTCACTTCAGACCAACACCCCTGCTAATATTGGAATAAGTGATACAGTTTGCCATGGCAGCAAAGAATCAAAGTTCTGACTCAGTTGTTTAACCATAAGGCTCAGAAGCCTAAATTGCACAACAGTCATGTGTGCAAACTTGATGCTCAGAGTAGTACACCCAAATATAAAAACTGTGATGCAGTAATCAAAACAGGAATCGCTGTGATGTGGATGTGATTTATATTTTCTCAAAGTCGTTTCCTTCTGATGGCCCTTCCTCTTATTCCATTCATTTAATTCTCTTTCTTTCAATTATGAAGCCTATGGGCCTGATTTTTCTCTCACACCAGTTTTATACCTGAATAACCCCATTAACCTCAAGGGTTGGTGTATGCTGAGTGTACACCGGTGTAAGTGAGAGGAAAGCCCTATTTACCTGGGAGCACTGTAATGACGTAGAAGCTTGAATACATTCATAACATAACCTCACCTGTAAGAGCAATTGAGCAGGATCACTAGTGCCAGGATGTTACATTGATTTTTCCAGTGGGATTGTAAAGGCAAAAAGAAATACATTTAAGTCCATGCAACCAAGGGCGGCTCTAGGGTTTTTGCCGCCCCAAGCAGGCTGCCTTCGGCAGTTTGCCTGCTGTGGGTCCGCTGGTCCCGCGGCTTCAGCGGACCTCCCGAAGCCGTAGGATCAGCGGCCCCTCCGTAGGCACACCAGCGGGAGGTCCACCAAAGCCGCGGGATCAGCGGCCCCTCCGCAGGCACTCCGCCGAGGGAAGCCTGCCTGCCGCCCTCGTGGCTTGCTACCCCAAGCACGAGTGCCTGGAGCTGCCCCTGCCCACAACAGTTGATAGATGACTGAGCAGCATCTCTGCTGTAGTAGGAGTCAATGAGCAATACTTGAGCAATGAGGGAAAATTACAACTGGAGAAATACAAACACAGGAAATCTACTCAGCTGTGCAAACATACGATAGGAACAGAGGGGAAACGTTACTAATGAAAGCCATGGTTAAGTTGAAGATGCTGGACCAAATTCATTCCTGATATCACCCCACTGAAGTCCATGTCAATACACCAAGGATGAACTTGATCTCCTGACCAAGTAAGACCAATGGCTTCTCAGCTGCTAAGCAAACAGCACTGAGACCATTTTTAAAAGAACGTAGTCATTGTTATCATGGTGAGCAAACACACACAAAGCTCCCTCACCAGAAACCACTGCAAAGATGATCTGTACACACAGGCAGAGTTCCAAATTCATTTGAGAGGATAGATGCAGTCTTGTGTTTAAGGCTCAGATTAGGAGACAGGATCTTGGGATTCTGTTCCTGGCTCTGCCACAGACTTCCAGTGTGACCTTTGATAAATCTCTCAACCTCTTCCCTCTGTGAAATAGGGCTAATAATGCTTCCCTACCTCAGAGAAGTGTAGTGAGGTGTCCACACGGAGTACTGTAAAATTCCATAAAGCTACAATATTTAGGTGTCTACAGATACAGGCCTTGGATATAGTTATGGTAAATAAAATTCAGGCCTGTGAAATACTGAGGTTGTCTGATCTTGTATGAAGGAAGGAATGAAGTAGTTTTCCTAAAAGATGAATCAGACTTTTACCCATCCCATGTTGCTTCAAACTCATTTGCTCTTGCATGCCTTTGGAACATGAGCTCTTCAAGTGAGGACACCTGACATATCTTTTGCCTTACATACCCGCTGTCTAACTCAGCACTTCAAGGTGACCTGTGAAGGAAACAGGCTGGGCGTTTGCCTTTTTTAAATACTTTATGACAGAGAAAGAAGAAATACCAGAAAGATTGGGGGTTAAATGTTCCCAAATATTTTTACCTTATAAATATCAAGAATACATTGTCTTTCACCCCTGCTTTCTGCTGGAGGTCTAGTTCAGAGCAGTGTTTTTAGTTAAATCAGAATTAATGAAAAGCCAAGAGTTTTGAACAGACTAGAAATCACATCTCAGGTAATCAGATTTCACTTTTCTAGTATCTGCATAAATGAGGGTAGACAAGACCTGAACTTTTAGGGGACTTACCACTGTGTCATTTGTCTACCTGCAACTCTTGAAGTCAGCAGACGAGGAGCCTCATCTGCTGACAGAAAAAAAACAAATAGAAAATAACCTTAAGAAAAGTCATTCCTTCTTTATATATTGTAAAGAAGCAATAGAGCGCACAAGCTTTCGCAGGTCACCCTTTAAAAGTTATGGGTACAAGTACATGCCACAGAGAAGGGGATGTGTTTGGATCAGCATGGTCACTCTGTTATCCCTATGCCTTCACCAGAGCTCTGCTGGCTGCCAACACACGCACCCCCTCCAACAGACTCGTCACCTCTCACTGATACTGCAGAAACACGGCACCCTCTGCTGAGCCCCAACCCCCATTTAATTACATCTTGTATAACTAGGTGCTGGGTCCTGCTGCAAGAAGGGGAGCAGTAGGCAGCCTAACTTTTCCTTCCCCCAAAATGAGTGCGGGGCTTGCACACTATGAGAAAACTCTCTCCTGCCGTACTGCTGAACATGCCTTCCCAGCCACACACCCCTAACTAGAATCTTCTAACGTCCAAGTGATAAATATCTCTATCAGGACCCCCCCCGACCCAGCTGCTGAACCCTCATATACACACTCGTTAGCAAGCAACCCTTCTGAGCCCTTCTCCCAGGCTGCCAAACCCTCTGACAAGCCGCCTTCATCAAACAGCCGCCACCTGGTTATGGAGGAGGGCAGATTAGATTATCACAGTTGTCCCTTTTGACTTGAGAATCTATGAACACGCTTATACCAAGTACAACCTCATGCCGCTGTTCCCAGCAGGGAAATCCTCCCAGAAGATACCTACATCCCCTGCTTCCCTGGAGCAAACCTCTGCTACCACTTGTCATCCTCTTGCTCCCAGCCACCCAACCTCCACCTTTTAAAAGCTGGGGCCTCTAGTCTTAGAGTAAGGGCGGGGGAAATGGGAATAGTGTCTTCTACTTCTTTCCTCTATTGAAAGAGCTAAGAGAGCTAAATAAACCCTAATTGTGTCTTATTCAATTTGACCACGTAGGGCCTGATCCAATGCCCATTAAAGTCAATGAGATCCTTTCTACTGGCATTACCAGATGCTGGATCAGGCCATTAATCAGCTACATTTAATGTAATGTACAGGGCAGCTGATTTCAGAAATAGCACAGCTTTATGTGGCTGAGTTGTTCCTTTTTTCTAATTCTCTCACTAGATGTGAAACATCTGATTGGGCCATGAGACCTACACAATATGTGGAAACCGATGAGATCTTGAAAGGGGCTGACTCACTTTTTTACTGAACGTGCATTGGCAGTAAGACAGCCACACATGCTAATATTTTTAACAAAAAGAAATGAATGTTATTTACTAATGTGCTGCTGCTACCTGCTGGACAGCATGCATAGCACAGGGACATCATTACCTAACAGAGTGTGAGTGGCAATAAAGAAGTTGATCAGAACAGACATTTATTAATAGTTTGCTACCCAACCCAAAAGGGCTTGATCCTGAGAAATGCTGGGCACTTGTAACTGTTGTTGATTGCAGATATAACGACAATGTAAACCCAAAGGACCCAGTTCTGCTCTCATGCCACTGTAAATGAGGAGGAAGGTCATAAAAGGCAATGAAAATACACCAGTCTACATTAGAGTAAGTGATGAGAATCAGCTGCAAATTGTTAGGAAATTTTCAGTTAAGATTCCACGTTACCTGTCCTTCTTTTTCAGTGTGCACATCACAATTACAGAGGGACAAAATGGCTCTGTCAAAATAAGAACTGGCATAAACTTTGACCCTTCCCTCAGATCACATCAAAGCCAAATCTTTTTAAAGGTTTGGAAGTGACCTAGTTAAACCTTTCCCCCACCTCTGGCTGGGATCTCACACAAAATTATTATTCGTTGAGCTCCATCAACATGCTTGACACTGCACTACCATATAACAGAGCCAGCCAGCCCCAAAGACACCAACACTCTGGCTTCTCCTGTCCTATATAGGGTTTATCTCACTATTCTTGATTGGCCACTACCCTGCCACTGTGTGGCCATTTACTCATATGCCAAGTGTGGGTAGAACACTGCCAGTCTGATCTGGTAGCATTTCACATTCTCTTTGCACCAAATGATTACACAAGATGCATGACAGTGCGGAATGAAGCCCCTGGAATTCACACTGCACCTAGGCGGAGCCACATTTCCCTGCTTTAAGCTTCCCATCTAGTCTTCTCTGCTAGGGCAGCTCCAAATCAGGCTAAATTCAAAATAGGGACCAGTGGTTACCACCTGCTGCTAATAGGGAGAGCCACAGAACATACAAGTGCGGGAAGGGCAACCCCACAAAGAGAGAGGAAGGGATGATATTGAGGCTAAGGCACTAGGCTGGGTCTCAGGAGATGTTCCTGGCATGGGGCCAGATTTTCAGAAGAATTCACAATGCTACAGCTCCTGTTCAGATACCTAAATGAAGTGGTTGGATTTTCAAAAGTTCTCAGCAACTCCCACTGTTCTCAATGGGAACTGCTCTGGTGCAGAGCACTTCTGAAAAACCTGGCCACCTCATGGAGATGCCTGAATGGAATCTGAGCTTTACTGAAAAAAATTATCTAGCCTAAGTTATATGGCCGTGTCTATATAGTGTCTGAGCACCTCTCAGTCATTATTGTATTTATTGTCACAACTCCCCATGAGGTAGGGCACTGCTATCATCCCTATTTCACAGATTGGGGCTGACGTGCAATGAGATTAAGGGGCAGGTTTTTAAAGGTGTTTTAGCAACCACTGACGCAGATAGATGCCTAGTGGAGTTTGGCTCCTAGGCACTTCTGAAAATTCCACTAGGCCCTACCTGCAACTTTAGGTGCCTAAATGCCTCTGAAAACATGGTCCTAAATTACTAGCCAAAGGTCACCCAGGAAGCCTGTGACACAGCAGGAACCTGAGGCCTAGGCTAGTGTCCTAACCAGTGGACAATCCTTCCCCTCTAAAAAAAAAAATCTAGCCTCAATTATGCAAGCTGAGAACCTGAAAACGGCACCTTCTCTGTCTCTATGGCTAAGTTCCCTAGTGGTAAACTGTGATAACTCTTTCCTACCTCAGCTATTTAGGGGGGGTGTCCATTGCTGTTTGTGAGGTGCATGATGCTGGCAGGGGTGTATAGGTAGCTACCGGTAGGGAGGTGGAGTGATAGGAAGGCGGTAGAGAGAAAAGACTATAGCAGCATGGAGTCCATTTGAATTTCGGAATGCTTCTCCTAACCAAAGCAAACCTCTGAACTGTTGGAGGTTTACCGATTGCTAATCACAATAGGATCATTTCATGCTAACACAACACAGGGAAACGTGACCTGCTAGTCGGCAAATAAGACAATGTAACATAATACAAAGGAATTGCACCTTCTGCTCTTCTAGTAAATCCCTCTGAGCGCTGCATGCTGCATATATATATCACTGCTATAGAAACAGCAAAGGCTTTGCATATAGGCCATGTTTCAAATTAAGATTCCCAAATATTAAATTTCCTTTAGCTATAAGATCACTGATGCATATTAAATAAAGAGCATTGCCAAAGCCTGCTAGTGTAATTGCCTTGTGGATTTTGTGATGTTCACTGAATACTAATAGTTGGCAGATGTTTTTAGCAACCTATGCAATGTGCATCTATTGCAGTAGTTTGCAGCTTATCTAAACACCAACTATATTCCCACCCACCCAGGCTGCTTCCCTCCTAATTTATACCCCCCCTCAAAGAGCCTATGTTTAAGTGACTGTCCTTCTGATGACAAGGATGGGACACAGCTTCCTATTGTGACTGACAATTCTGTGCCTTGCATTGGCGAGAAGAGAGTTAGAGCACAGAGGCAACAGGAACCAAACATGTTGCTTCTTTGGAACATCTTGTCCCTGTTGGCCTGGGAAACGAGAAGCCCAAGTCAGATCCTTGGGTCAGCAGCTCAGTACACTGCACAGCTACTAGTGAGTCAGCCAATAAATATGTTACGTATTAACTGGTATTTGAATTACATACCTTATTCTTTTATACACCATGTCCTATAAGTTAGAACCAACGAACATCTCATGCTGCTAAATTGATGCCAGTAAATTACACACATTTATTTAAAAATGATATAGTCAATGTGCATCTGCACTAAAGTAATTAAATATCTATTTTTCAATTATCAGTTTATTCATATGTAGCATTACCTCTAATGCTCAAACATTTGAGAACATTCATTTTCAGCTGTTACTATTGTACATACTTTACAAGAGTAAGATAGTTCTTAACTCCCTTCTTTATACCTTATTCATTTTCTAAATTTCTCCAGTTAAAACACCACCACATTTCTAGGTAGGAAGTGAATATGTTCCACAACTGCAGTGACAAATTGTATTTTTCATGTTACCAATGACCACTCACCAGGCCTCTGGTTAAGAATTGACCTCCCCAGGCCCACCACTAACATTTCTGATCATTTGAACGGTTTCACACAGCTGCCATGTTAAAAACAAAGCAACTGTCAGAGACAATTATTCCCATGTCCCCCCACTGGGCTGAACTTCAGACTATACCAGAGTTGGGCAAACTTTTTGGCCCGAGGGCCTCATCTGGGTTGGGAAATTGTATGCAGGGCCATGAATGTAGGGCTGGGGCAGGGGGGGTTGGGGTGTGGAGGAGGTGCGGGATGTGGGAGGTGGTGCAGTGTGCAAAAAGGGACTCAGAGCAAGGGGTAGAGATGCAGGAGGGGTGCAGAGTGCAGCAGGAGGCGCAGGGCAGAGGGTTGGGGTGCAGGAGGGGGCAGAGTGTGGGACCGGGCTCAGGGAAGGGGGGTTAGGAGTGCAGGAGGGGGTTCAGGGTGCAGGCGCTGGCTTGGCACCGCTTACCGCAAGCAGCACCAGGGTGGCAATGGCTTGCAACAGGGCTAAGGCAGGGTCCCTGCCCACCCTGGCCCCTCACCGCTCCTGGAAATGGCCAGCATGTCTGGCAGTGGTTCCTGGGGGGGGAGGGTGAGAAGGGGGCAGGGGCCTCTGTTGCGCACTGCCGAGGGTGACCAGATGTCCCGATTTTATTGGGACTGTCCCGATATTTGCTTGTTTGTCCTGTGTCCCGACCGATGTTCGGTCGGGACACTGGACAAACAAGCAATCTTGCCCTCCGCTGCGGGACAGGCAGAGCCCGGGTGGGGGGGGGGGGCCCCCCCCCCCGCCCCCAGCCATGCTCCCTCCTTCCCCCATTGGATCCCTCCCCAAATCCCCGTCCTGGCCCCACCCCAGCGCTGCACCCTCGCTGCCCCATTTGATCCCTCCCCAAATCCCCGCCCTGGCCCCGCCTCTTCGCCAAGCACCCACATTCCTCCTCCTTCCCAGACTTGTGCTGATCAGCTGTATGGCAGTGCAAGCCTGGAGGGAGGGAGTGGCCCCCAGCACTCACCCTGTGAACTGCTCCAGTCCAACTTCTCCAGGAAGGTGAGCACAGTCTGGCAGAGATCCCGCAGCAGCTCCCTCCACCCGAGCCCCTGGTAGAAGCCGGGGCAGGCCTGGTCCTCCTGCGCTGCACCTATGGCTCACGGAGCGACCTGGCCCAGGCGGGGAGGGTGGCCGGGAAGCGAGCCAGGCTGCCTCGGGGATCTAGCGGTGCGCAGCATGTGGGCTTGGCAGCTCCGGGCCGGGGTGCGCTCAGCTGTTGCGGCCACCATAGAATCGGGTGGAGACGGGGCTGTGCCGTCTGGCAGCAGCGGCGAGGAAGAGGGCATAAGATACAGATTATGGAGGGTGCAAAGTCTGGTTTAAGATCGGGTGGCATAAGGAATACATAATCTGCAATACCCCTGGTTGGAGGTAAAGGGTGATGGGTCAAAGTACAGACATTGAGATACGAGGGTTTAAAGTTCCTCCGCCGCTGCCCACCCCCACCTCCCAATATTTCATCTTTGTCATCTGGTCACTCTAGCACTGCCCTTGCCTGCGAGTACCACTCCCGAAGCTTCCATTAGCCACAGGTATCCATTCCCGGCCAATGGGAGCTGTGTGTGTGGGGGGGGTGCCTGCAGGTGAGGGCAGCTCACGGAGCCCTCTGCCCCCCCTCCCCCGGGGCCACAGGGACATGGTGCCAGCTGCTCCCAGGAGCAGCGCAGGGCCAGGGCAAGCAGGAGCCTGCCTTAGCCCCACTATGCCACAGGGCTGGCAATCCCGCGGGCCAGATTGAAAGCCCTGATGGGCCAGATCCGGCCCACGGGCTGTAATTTGCCTTCCCCTGGGCTATGCACTCCTGGATCAATTACAGATACAATACCTCATGGCCATTCAAGGCTACAGAGAGGGGTCTGATTCTCCATGGCCTTCCACTTCTGTAACCATTTCAACCTGTGCACATAAGGTGTAAATCATTACTTGTCATCTGCAAGCCTGGCCTCACAGACAGAACGGGCTAGAAGGAAGTACTAATACTCATGGTAAAAACTCATTAAATCATTTTTTCTATAAAATATGCTTACTGAACACATGATGATGTCATGTGGTACATAGGTTTTATTGGCACTTGGCCTGGATGACCTGAGTAACTTACACATTACTCACAAAATGGCAAATCAAAGCAACCACCACTTTATGCTGATAAAATTTTTATACCCACACTTCAGCATCACAGATTCTCTAGACACAAATGTGCTCTCCGTTATAGCTCTCTAGAAACTTTGCCTCTCTGGAGAAATTTTAATGATTAAGGCCCCAGTGCTGCACTGAAGCCCATAGGACTAGCCAAGAACCAAAAGTTAATTATATCACATGCAACAGTCTTTGCAGGTTTGGGGCTTAAATCAGATTAAAACAGCACCCCCCCCTTTATTCACTAGTCATAGCAACACCCCCCCCTTATTCATTAGTTACAGCAATATCCCCCCTTTATGCACTAGTTACAGCATTTCTTTCTAATGAAGTAGATGTTACACAGAGTAACATCCCAAAAGTTCCACATTGTGGTCACAAAACTCCCTAGAACTGTATCTATGTAGGAAAAGAAACACAGGAATGGAATTCATTATAGCAAATCTAAGAATTACTGGAACTAAAAAAGCATAGCATTGTAACAGGTTTTTTTTGCTATCAAATGAAAAAGGGCAAGAGAGAACATAAACTTTAAGGAGTGTTCTTATTTCCACAATAACGCCACTATTCACATTGTTCTTATCTAACGCTCTGAATGGGCTGTTATTAAGTTATTTCATGATGCTACCCAGGAAAATAATATTTTCTGTTATTAAATCATAGAATCTAGAGATGGGCAAGATCTTATTAAGATATCTAGTCCAATGCTCTGCCAGTGCAGGCTTGTTCCCCACTGCATGGGTTTGCGGCCCTGTCAAGTCTGCTTTGTTCAACTCTGTCTGCTTTTCCCCTGTTGAGACTGAGATGGGGAGGAGTCTACTTCTGGAGCTCTCTAGAGATGTGGGCAGTGGCAGCTATCCCTTCTATCTGCATGGTGCCACCTGCTCTTCCCATGGATGGGAAGCTCCTACCTCCTCTGGGCTCTTTGGGGTTGGGGAATAAGGCCACTATAACCTCTTCTGCATCTTCTGACTGTGCAGCCCCAGCTGGTCTCCCCAGAGGTGTGAGGATTCTTGGGGTGCACAAAGTGATGGGGCCAGTGTATCCTCATCTATCCCCTTCTGGCTGACTGGCACCAGCCTCTCTTTCTTCATGTCTTCATTCTAGTGTAAACAGGATAATTGCCTATGCTCCAGGGCAGAATGCCTCAGAATTGGCAGCCATTCCTCTTAGCACAGCTTGTTGTGCTGCTAAATGATTTATATTATGTCATACATTACTAATAACAAAGACAGACGGGGGTGCTGGAACAATTTGTATAGTGGGGAGAGGAGGGGCTGAGAGCTATTGACCTTGTATAAACCTTGTATAGAATGGAAACGACTTCTGCAGCAACACCCCAGCACCTAGTTCCAGCACATATGAAGACAGACATCACTGGGTTTAGCTGTCCCAGAGCAGATTTTACACCTATCTAAAAAGATACATTGTTTCTGCCACTAGAGGATACTATAGACACAACCACTCCTGACACATCTAATTGTAATTATTTTTGACATTAGCCTGGAGGTCTTAGCACTGCAGTGAGTTATTGCTCTACCTGGCTGTGGTACTGCACAAGGGAAAAATGGTGCCAAAGTAAAATTGTGTCATCAGTAGGACTGGAATTTTATTCAGAGGTTTTTCATGTTAAAAACACTCCTCATCTAATACTATGACTTCATTTTCCGTCCTCTTCTATGAAATTGGACTTCAGGGCTGGCCATGTGGGAGGGAGAATGACTGTTCCTGAACTTGGACTCTGAGTGGCTAACACAGATCCACTGGTAGTTAATATGCTTAGTATGTAAATAATGTTTTTCTTCAGGCATTAACCAGTCCCCAAGACAGTCTTGAGAGGTAATAGGTATTATTTTACAGATGAGGAAACAGACATGGAGAGGTTAAGTGACTTACCCAAGGTCACAGCAATAATGAATGCCAGAGCCAAGATTAGACATCAGTCATTTCTGGCTGCCAGTCATCTGCTCACAAATTTGTTTTAAAACTGCCTATTGGGGTAATAGATAACAGAATGGCCATGGAGCAGCAGCATACCATTCTCTGGCCTTGTTTTCACTGCAGAATTAACTTGAGTCATGACCAGGATGTAAATTCATATGGAATATTTTCTGGAGCCCCTCCCAGACCTCTCCCAACATGCTATAAAATCTCCCGGGGGGTTGAAAATATTAACCAGAGCTTGGCTGAATTTAAGTCCTGGTTATGACATAAGTGTTGCCCCTAATTAGAGTCCTGTCCACTCTCAAAAATCCTTAACCCAGCTGTGGTGATACTTTTAACCTGAGTTGACTGGTCCATCAAGAGAAAAGCTTGAGTTAGCACAACTCATCAGCTGCTAACACAACCACTCTGCGCAGCTCCCGAGTTGTTTTGTAGTGAAATCACTCGCACTCAAGCAAGGCTAACTTCAGAGGAGCTATCTTGAATTAAAATTTTTTATTAAATTATGTTAAAAAATGTGAACAGTATAGAGTTTAAGCATAGAAGTTTCTGGTTATCAGGGAATAACACACAGATTATCGAGGGTGCAAAATTTGGTTTAAGATTGGGTGGCATAAGGAATACATAATCTGCACTATCCCCGATTGGAGGTAAAAGGTTGATGGGTCAAAGTACAGACATTGAGATATGAGGGTATGAAGTTCATAAAGTGGCTATGTTCGAGTGTGGGGTATAATGAGTGGATATGATGATGAGGATGGATTGACCCTCATTAACGGAGAAAGTCTCTTGGTCCCTTTCTCATAGTCGAAGAATAATGTCACTCTGGCTCACGCCTCCTGGTACTGTTGGTGGCTGGTGATGTGCTCGATGTAGATGTTCCTGGACCATCGGATGATGTCTGAGACCATGAGTCACCGCATGAGCCATGCGTAGCATCGACCAGTCCCGCAGGTTCACAGCACACGCTCATTGCAGGGGGTCCCAGGCGTCCAGGGCTCCAATGATCAGGACGTCCATCTGCACCTCATAGCCCTTCGCTCTCAGGGTGTCAGCCAGGAGGGCGTACTTTTCCAGCTTCTGAGCTTGCGCTTCGCAAAATGCTGGGGGTCTATTCTCAAAGGAGCCCGTGATGTCAACAAGGATGATCTTCTTCTTGGTCTCATTGGTGACAACGATGTCAGATCATAGCTGGCTGTTGGTACTGGGGATGGCGCAATTCATGGACATCTCCCCCCGGGTGTGATGCGATGGCTTTCACGAGGCGGTTCTGGATGGTGTTGTGGCACAGCTGCAAGGCTCTAGAGTGAGGTTTGCAGCTGCGCAGAACATGGGGCAGGGTCTCATTGGAGTAGCCACACTTCCTGCAACGCTTGTCTTTGTTCCCCTGGTGGACAGCTCCGTTAAGTGGGACGCAGATGAGCCGGGCACGGTGGATGAACTGCCAGTCGGCGAAATGGGTGAAGCCACCCCCAGCGAGGAAGTGGTTGTTGGCGTCCCACTTGCTGGTCAACTCAAAGGCTTTACCCTGGTCCAGTTTACGCTTCACGGTTTCCACGTACAGTGAGTGGATGGCGGCCTTCAGGGTCCTCTCCAGCAAGCTGCTTACACTCAGGGTGACAATGGTGTTGTCAGACCTGATCTGTGGCACCTGGACTCCCAGCTCCTGTTCTACGGTGAAGACATACCCTATATATGTTTTCCTTAATATGCATAGAAAACTATTGGCTTAACAAGGATGCATCAGCAAGTCTGAAGAAGCTATGCTCTTTAGCAACTTACCAGGAGTACCTATTTTTCTGTATACTCCAAACAGTTTAAAATATACTGTTTTTCACAAACACTCTTAAGAGTATCCTGAAATAAGGCCACTAATTATATATTTATTAAGCAGGGTAAAATGGATTTATTTGGGTTTAGATGCCATTGGGAGTTGGGCATCTAAGTGGTAAAGATAAGCACATTTCCGTTAGCTGCTTTCAGGTAAATCTGCAGCTTTAGGGGCAAGTAATTCAGACCCTGGGTCTGTGTTGGAGCAGATGGGCGTGTCTGGCTCAGCAAGACAGGGTGCTGGAGTCCTGAGCTGGCAGGGAAAGCAGGCGCAAAAGTAGTCTTGGCACATCAGGTGGCAGCTCCCAGGGGGGTTCTGTGATCCAGTCAGTCACACTTTCTATTCCAGAGTGAATGGAGACCAGGTTAAATTTAACAAGTGAATAACAGCCAAAACCTCCGTCTCGCCTTATAGTCTGTTTGCTTTGCCTACAGTAATATTAGCCCCGACCAGGTCTGGAGTGGTCTGGCAGTTACTATATCAAGGGCAGCCATCTGAAGAGCTTCTGTTCAGCTGTAAAGTTTTTTTTAACCCAATCTCTGCCATATGTTTTCAGGAGCTTATGTTCTGCTGCTTCCCTGTGAGACATTATGAGTAACAAAACAGCTCAGATCATGATTAGAAACAGAAAATATTCCTGACGCACTGTATAAAACACAAACTGTCACCTTCTCATTTGGAAATACAAGCTGTGGTCTTTGTAATGTGCGTGGGTGGCAAATATCAGGAGTGACTCCCCAAAGCCAAACTGCAACTCTGAATTTCCTGGCATTTGTCTGTTTGTGTCATAATCTTTATATCATTTAAACACAGGGCTGGTATTTCAGTTACTCACTGAAATCTGACATCAGAGATCCTGAGGCTCTTTTATGTGGTAAGTTGGTAATTACAGGACTTTTTGCCTATTGAACTCTGGTAACTCACTCTTTTAGTCATTTAGATTTACACAAAATATTATAAGGTACCCAGCCAGGGCTCTAGGTGCCTTAACCATGTATTACTGGCGAGTCTCATCTTACGCTGAGGTTACGGTCCGCTGTCAGTGTGTAAAGCAAAAGTCGTGTATAGTCAAAAGCACTCTGCCAGCGCCACAAGGACTGCGGGCAGGTTGCCTCCGGCAGCTTGCCTGCAGAGGGTCTGCTGGTCCCACAGCTTAGGTGGACCTCCCGCAGCCACAGGCCTAGCGGACCTTCCGCAGGCAAACCGCCTGAGGCAGCCTGCCTGCCATGCTTGGGGCGGCAAAATCCCTAGAGCCGCCACTGAGTGTAATGGCAGGCGGAATCGCCTGCACTACAGCTACAGTATTTAAATTGCAACAAAGAGTCCTGTGGCACCTTAAAGACTAACAGATGTATTGGCACATAAGCTTTTGTGGGTGAATGCCCACTTCGTCAGACGCATGAATATTTGAATTGTTATTTTTCTCTTGTTTTTTTTTGCCGACCACGCAAAGCTGCATTTGCGCATGTTAAATGCATGTAAGATGATACTCACCTGTATAGCCTGCTAACTTAAAACCAGAAAGGAAAAAAAAAAACACAAAAAACAATGCAGTCATAAATCACAGCCATTGGTGCACCCTCCCTCCATGCAAGCACCTAGTAAGAGAAATGGATTTTGCAGATTACCCCACAGGCCAAGAGATCCATGTTGTTTGTAACAGAGAGAAGGAGTAAATTCAAAAATGCAATACACCTCACAGACACTGTCCTCTTTCAGACTGAGGGGGTACATGTTTCCCTCTCAGACAACACCATTGGCTGTGGCAACAGTGCATGGAAAGAGAGTTAATCCTTCAAACTAGCCCAATCCAAAATCATGGGGATGCAGGTTTTCAAAAGTGCTTGGCATCTGCAACTGGGGCAACATTTTTGGAAAGCTCAGTTCCCATCAGGGAACCTAAACAAGGGCCTGGTTTTCCAAAGTGCTCTGTATCCAATGGACTGAGCGCTTTGAAAAAATCTGGCCCCAACCGTAGATGCCAAACACCTGTTAATCTGGCCCTTAGTTTAAGGGCTTGTCCACAACAGAAAAAATTCCTTCCTGTAACAGCAGCTGTCCTCAATAATGCATCTGCCCTGCTTACAGCAAGTGTGGATAAGGTGTTTTAAACACTGTGAGTAAAATTTTCCAAAGCACATAAGTGACTTGGGAGTGTAAATCCTCCTGAAAGTTGCTGGGTCTGCCTGCCACTGGAAAAGTGATTTCAATGGGACTTAGAAGAATCAGCAGTTCTGCTGCCTCCACTAGCAGTTTTTAGCGACAAAGCCAAAACCAAACTCTAAGCCTTATATACAGCAGTGCAACCTCCTCATTGCTGCACTATGGGTGCCAGTTTTACTCCTTATATCTTTCTAGGAAATGTATGTTTTAGATTCCTGACAGAATGTGGCTTTGAAAAGCTTCTCTTGGGTGATGATGTTTGGCCAGGACTTTTGCTATTTCAGGGGATGACTGGGTTAATTAAAAAACCTCTTTGATTGGACTTGGTGCAGTTGACTACAGTTCCTTGAACTCCACTAGGATTTTGACTTAACTGCCATGTGTGGAGGGTCTCCTGGATGCCAGAGGTGCACAGATGGGATGTGTTCATCACTGATTGATTGTTTCGTTGTACAAGGGAGCAGGGTTCAATTAAATTTCAAAAAACTTAAATTACTTTTTTAAAAAATGAGTAGTGATTTTGTTATCCTTTCCTTTCTAGAGTAGGCTGCGCCAACACAATATCAGCTGCAGCCACTCCCCTGAGTCCCTCTTAACCCCATTCCAAACCTCTATTTTTGTCTAACATGGGTCAGGTGTGGAACATTTATTTTGCTGGTGAGCAGTTACACAAGTATTCCTAGTGAGACTACTGGCATGAGGAACTGCTCACCAGTGGGAGCCAGTGGTTCACAATCTGGCCCAGAGCTCTCAATATACTCCCTTAAACTGTATTTTTTATTTACTCTTACTTATTTCTTTTGATTTATATAAACATTCAGTGAAACGGGGCCCTTAGCCTGTATTCTAGGCTCATCTTGACATGTTGTAAAAAACTGATAGATTAAAAACAGATTACTGCTGTTAACACACACACACACACATATCCCTTCCCTCGATAAATAACATAATCACCCAGCATTCAAAATTTTAGTTAAGATCTTCAAAGGCTCCCACCCAAGTTCTCCCACCCCTTCACAGCTAGAAAAACAAATGGATCTGCCTAGGTCAGGACCCAGTATTGAGAAATGTTCAGTTGCACACATCCGCCTAGGGAGTTCTCAATACAGGGGAGAACCTGCAAATCAGTTACCAAGCTGACCAAGTGAAAGAGAGAGTTTTCTTTTTGTTATTTAAAAAGACATAATTGTATTTATAGTTCTTCTGTTTTAGGCCCCAAGCCTGCAAATGGCTAAACACATTTAACTTTATGCCTGGGAGTAGGCCCAGTTACTTTCAATGGAATTTCTCAAATATAATTATGTGCATAACTGTTTGCAGGACTGGGGCCATGTTCAGTAAACTGCCTTGGTCTAGTAGAGGTTAGAGCACGGGACTGGGATTTAGGATTTCTTTTCTGTCATGGACTCAGTGTGTGACTTTGAGCAAGACCTCTAGCCTCTCTGTATCTCAATTTCCCCATCTGTAAAAGCAGGATACAACACTTGGAGAGCCTCAGAAGGAAAGCTCTATAGAAGCACAAAACATTTATAATTTATTAATCAGGAAGAATGGGGATTTAATAATCATCCCAACCAGAGCTTAAACTCCTACATTGTTCGCTTCTTTTCACTTTTCAAATCCCTCAGCTTGGGGTTTTTCTAAACAGTACAGAAGGGATGGGAAAGGGTAATACAGGCAGAAACCCTAAACTATTCTGCAGATCTGTCAGAGAAGTTCTTTTTATGAACATTAGCCTGGGTAAAATTTCCAAAAGTGCCTAGGTAACTTAGCAGCCTAAGACTCATTAATTTTGAAAGTAATTGACAGTAAATGGGGCATGGGAGCCAAAGTGTCTAAGTCATATAGATGCTTTTGAAAATATTATCCTGTTCCCTTGTAGGAAGTCAGGGAATCCCACTAATTTTTACAATGGAATTTGGGAGGATATGCAAGTGCACAAGTTAATTTTAACTTCTGGGATGAGAAACATGATCGAAAGAGGGATCTCAGTTAAGTCAGCTATACAGGTTTGCTGCCGTTTCCCTCTAGAGCAGTGTTTCTCAACCTGGGGTCAGGTCATAGGATGGGTTTAGGGAGGGTCGCAACCAGGCCTCGTGTTAAAGGGTCAGAAGCAGGGCAAGTGTCTGGGGCCCCCGGAAAGCAAATGTACATATATCAGCCCCAAGACCCATGAGACTGAAGCCCTTAGGAGCTTAAGCCCTATGTCCTATACCGTGTGGGATTGAAGCCTCATACCCTGCAGCACTGAAGCCCTGAGCCCCTAGGAACTGAACCCTGCATCCTGTGGGGCTGAAGCTCAGACCCCACACCCTGCAGGACTGAAGTCCTGCGCACGGAGGGGGTGAAGCCCTGAACATAAGGTAGGGAATCACAATTTTCCTTAGTGGGAGGGAAGTCCAAAGTGGGTCACCAGCACAAAAAGGTTGAGAAAAACTGTGTTAGAGTGATATCCACCCTTCAGTGCAGCTGAAACGAGCAGCAGGCAAGCCACCACACAAACTCAAGTCTGGAGAGAGGGGCAAGGCTGAAGGTTTAACCCTATTTACGTATTAGTTAATAAGGCAACATTGCCAAGTAGCCCATTTGTATAAATCTTCTCACATCACAACTCAGAGATGCTGAAATAACAGCTGATGGGCAAATTGCTTCATATTTGAAAACCATTCAGCTGTCTGCAACCATGGAATTGCTAAAATAGTGCCCAAAAGCTTGGTGCATTATCTCTTTAAAATCCAAGACTGAGTGAAGAAAAACTCCTCCTACAGGGTGGTGGCCCTATAAGGAAGGCAGTTTGCAGCTTACAAAATCCCCAAGCACTTGCTGCTTTAGTTGTTACTGTTCTGTTTGAAGGATAGAGCTGCCTGACTCCTTCTTAGAAAGCAATACTGTAAACATGGCTCAGAAATTTGTGCAGAGCAAAATCAAATCTGATAAAGTGGCTGTTTTTATAAAGCCAAACTGTCGTTACTGCCAGGATGCAGTGGAATTACTCAAGAAATATTCCTTCAAGAAAGGCCACCTGGAATTCATTGATATCACCACCGAAGATATGGATGGCATTCAGGATTATTTCCGGCAGACAACAGGGGCAAAAACAGTAAGTTTTTCAATTATTCATATTTGACAGTTGCTTAATTGTGGTCACAGTTTTCTCATTCATGTAGTGACCAACAGTGTGCTAGATGCTCTGAAGGCACAGAGGGCAGGTCCCTCTCCTGAGGAATTTGCAGTCTAACTAGGTGGAATAGAAAGGGAAATAAAATACAGCCAAAGAATTTATTTTCTCATAATCCTATTTAATTGGTTTTAATGTTCTTTGTGGTGTCTTTTGTTTGTTCTCTTGTAAAATGCCTTCCCATGTTCAGAGTAACTGCAGTATTGCTGTCTTGTGTGCTGTAGTATTTTAGTTCACTAAGGTTCACCATTCTCCTCTCTTAGTGAGTCTCACATCTGATTGGTGTTCCATAGCTACTATGTAACTAGTTTGTCTAAGGTGTGTGATAACTTTTATAGAAATTGTTCGGCTTCCCTACTGGATTTCTATGAATTTGAATCAGTCAGGTTAATTGTATCTATGATGCCTTAGACATAACAATAAGCACCTTCCAAACAGCCAAAAGTTGTGATCCCTTGGGTTGTTTCTGTGAGGAGGAAACCTGGATGATGGAATCAGCTATTTGTTCAATGCAATCTCTGTTTATTTACAAAGACTTATTTTCCTGAACACAGCAGAGGATGGTTATCTGCTCTGAGTCTCTTTCAGCCAGCACTGGGTCAAAAAGCTCTATTAGCTTTTTCTCTGGGCCATGCTGTCTGTGTCTTGTCTGGTGTCCTTGCTGCCTTCTCTCAGCTTTTCTGGTCTTTCTGCTGTTTCTGTCAGACACCCAGATGAACACAGCTCAGATCCAGTCAATGCTCTACTCCTGCATTTGCCTTGTCATTCACCAGGGATACCCTTTGACCCTTACAGTTCAGATTCTACTCAAGCCTTGCCGAGTGCATGTGTTTGGGGTAATTCTCCTATTGTGTCATCTATCTGGTTTTCTAAATGAGCATAATGGCTTCTTATAACTATATTAAATGGAAGATGGTGGACACGCTTCCCCCAGTTTCAAAGATGACTCTTCACAACTCATAATAAGCCTAATATTAACTCACTCTGAACAGACTGTTCTTGCCTTGTCACTTGTACTGTACGAGTAGCATGGAATCTTAATGTACACAGACACTATGGTGATAAGCACCATGGAAAACCTGTTCATAAGTTAACCTTTGACAACACAAGCAAAGCGAAAGTATGGTCTAGTAGCTTGAGCATAGGACTAAGAGTCTAGAGTCTTGGGCTTTAGACTCAGCTCTGCCACTTGCTTTCTATATAGCTTTAGGCAGAGCCATTATCTGAATTACAACTAAATAAAATGGGGCAAAGTAGCTATAATATCTACTTCAAAATGCCCTCATTGTGAGTTATAATACTTATGAAGCAATTGGAGTTCCCCCGGTGGAACGTATTCCCAACTACTTATGAAGCAACTTCCTCATTTGCAGCACAGAGAACACATAGTTACGCAAATCTCACTTGTGACCTTCAGTTTTATATTTCACAAGTTGCACAAGGATTGGTAAACAGATTTTCTCCCAGATAACTATTTGCATAGTAGCAAGCCAGCCTGTTCTAGTAAGTTAAAAATCCTTTCCTGGAAACCTGACTCAGGCTTTACACAGAAAATTCAGTTTTGTTTTGAACACAACATAGATTTTGATGTCCAGATCATTTGGACAGGCATAAAGATTTGCTTCTGAGTTGGCAATGTGCAGATATCTCACAGGAATGGGCAAGTAGAATCAATTATGACACTCTTCTCCTCAACTCTGACTCTTTTTTGTAGTCCTAAAACCAAACCTCTTGAGGTTTGGCAAAGGTCCAGTTAAGAGCTTCGGGCTAGATTAACAAAGGTAAATTAGGTGTTGCAACACCTGCAGCCTAGGATTCCTGTAGCTCAGAGGAATTTACAGCCCCAAGTTAGGGTTCCAGGCACTTCATCAATACATGGGAAGAGTTAGGTGCCTAAGGAAAGGATTCTGAGACGCCAGCCTAGGTGCCTGGACTGACCAGCCAGAGGGAGATGCTTCCTCCACTGGGGATTTTCAGTCGTGAGCCCTCTCCTGGAGTTAGGTGACTAAACAAGATCAGATCTTTCTCACAAGGTAGCAGAGCAGAAGAGTCAATAGCCTCCGCTCCACCTTTTTACTCTGAATTTTGCTCTTGGCTAACTTAGATGGCTCCTGTTCAGTTTGCCGGCTTCTGAGACTCCTTTCCTCAGGTGCCTACCTCTCCCCATATAACAGATGGCACCTAATGCAGGGTTGTGAATTCCACTGGGTGACAAAGCACCCAGGGATTAATTAGGCTTTACAACATGTAAGTATCATGAATCTGGGACCTAATGTCTTTAGAGATCCTGCTGTGTAGCTTGTTTTTCCTCACCACTGACTAACAAATGTCGTTTGTGTGCATGTCTAGGTCCCCCGTGTGTATATTGGAGAAGACTGCATTGGTGGATATTCTGATCTGGCTGCTTTAGAAGAGCAGGGAAAACTCTCTCAAAAGCTAAAGCAAATTGGTGCTCTATAGTAACATGGAGGTAAGTGAGGGAGAACATAGTCCGATCACTAGGAACCAGTTCCTGTATCGGAGAGGAAATTTGAACATCATCAGGTAGATCAATGAAATCAATGCTACTTCTGACTCAAGTGTAACTGGTATTGTGCTTACTGCACCTTTCCAGGGAAACAAAATCAGGGCACTGTCAGTTTCACTCTGCAACACACAAGCAAATGTCCTGGTGGTGGTTTTGTGAAAGGTTTATGGAGGATAATACAAAGCCAGCCCTGTAAGCAGAGCTGGCTAAGGAGAATACAAAACTGTAAAAGGCTACATTATTGGTAGCTCTTGTTTCAGATGATGTCACCACTTTTGCCCATATCCAAATATATTTCAAGAAAATTCATTCCTGCAGAAAGGTGGAGCTTTGTGTTTCTTAGGTTGAAAACAGAAGCATTCTTGTGGTATTTGGGGTTTTGTTTTAAGGCTTATGACTGACTCATATCATAATGCTGAGTGCTGTGATACAGTTGACCAGCATTTGATTCCCAGGTCCACTCATGGTTTCTTTCTACTTGCAACAGCTTGGCTACCAATTGCTTACTCTACAGCAGAGAATGTTACATTTGCCCTAGTGTTTGACTATTTTACCCTTTCCTAGCTGGTCTGTGTAGGATATAGGCTGCTGAAAATAATGCAGCTAATAGAGTCTTTACATCACAGGGCAGAAGCTCCTTTTGGAGTAGGAAGAGATATAGCCTGACTGACAACCGTGGAGAAGATGGGCCATGGTATCCTCATGTGGGCTCTAGGAGATCTATTGCAAGTTCCCACAATCTATTAATTTACCATATTTGTTACCTGATTATATTACAGGTGTAAAATTACTTTTTGAAGTGGTATTGTCTAACGTGTATGGGCAGGGATTAATCTTAATTTTAATCTAATCCTCGGGGTTGGGGGGGAGTATTAAGTGGTCTTTCCTAACTTGCCACACTTGACTGAAGGGTAGGAAGATAAAGGTGGGTAATGCATTGATGGGGGGTTTGTAGAAACACAGCATAATATCACACCTAAGAAAATGTGAGGTAGCCATCCTAGTGCAGAACTTCCTATACCTAGATTTACACAGCACCAGATCTTGTGCTGCTAAAACACGAAACCCTCCCAAAGAGAACAAGGGTTGCAGACTGGACAAAGCACTATGTTAGCTTGTGCAGCACAACAAAGCAACAGTGACTGTTGCTTGGAGGGTGTGAGCATTAGCTGTGTATTATCTACCCCTTTTTAAAAAGGGTGGGACAGAGCACTGGGAATCCACCTTATTAGAACTGAAATCCCAGTACTGTTCTGGCATCTCTAGCATTGGCATAGTGCACTGATGTGTGACTTGAGTCACTGGGTGTGCTGCTACACAAATATGAGTAATACAAATATTCAAACTTGGATCTGTTTCTCTTTTCCTAACTAAACTACTCATTAAACTCAGTCTTCCTTTGTCTTTGGAGTTTCATGGAGCTCAGTGGATGGCATCTCAGCCAGCAGATAAATAGTAATGATACTTGTTACTTTATTGTAAACTTAATGTTCATGCAACACCCTGCTTACTGCCCAAATATTGGTAACTTGGATGCAGCTCCTCTAAATAACCCTCTGCTAAATATGCACTTTCCATATGTGAAACTAACCAGTATGTGGTCAGGTAGTTATCTTGCTTTCTTGAAATGTCATATGTTCTTTGCCACATTCCAGCACTCTGTACCCTCTGATATGAAAGCAATTATCTTGCTCTGAACTAGGGCTGTCCAGAAAACAAGTATTCCATTTAAAGATAAATGTTAAGGTTTTGACACTTGCTTTTATCTCTTCCCCCCCGCCCAAAAAAAAAGGGGGGGGGAGGAGAGGTGGAGAGAGACCATCCCGGAATAGCCAATAGCCCAGGGATGTGGGAGAATCAAATTCAAGTCCCTGCTCTGAATTAGACAGGACTTGAATCTGGTTCTCCCACTTTCCACGTAAGCTCCCTAAAAATTGGACTATTGGTTATTCTGGTCTTTTTTCTTTTGACCAGAAATTTCATCCTGGACCTGAGGCAAGTCTTGTCAAAACAGATACATTTCCATGAAAAGTTTTGGTTTCAACAAATTGGCCTTTTCTGACAAGCTGTTTGTCAAAATTCCCAACAAGCTACACTCTGGACTACGACATCAGCCAATCATATCCTCCATCTGCCTGATCTCTTCATTCTGAAAAATCCCTACTGGTAGTTTTTTTTTGTTTGTTTGTTTGCTTTTTCCTTAATGATCTGAGCAGTAGATCTGTCAGTCAAGACGGCTACACTTCCTTGGAGTATCATGCAGTACTTATGTCACTAATGTAACTAGACTTCTTAAATCAATTCTAAGAGCTCTTCTAGGCATGTATTTTTTTGATAAACTGGCCTCTTCCAAAAAGAACCTGTAATCTCTACTTGTATCACTTCTAATTTCAGGCCAAAAATGACTGGAATTTTGTGACTGCATTACCCTGCCACTGGAGCCTTAGCGGTGACTTTCCTGTTGACATCTGATTTCCTTCTAAATCTACAAGAGAAGTGGATATTGGGCATCTGTTCTTTTGGTGGCGTTAATAGTGGTACAATATGTTATATCTCTTCATCCTGTCTATAGCCCTGGGAGCAAACCCAGAAAATGATTGGGCTTTGCCTAAAGGAATAAAATGTTTGCACTAATGAGGTATGTTTATTCATTGACAGTACAAACATTCTTTGTACTGCTCAACCCTTACACTCGCACTGTCTCTCTGTACTGTGCATTTCTCTCTCTCAGCCTCTTCCCCACCCTTCAGAATAGTTATCCAGTAGTTCACCTCTTCCTTAGTAGTGTAGAAAACTTTAGCTGTTTTCCACTTTATGACAATGTATTAAGCTGAAGCCATATAGAGGGAAGTGTAGGATATTGATGCTTAGGGACAAATGGGGTCCTGGAACCCTGTTTGAAAGTAGCCATTGGAGTCAGTGCATACTGACCCAGCCATCTGACAAGCATGTGACCCTCTGGTAACCCTGACACATCTCTTAACAAAGACTGAGAAAACAATATTCTCTGCTGTGCTTCCCTTATTACAACATACAGCTACAGGCAGGTGGTTGCGGCTCAGGTGGTTCAGAATGGGTGCAGCTACATAGGAAAGGAACACTATATGCAAAAGTGATGTTGTTTTTTCTGCAGGGGTGCAGCCTTTCTGTAAAATCAAAATGTGTTGGGTCTTTAAATGGAAATAACTTGCAAATGACTCTTCTGATGTACTGGCCAATTTCAGAACTCCAGGAGGACGGGGTTGTGTGGGACAGCAGAGTGGGGGTGGGTTAGTGTGTTGACTGTTTAGACCAGTTCTACTCATTAACTCTTGGTTCAAAAACTTTCTGCATCAGAAGTGACTTCTTTCTTTTAAAAAAAAAATCAATGTTTTTATTATTTCCTCTCTCTTTGATGGCAGAAAACAGAACATTGGACACTGCTCATTTGTTTCCACAGCTGTGCTCCCTTCCTTTCCCCCACCCACAAAAAAAAAAAAAGTGTGTGTGGGTGAGGGAGGGCCTACTGAAAACTTTCAGTCTTGAGGAAATTCTGTGTTGAAAACTCTTGTATGAAATTCTGAATAAAATGGATTCCTCTTCAAAAGCTGCCATTTGAATGTTACTTCACATTTTTTTGCAAAAAAAATTTACCATTTTTGGATCAGCTGTACTGGTAAGGGAATAAGAACCCGGCTGGTTGATTTGGGTGGGGTGGGGCAGTACTGTGGCAGGGACTTGGCAATGCTGGGGATCACCCTCAGCAGAGCATGCTATACAGCACAATTTGTCTCCAGCAGGCCAGCCCAATGTGACTGTGAGAGTCTGTTGTCTAAACTTCAGGCTAGGCCCAAGCTTACAGTCATGCAGCACTCTCATATTGTAGGAATCCTCCAGCGAGTTCAGGTCTATTTCTGCTCTGCTTTTAGTTAATCACTGGAGAAATGAAAAGAGATCCAATGAAAACACTTGAGTCCTGGCTGGCAGCTAAACAACATGCCATGTGCTTTCTTCCATTTCAGAAAACCCACTGGGGAGGGGGGAAGCAAAGTGGTTCTTGGCCAGCTTAATAACCTCTTCCTCTTGGAGGAATAAAGGTCACATACCTATAAAGTAGCTGGCTTTAGACAGTAGGGTACTTTACAGATTGTTCCATAAAACCTTTTCTATCACTCCCTGTTTCCTCTTGGTGGAATTTAGCAGACTCTTATACGCAGATAAAAAGTTCTGTTCCTTAAATGTAACATTTATCAAGTAGAGATTTCTTGAGTCACAAATGCTTTTTTTAAAACTGTGTTTAAGTTACATGCAGTACTGTATGCCTAGCATTACATACAGTACTTCCAACTATCTATTGTAGCAGCTAGAGTTGCTATTATTAGACTTACCCAGTCACTAGCAAGTGCCAGCATCATGCTTTGGCTCTGCTACAGCAATTTCCCCTGCTCCACTCACAACTGTAGGAAAATCAATCCCTCTTAGAACTCCACCTGCTTATGTGATAATGTAAGCAGAACATCGGATTACTCTTGCAGAAAATTAGCTGACCATTTGCAGCCACAGTCACTTCTGATGAGAGAGAATGTTTAACACAGCTTTACAATTACTGTATAAGCATGAATATTTTATTTGTAGTGACTTATTACGTTATGCAGCTGGCACCTTGCTCATCATTTTCTGGGTAGAGCTGGCTTTTTGGGAGGAAGGGGTGTTATGTATATGATGCAAGTTAGTATGCTTTCTCTTTCACTGAAAGACATAAATTCCACACTATTGTGATTAGTCAATAGAATATAAAGAGCATTTATTAAAAAGTACCAATTTAGACCACTGATCTAGTAAAATATTTGGCCTCCAGCACCATCCACTACAGGCTTCTTCAGAGCAAAGGGGGGAACCTATGCAGTCAGATTAATCTAAGGTGAGCTGCAAAGCAGAAATTTAAAACAGTTAAGTTTAGACTTCACAACTAAAAATCTGCAATATTCTAGTCATAGAGCACAGAAGTTCACCTCTGGTACTTTGTTGCCAGGGGACATTGTGAAGGCCAAAACTCTACTGGGATTCAAAAAAGAATTTGATAAATTCATGGAGGGTAGGACCATCAGTGCCTATCAACCAAGATGGTCATGGAGGCAATCCCATGCTCTGGGTGTCTCTAAAGTTGGGAGTGAACAACAGCGGATACCTGTTCTGTTTGTGCCCTCTGAAGCACCTGGCACAGGCCACTGTCAGAAGATGGGCTTCTGGGCAAGATGGACCATTGGCCTGATCCTGTGCGGCTGTTATGTTCTTAAAATCCTTTCTCTCAGCATAGTTTTCTTTGGGGGATGAGTTACAACAAAGAAAGAGTTCTTCCAGATATGTGATCCCCCATGGGTATTCAATAGCAGTGGTTTTTGGTTTGCACTTGCATGCTACACTGCCTCATGCTGCAAACAGAGGGTATACGTGGTGATATGGCCTGACCACCTCTCAGTTCCTGCTCTACTGTGGTTCATATGATGATCCAAAGCAGAGAGGAAAGAGGGTGGCTTGTGAATACTCAGGGGCCACACAGCTCTAAGAAGGCCAGTTACTATAAAATAAGTAATAATCCTTTGAGTGCTGGTCCCTAGGGGTAGTCACTGTGCATGATTCCCAAGCAATACTCATTGAGAAGGGTGATGTGAGGTGGTACCTAGCACCACATTCAGAAGTAGTGAACCAAAGTATGCACCAGCTGCCAAGGCATCACTCAGGGCATACGGCCTGGTGAATGTATACACCAAATTCCAAGTAGCTGCCCTGCAGACTTCAGCAAGGGGGATACTATGCAGTAACACTCCTGAGGCAGCCTGTGTCCTAGTTGGATGAGCTTTGATTCACCTTGAGAGTCTCTGAGAACAGCTGGCTTTGTCCTTCATTCTTTCAGCAAATAAAGTGAATGGGAGGGGAGATCTTTGAAATGGCTTTGTCTGATCTGAGTAGAAAGCCAGGGCCCTTCAACCAAGCAGAGAGTGTAATATCCTATGAGCTCCAATGTTATGCAACTTCAGCTAAAATATTGGTAAATTAATCATTTGATTCACATTAAAGTCCCACTGGTACCTTAGTAGCAAAATTAGTGTGTAGCTGGAGGGACACCTTGTTTGTGACAGATGGTGGGTCTGCCCAGAAGGCAACAAAGGTATTTATCTTCACACTGAAATGTTCACTGTCAAAAAGGCCACCTTCATTGCTAAATACAGGAAGGAGCATGAAGCTGAGGGCTCAATGGTAAGCCACATATGTGCCGCTAGTATTAAATTTGGATCCCAGGGAGCTGTAGGTCAAGCTGCCAGAGGGAAAGTTCTAACATCATCTTTAAGGAATTGGAATGTTGTGGGATGAGTGAAAATTGAATAAGGTGAAATGCACTGATAACCATGAGCTGCACACTCTTAAATCTAAACTGGCTGTGTCATAAATAGATAGCTAAGGGTTAATGTTTCTTTTACCTGTAAAGGGTTAACAAAGAGAACCAAACACCTGACCAGAGGACCAATCAGGAAACCGGATTTTTCAAAGCTCAGGGGAGGGAATGTTTGGGTCTTGGGTCTGTTCTTTTGTCTGGCTCTCAGCTAATGAGAGGATCTTTCTATCTTCAAGGCTTAATCTTTCAGTTGCCAAGTTGTGAGTACAACAGTTGTGAGTTTAATAGGTGTCCTATTGGTTTTTTGTATTTACATGCGTGTTAGTTTGCCTGGAATGTTTTAATTGTATTCTCTTTTATAGACTGTTTATTCATATTTTTTCTTTTAAGCAAGAGCCTGTATTGTCACCTTAATGCAGAGATCTGAGTTTTGTCTTTTTTTTCTTTTTTATATTAAAGCTTTCTTTTTAAAAAAAATTGTTGACTTTTTTTTTTGCAGTTATGGCGCCAGGGGATAGGAATCTCTGTGCCAGGATTACTGTCTCTCTGCAGAGACTTGGGAGGAGGGATGATAAGAAGGGGGGAGGTACATGTCCTACTCGGTTTTTGTGTTCAAGGGATTGAAGCAGGGAAACTCTCCTAGTATACCCAGGGTGGGCGAAGAATCTGGATGGAAGTAAAGAGCAGAAGGAAATGGTTATTTCTCTTGTTTTAAGCATCAAGGGATTTGGGTTCTTGGGGTCCCCAGGAGGTTTTGGGACCGAGATTGTGACAGGTGCACTGGATTCCTGGTTGTGCAGGCTATCAGGATTCTAAGCTCGTAATTAAGTCTTAGAGGGTTCATCAGTGACCCGAATTTTTGGCGAACGGCTCATAGGTCCAGATTTGGGAAAGATGCCTTTGATAGGCATGCCATCGTGTAGAATATGTAAAAATGACTCTTGAACAAAACAGCTGATTAATCTTCAGGGATTAATTATATGCTGGGCATGTTTGTGATAAGCAGTCAGGATGGCTTACCCTGCCATCGTCGTGAACTTATGGAAGTGTGGAAAGAATTCAGGAGAGTTGGTGACAAATCTTGGTATTTGCATGGGCCACATCCGAGGCATGAGCCTCAAGGCATCTCTGGAGGGGGTGGTTAGTTTTTTGAAATGGCACTTGCTGGGATCGCCAATCTCTTTTATGGGGCAGGTAGTAAAGTTGTTGGTGATATAGTGTGAACCCTGAGGAACTACGGAGTGCTTTATTGATCAGGAACATTATT
>NC_133774.1:62835701-62963483 GCF_003597395.2 Chelonoidis abingdonii | reverse complement strand
GAGACTTTTGGGTTGCTGGACTTTGGGGTGATTGGGCTTAAGACCCTAAGGGGGAAAGGACATTGCCAAACGTACTTGGAGGTGGGTTTTTGCTTATGGTTTGTGTTATAATCCTGCTTGTGGTGTTTCTCCAATGAGATGCCGCGTTGTTTCCTTCCTTTATTAAAAGGATTTTGCTACACTCAGACTCCGTGCTTGTGAGAGGGGAAGTATTGCCTCCTAGAGGAGCCCAGGGGGGTGCGATATGTAAGTGTCCCAGGTCACTGGGTGGAGGCTCTAGCCGGTAATGCATTGTGTTATTGAAATGGAAGCCCTGGATACTGAACCCAGCCCTTGTTGCTGCCAACTCAGAGGGGCAGAAGGGTTACATTTGTATAATCACCTTGCATTTGTTCTTAAACAGTATAAAGACAGAGCTTTGCCTTTGCATGTGTGATACATGGGTAAGATGGGGGCTGAAGGTTAAAATGTAGTCTGTTAGCTCAGTCACAAGGATTTGAGCTGGGTCATATTGATGTACCATGTGCTCGTGTTGGTTTCCCAGGAAGCAGAAGGAGCTTGGGCAGAAATACTGTGTATCACTGCAGAAAAACAGGCAAGGAATTTCTCCTAGTATAAAAAAATGCAGATGGGTGTGGCATGAGAGGGAAACTAATTTGTGCATGATTAGGGAGGAAGTATGGTCTTGTTGATAAAGCTCAGAACTGGAAAGTCAGGTCACCTAGGCTGCATTCCTTACTCTGTCTCTTATAGGCTTCCTGCGTGACCTGGGGTAAGTCACTTAACTGCTCTGTACCACACATTGCTCATTTGTAAGACTGAGACACCTGGAGCTGGTCAGAACCCAAAATTCCCCTTCTATGGGAAATTTCCTCTTTTTTTGTTCCAAATTAGAATGAAAAAATTGAAATTTGCTGCAGATTGAAATGGTGAAATATTGTTTTGGAAAAATTGAAATGGCATCTTGTTCTGACCTTATTGACCGAACTCATGTTATATTATTACTATTATAGTCAAAACATTTCAACTTGTATCTTATGCACTATGTATATCAATCACTGGAACAACACAAAAGAATGGCCATAGTGGGTCAAGACCAAAGGTCCATCTAGCCCAGTATCTTGTCTTCTGATAGTGGCCAATGTCAGGTGCCCCAGAGGAAATGAACAGAACAGGTAATCAAGTGATCCATTTCCTGTTGTCCATTCCCAGCTTCTGATGACTAGAGGTTAGGGACACTTCAGAATATGATTTGGGGTTTTGCATCCCTGTCTATCCTGGTTAATAGCCATTGATGAACTTCTCCTTGCATAGCACCAACAGAACCCCTCAATGCATTTTTTTAAAGAGGGGCACAGCCATGAGTGGCACCTAAGGAAGGCTCATCCTCCCCCAACCTCATGCCCCCATTTGGGGGTCCTGGAAAAATCTGCCCTCACTGTGGCCCTGGGGTTGGAAATTTTGCTCCCTGCTGCAGAAGTACAGAGCTTTTCCCATCTTGGGGCCACAGTGAGGAGGGAACAAGGGCAGGGTAGGGCCTCAGGGGGAAGAGGCAGAGTGAGGGGGGGGATGGGGCCATGGGGCAGAATGGGAGAGGGGCTCCACATTTGGAGCTCCAGCCAAGGCTGAGAGCTCTGCTGCAGACCTGGACAAGGCTGAAAGCTTGACCTTGGCTAGGGCTGAGCTCTCAGCACTCCTCCCCACATACACACTCCATAGTCCCATCGAGGTCTCAGCCCCCATCTTGGGCCATGGGGGGGGAGCTGAGAGTAGCAAGCAGGGGCAGGCCTGGGATGGAAGAAGAGGGTCAGGGGGCCAGCCTCCCCAACTGGAAACTTCACCCACCACCCATGGGCCCCATTTCAGTAACAAGCTGTAGTTAGCCTTCCCCCCTGGACTGTAACAAATCCTCTTACAAAGAAAGATGTTGGCACAAGCTTTTGTAGTAAGAGGAGGCCCTAAGATATAAACCTTGGTATCAGAGGCCCAGGTATGAGGCCTGACCTAAAGTAATGGTCAAGACTTTGCTAACATAAAGCAAAGTGAAGCTGTGAGCCAGAGGCAGGCACTGCTCACAGAAGCTAGCAAGGAAAGGGCTGATGCTGCAAGAAGATATGTACCTAAAAGGTACTGGGCACTAGATATCAGAACATTCACATACTGGAACATTCCACAGATAACAAGGAACAGGCTGACCCATCCCAATGACAGGGCCAAAAGGGTAATATGATGGATAGAGTTGTTTTGTTTGAACCAACATGTACAAGGTGAGAGGCGGCACCTTACTACGTAAAGGGGTTGCACCTCAATACGTCAGGAGTGATGTGTAACTTGTTTGTACCTGTGTAGAAGAATGCATCCCTGGGGTGGTGTCTTTGTCCAGCCGAGGCAGCAGTGGAAAGTCCCGCCACTTACTGAGCTGAGTCCACTGCCAGGGGGCACATACTTGTAGTATGTCCTGTAGAGTAAAATCTAGAGGGAACTATCATTGTGCTTCATTTGACAATAAACCTGGCTGAAGAGCCTTCGTACCTTACTAGACTCTGTGGTCATTGGGGGTTCTCTCGGGATCTGCTGTGTCAGCTATCTTTGAAGAGCTGGAGCAGCACATAGAGGGAATACAAGCACACAGCCAAGTGATATCAACACTGAACAGAGCAGAGCACCACACTGGTAGCATCTGACAACAGCTTTCACCTCCCTTCCCTGTCCCCTTCAATCCTAGGGTGATAGATGACTGCTCTCCTTCGCCCCTGGGATTTTATTATAGCGCATTTTGTCTTTCACAAATACCTCCCCTAATGGAATATCTGTGCCCCTAAAAACGTCACTTACTTGGAAGCAATAAATCAAATTGCTTATGAGATGTGTCACTGAAATGCTACTTGAAAAGGTCAAATTGCAATAAGAAGGAAAACAACATTTCTGCTGCTGTCAGAAGAGAGCTGATAAGTCATTTCTATTTTAAATTTGTGTCTGGGTTGCTTATAAAGCATCCAGGCAGCTATTTTGTTAAAACAGAAGATTTCCTCTTACTGTCATCACTATTTCACCAGCGAGGTAGTGGTATATGGGGGTTTATGGAACACTGTCAGGGTGCTTGTGGCCACACAACAGCCAACCCTGCTTTCCAAGGAACTCATAGTCTTAAGACAAGAGTTAGAGAAGATAAAAGTTAGATTCAGTTGGAAAGGAAAGACGGTCTGGCTAAGGCACTGGACGGGTAGGCGATGGGTTCAGTTCCCAGTTCCACCATGGAGTTCCTGTTTTACCTTGCACAAGTCATTTAATTTATGTGGTCTTTCGTTCCCCATTTTGTACAATAGGGGAATAACTATTTCCTTTTTCCCACCCTCTGTCTTTATTTAGAGTATCTTACTACATGTATGTGGGACAGATGTGAGGCTGTGGAATCATGGAAACTTTAGATTATTGTGATGAGATGTGCCAGATAATAGTGGCAGATAGGATATTTACAGACTACTGTGTCTATAAATGCTTTATGCATGCGTGTGAACTGTGGATTATGTTCTGGCAGGGGGAATTAAAATTGGGAATGAGGGGAAGAAATCAGACTAATGCAAATCCCTGGGCAGATAAACAACTTTAGAGAAGTATCAGAGGGGTAGCTGTGTTAGTCTGGATCCATAAAAGCGGCAAAGAATCCTGCGGAACCTTATAGACTAACAGATGTTTTGGAGCATGAGCTTTCGTGGGTGAATACCCACTTCGTCAGATGCATGTCGACGAAGTGGGTATTCACCCACGAAAGCTCATGCTCCAAGAAATCTGTTAGTCTATAAGGTGCCACAGGATTCTTTGCAACTTTAGAGAAGTACTACCATCTGGGGGACAGGGGCAAGGGGGAACTGTAGCTACTGGTTTTGAACGGTTTCAAGAGACCCAGGAGAAAAAGAATGCAGAATGGTATAAAGTGGATACCCTGATGTAGTGGAAGGGGGACTCTCTTTCAGTCCAATAATTGACATGAGACTCTACCCAAGAGTGTTACTCTGCTGGAAGAATTTGAAGAACTTTGAAACCTACCAGGGTCTCCATGGGAAAGACAGATAATAGCTGGTATGTTTTCTCTGCAATGTTTTTGTCCTAAAGTAAATGTATTGTGCTTTGTGAAAAGGTGGCTGGTCGTTGTTGATCCTGTCCAAGGTTAAAAAAAAAAGAAAAATCAGAATGTTTGAGACTCTTACTTGTAAGACAGCAGCATCTAGATCAGGGGTGGGCAAACTATGGCCCATCACACCTTTCAATCCAGCCCTCGAGCTTCCGCTGGGGAGTGGTGTTGGGGGCTTACCCCACTCCACATCTGCCATGGCTCCCCAAAGCAGCGGCATGTTCCTCTCCAGCTCCTATGCATAGGGGCAGCCAGGGGGCTCCACACACTGCCTCTGCCCCAAGTGCCAGCTCTGCAGCTCCCATTAGCTGGGAACCACGGCCATAGGGAGCTGCAGGGGTGATGCCTGCAGACAGGACAGGATGCAAAGCTGCCCAGCCAGCAGCGTGCCTCTGTGTAGGAGCCAGAGGGGGGACTGCCACTGCTTCCGGGAGCTGCTTGAGATGAGTGCTGCCCGGAGCCTGCACCCCGACCTCCTCCCATGCCCCATTCCTCTGCTCCAGCCCTAATCCCCTCCCACCCTCCAAACCCCTCAATCCCAGCTTGGAGCACAGTCCTGCATCCCAAGACCCTCATCTGCAGCCCCACTCCCACAGCCTGCACCTACAGCCAGAGCCCTCACCCCCAATTTTGTGAGCATTCATGGCCTACCCTACCCTGATCTAGATGCTCCAATGCTGTACACGCTGCCACAGATCTGAAGTAACTGCACCTTTGACTCCTTCGTGCTATCCTTTACAACACCCCACTTAGGGCTCAGGCCTCTAACCAACATCTAAGGGAGGTGTTTTCAATGATGCCATAGAAGGGTCAAAGATGCAGTTACCCCACAACAGTGACAGCATGTACAGTGATTGGAGCATCTAGATCAGTGGTGGGCCACCTGGGGCCCGTGATCTAGATGATCAGAATGGTCCCTTATGGCATTTAAGTCATGGCCCAGATTTACTTCAAAGGAATAATCCTCAGCGCATAAATCCATGTCAATCTTTAATATGCAGCATCAGGACTCAAATCTCTCCTAGCTTCATACCGAAGTATTTTGTTCTATTCCTCTTTTCTACTACCGAGCTTCAGCTCATCTAAGAGATCAGCGCTGAAGAGCAAGTGTTGGCAGGAAGTGCTATGATGGAGCTGGCTACGCTCTGATGCGCCACTAAGAAAAAAAACTGAACAGAAACCCCTCATATGTCATTCTTTTTCCTCACTTTCTCCCTCACAGGCCAGTTCAAAAAAATTTTTTGAGAGTATTAGAGAAGGGATGAAAATAAAGATGGAAGTGTGGCTATGAAGAGGCTATTGCATCTCTATGACTTAATTTGGGAAACTTCATTAAAATGTATCCTCAGTATTTATATACAAACCATGTGAAATGCAATGCTATTCAACACCAATCCTATTACAAAATGTCTTCCTATATACAACATGTAGTTCAGTGGGGTCCTAATTCTAATTTGGGCTCTGGAACACTACAAATGCAGAACAGCAACAACATTGCTTACTCTCACTTTATCTACCAGTACATGAATTACAGTTTTGCTGTTTAACTCTTCCCAGCACACTGTTCAAACTTTCTAAACAAAAACGGGTAAATAATCACATGAAATTGAGATGCAGAAAAAATGTTTATTGTTTTGTTACAAAATATTAAATACTAAATCTAGATATTGTAAATTTTAGTCGAAAAGAAAATACCATTCCATAACTTATGCAAATATTAAAAGCTGAATTTCAGCACATGCCTTGGTAAAATAAGTTATTTTCTCCTAAACTTTTTTCTTACCTTGTTCACCAAGATCTAAAGACTACAGCAGTGGAAATTAATGTTTCTTAAGACAGAAGACTTCCTATGTTAGCCTCAATATAAACCTCCATACTGGCTTGATGTAAGCGTACATGTATCATAAACAAATATGGAAAAAAGGTGTGTAAATGTTAAAAGGATTCGTTAATAAGGTAGAGGTGTAGTCTCTCAATATGCATTCAAAGCAGTTATAAAAGAATAGATCCTATACCATATCTTAAACTGATAGAGGTGATAATCCTACTTCAGAAGAAAAGTGAAAGTTATTAGCAGAACAGCTCTCTTAAAGATAGACTTGATTGCCTATACAAAGCCTAAAGAGTTTTTTTCCTAAACTGATTTACCAGTTTTCCTTTTCTATGCTATTTTAATGTTTCCAGATCTTTTAACTGTTTGAATGAAATTTTCAGGAACTTCCTAATTTTTAATTTAAACCAATGGAAAAATATTGTACATGTAAAGTTATTATACATATCAAACTCAGTGGTGCTTTGACTAACTTCTGACTATCATGTATGGATTTCTGAATTGTACCTAAATAATGAGATAGCAAAACCTATATCTAAGCCATAGATTTTAGAAATGTGCTTTTTAAATTTAAAGAAAAGCATCCGTTTGTTGTTCTGTTTGCATGGAGAAATCACTAATTTTCTCAAATTATCACATCTATCTGGGTTTGACCTAATGTCTCCACCTGATATAGGTAACATAATAGAGACACCTGTGAAGAATGGAAAGCTATTTTGTGTTTGCGTAATTAGCAAGTTATAAATCTATGGATAAATGTCTCCTCACATTTCTTGGCCTCACTATATAAAGTGTTTGTGGATGATTAACACAAAAGACTAAAATAAATATACAATACCATAAAATATTATCTGGTCCACAGAAATGGTCCATATTTCCATTTTACTTTTTTTTAAGCTATTAATGGGAAAAAGGATTTATGAAATCTCCTTCATGAAAATAAATATCCCACTACATTGAGTTATTGGCAAGAAATTCTAGTGTAGCAAATCAGATTTCCAAAATATTAAAAACTTAGGGCCACATGCAATATGGGCAAACATTCACACACACAATTTGTATACGTAATTACCATGACTGCACACATGAATTTAGTATTGTGCATACAAACACTAGTTAAATGATTAAACTGGCCATTTGTAGGTGCAGATACTGTGACAGAGCATGTTAAGTAATTATTCATGCAAATTAGACATAATTCTGTAGTCATTTTTGCTGATGGCCTTAAGCTTTCAAAACTTCAACATTTGTCGTTTCATCCAGCTGATCTACATCTAGAATTTTTAATTTCTACTGCAACAGATATAAACATTAGAAAATAAGGAGGTAGTTATAATTTTTAAAAAATGTAAATATGATTTATGCATATTTTGTTTCCACTTTAATGTATGACCATTTTTATTCCACCTTTAACATTTCTTTTTCTCCATGGTAACAGACTCATCTGTTTTATTCCCTGCAGGAGACAATGTGCTATTCCTAGTTGTCACTGACTAGCAATGTGATCTTAAACAAATCTCAACCCCTCTCTGCTTCAGTCTTCCTCATCTGTGAAACAAAGATAATAATGCTGCTCACATTTGCAAAGCTCTCTTAGATCTTCAGACACAAAGCTATATATAAATACTCTTTAATTAACATTTTTAACTGAGCTAACCTTCGATATTTGGAGTGAGCAGAGTATCATTATTTTTGTCCAGAATAGGAAATGTTATCTGGACCTCTAAAAGTGCACCAGAAGAAAATCCCCTATAGTTCTAGTGTGTAATTCCCAAAGGAATAACTGTGCAGAGATACAAAAACTCCTCCTCTCTCTTAACAGAAAAGTACTATAGGTACTACTTAATATGGTGGGTCTCACCTTCGCCTGGCAGCAATTTTTTCTGCAGGTGCCTTTAAAATGGTTCATCCTGCTTTGTTTTCAGGACTAAGTTACTTTTTCATTAATCTTCCTTTTTTTACACCGTCCCTCTAGGACCAAACACTGACATACCACACACACCACTCCCTACAAGAATAGTTGGCTAAAGCATGGCGCTTGCACAGCTCTGCACTACTGTCATAAGTGTTGCAAGCCAGGACGCAAGATCTTCCGATGTTTGCAGACCCATAACATGAACCAAATAAGCAGGGAATACAACAGTATCTTGGAGCACAGACTGCTCTGGGACATAGCAAGAACAAATTCAAGGTTGTTGCTCGTGTTCAAACTGCAGATGGTAGAGCACCACTTCTGGAACCAAGAAACGAGCGCTGACTAGTGGGATCACATCATAATGCAGGCTTGGGATGACGAGCAGTGGCTGCAGAACTTTCAGATGCGCAAGACCACATTCCTAATCTGTGTGCCAAGCTTGCCTCAGCCCTCCAGTACAGGGACACCAAAATGAGAGTTCCACTGACGGTGGAGAAGACAGTAGTGATTGCACGGTGGAAACCTGCAATGTCAGATTGCTACTGGTAAGTGAAAAATCATTTTGGAGTTGGAAAATCCACTATGGGGGCCACTGTCATGCAAGTGCAAGGCCACTAAACATCTCTTGCTATGCAGTATTGTGACTCAGGAACATGCAGGACATGCTGGATGAATTTTCAGTAACGGCATTCCTGAACTGTGGTGAAGCGAAGTCAGCATACATATCCCTATTTTAGCACAAGCCCATCTTGCCACAGAGTACATCAATAGAAAGGGCTACTTTTCTATAGTTATGCAAGCTTTGGTGGATCACTAGGGTCTCCTCACTGACATCAACTTTGGCTGGTCAAGGAATGTGCATAATGCTTGCATCTTTAAAAATACAGGACTGTTCAGAAAGCTACAAGCAGGGACTTTCTTTCCTAACTGTCAGATTACCACTGGCGATGTTGAGATACTAAATAGCAATCCTGGGAGACTCACCCTACCCCTTGGCTCCCCTGGCTCATGAAGCCGTACACTGGCCATCCCAATAGCACCAAGGAAAGATTTTGCTATTGGCTTAGCAGGTGCAAAGAGACAGTTGAATGCACTTTTGGAAGACTGAAGGGATGCTGGTGTTGTTTACTCACAAGACTGGATCTCAGTGGAAAAAAAAAAAAAGATATATCAATGATTATAGCTGCCCGCTGTGTTCTGCATAATCTCAGGGAAGCAAAGGGGGAAAAATTTCCACCAGAGTGGGCTGGCAGTCTGCTGAGTTAGAACAGCCAAACACAAGGGCTATTAGAAGAGCTCAATACCAAACCATACAGCTCAGAGAGGCTTTGAAGAGCATTTTAACTGTGAGCCACAGTAACATGTGGTGTACTCTGTTCTACTCGGCCCTGCTATTTTGGGGCCTGTTAGGAATTGTGTGTTGTACATCTATGAATATAACACTGTCAATGCACCTCTTAATTTTGTTGTGCTTGCTGTACATTTATGATTATTATGCTGTCACTGATCTTATGAGTTGTGCCACACTGTACAGTAACAATTAAGTAGGTGCTTTCAGAATTGCTAGATACTCTGAAGCATGTGTTGTGAACTAAAAGATTATTTCCCAAATAATAAAATGTTATTCAGAAGCAAAACCAGTGCAAAGAAAAAAATCTGTGCAATTTAAAAGCAAATACATTAAAAATAAATTAATGAAACAGAAAAACCAGCGGAAAGAACATTCTTGTCCATTAATCTACATATACAGAAACCATGGATTTCACAGATCGGTTTATGTGATGCTGTGGTTGTTCTTAATGTCTGCTGGGCTGGAGTGGGACGGATAGGGATAAAGCCCCTGATACCACATGGAATGTAGGGTGGGAGAGCATAGGGAGGTGCTGTTATGGAGTTTGCCATGGACTGCAAAGGGAGGAGAACCTGGGATTGTTGAAATTAAGTCCGCAAGAGTCTGCAGCATCTCGGTTTGCTGTTGGAGAAGCTCCATTATGTCTTGGTGCCTCTCTCCTCTGCTTTTTCCTTCCCTAGGCTATCTGTAATGTTCACCCTCCAGATCCTTTTCTCAGTCTCATGCAACACTGGCTTGCAGGATGTCATTGAACATGTCATCCCTAGTCCTCCTCTTTCTCCTCCTCATCTAGCTCAGGCTTTCCTCAGGTGCGGAGGGGGGAACCTCTCAGAGCCACAATGGCAACAGCTGCAGATAAAACACACAGAGGTACCACTGTCAATATAGTTACAGTAGAAAGTGAAAGTTAAAATTCAGAACCCGCTTATGTCGCACCCCTAACATTTTAAACAAGACATGCTTATTGATACGTTTGCTTTCGAGTGCTTGTGCATGGTGCCACTTGTCAGCCATGGTGACTATGGCCCACCAAGGGAAGGAAACGAGGCAATTGCTCAGTTACATGAAACTATGAGTACAGAGCAATGGTACTAAATACTGGCACCACTGTCCACAGGAAGTGGTGATTTTAGTTGTTCTCTCACTCCTGATAGAACAAAGGCACAGAGAGCACAGCTGCTGCTTATTGTCCCGAAGCCACCCAGGCCTGTCTGCTGCTAGCCTGTGTACTACAAGGGTGCCTGCTGAAGTTATCGCTGAGTGGCATGGGAAAAAGTGTCCTACCAGAAAGGAAGCAATAAGGCTGCCATCCCTAGAAACCTTCAGGAGAGGATCGCAGAGTACCTCCACGAAAGTTTCATCGATATCTCTCAGGAGAATTCAAGGGAAATCCCTGCATACATAAACTGCTCCATATGCCCTGCCTTGCCTAATTCTACAAGAGAATGAAAAGCAGATAACAACAACATCTGTCTTTGTTGTACTACTACCTCTTTTAGTACAAGCAAATTAATGAAAAGTCAGTAACTGTGCCCTGTTAAATTGGGGGCACCAGCAGTACGTCATTGTAATGGGAAATGCATTTACACACTTACCCGAAGTTCCTTCCCCTGCATCGAACTGACCCATGCTCAACTGCTGGGACTGACTGGACTGCGGTGGAGTCTCAAAACAGGTCCTGGCTCCCTGGTTGCATGTCCCCCATCCTCCTCGCAGCTGTTCATGCCAGGGACCTGTGGCTTGGGATCCTCAAAAGGTATCCATGATTATGTGCGTGATATCAGAAGGGTCTCTGACAATTATGGCATGCAGCTCTTCGTAAAAGTGGCAGGTCTGCGGGTCAGCACCAGAATGATTGTTTGCCTCTTGATATGGCTGACCCAATTCCTTCGCTTTCACAAAGCAATGCTGCTGGCCCCTGTCATACTCCTTCTCCTGCATCCCCAGTGCAATCTGCTCATAGATGTTCATTTTTCTATGGCTGGTCCATAGCTGTGCTTACACAGCCTCTTCTACACACAGGCCCAGAGGATCCAATATATCTTCTCTACTCCAAGATAGAGTGTGTCTGGAGCATATAGCTGCCATGGTCAGCTGCATAGTTGCACACAGTGAAGAGCTGCTAGGTGTGCTCTCCAGCTGGACAATCAGGAAAAGGCATTTCAAAAATTTACAGGGCTTCAAAAGAGAGGGAGGACCTTCTAGACTCCATGACCCCTGGACAATGGCATTCACAATTGTGACCAAAGAGGTTAGCGTCAGACACTGTGGAACAGCTGCTGGAGGACTGTTAGAATTCATATAAGTAATGCCGTTGTTTACACTTGTGTTGTGTCAACCTCAGTACATCATTCATGGCTTAATGCTGCTCAGGGAGGTAGTGTTACTGCATTGCTGTTAATGGGGCACTTATATCAGTCAGAGACAAATTTAGGTATAGGCATGCACATGCGGTTTATGTCAACCTAACTTTGTAGTGTAGACCAGGCCTGATTAACTCCTTATGCTGTCCTATGGTATATTTCTTAATCCCTTTAAAACATCACAGTAATTCATTATTAATGAAAAGAGTATTAGCAAGCAAATTATAGAGTACAGCAGGACTTAAACGTTTATTTTCATCCCTGCTACAGTTTTAATAGCCTCCATGTAATTCCCAGTCTGTAATTCTCCAGTTTATGAATAATCAATCTTCTGGTTACATTACTATGCAGTGGCATTTCTGGGAGTTGATGTAATTCCTGTAATCTGCAAGCTGTTTCAAGTACATACTGGAAGGCCATCGGTGCATCTCAACAAAATTGCGCTCTTCCGCTAAAAGTAAATAAATAGTATTAATGTTAAACATGTGTACACACACGCACAAAATACAAACGGAAAAACTTCTAAAAATGAGTTTAAACAACATTAAGGACACACAAACTCATAATAGAAGGGAGTGGTAAAGTTAAGGCTGAAACTCTGTTCATTGTGCCTACGTTTTTTTGCAGCTCATAAACTGTAAAAATCAACTCCCTGAATATCCTTATTGTTGTGCTAGACATAAATAAGTTAGTTAATTCTAAATGAACGTAGTATTCAGAAAAGATACCAAAATGACAGTCCTGGAGAGAAATCCTCTATCCACAAAAGAGATACAGCATAGGTAGCAACAGTGCAGGATGCTTTCTTATGCAACCACAACAAAGAAGGAGTAGTTCATTCTCCACACCTGACTCCTATACTGAGAACGACAACAAAGGGGGATGTGTATATATTTCTAATAAGAACTGAATTTAAAACTACTACTCAATTTCACACAGACCACCAAAAGCCTTCTGATAGTGACAAAAGGGTAAAATAAGCCCTAATGCTGAATTTCCTTTTTCTGGTGGGTTTAGCTTAAAACACAAACAAACAAACAAACAAACATTATTTTGTTACTGATCTTCCTAAAAAAATAACTTTTTCTGAAACACAATTTTAGGTCATCATAATTAGGCAAAGTTCAGCCTTCTTTCTAACTCAGTGTCCCAGCATTTCCTGAATCAGATTGCAGCAGAGGATGTCCACAGCCCATCTTCTTGGACTAGGGACAGGCAGAATACAGATGTCAGCAGAGTACAATGGGGCCATATTGTGAGAGATGCTGAGCTAATACAACTCCCATTAATCTGGCAGGTGGTTTCTACATTTCTCTTAAAGCAAACTGGGTGGGCGCACCTCACAAGGTTTGGCTTAAAAATAAATAAACAAACAAACAAAAACAAAACAAAAACAAACAAACCTCTTCCACTTCTATTTCCTAAACCAATTTGACTGACTACTTTGTCACCTGGATTTACTTACATGAATTAAGTGGCATTTAACCATTTGGTTTTATAACATGGTATATCAGCTATTGGACAGCATTATAGAGATCCTAAATTTTTTCTTAAAAAAAAAAGTTATGCTTATTATGTGGTGTTTAAATAGCACATCCTTGGAAGCAACTTGTAATCTTGATTCAATGTATAAAATAAATAGACTTAAGACTTGAGAGATGTACTTATCTCCTCACATGCTCAGAAGCAGCATTACTTTGAATTTATTCTACAGTCCAAATATAATGGAAAAGGTGGTGTTTTTTTTAATTTTTAAAAGACAGGAACTGGTTAACTACCTGAAAGATCTTGAAATTCAGGCTTTTGACTGAAGATGAGGTAGTTAGTGGCTATAAAATGAAGGAGCCAAGTTGAAAGGCAGTCAGAGTTGTGAAACTGCAAGGAAAAAAGGGAAGTGAAACAGAATACAAATACTGTTCATGACTAAAACAGATAAAAGATAGCAGAAGGAAAAAAGCAAAAAAGTCATAATTTAAGATTTCCAGTGTCAAAGTAACAGCATAGCAAATGAAGAGCAGTATCCATGGCAAAAATAAATGAGAGAAAATATAGCACAAAAAACTGGCAACGACATACAAATTCTGAGAATGTGTTTGAAATAGTAGAAAACTGGGAGCAAACAGGTAGCTAGCTGCCAGCCACCATGACAGTCTCACAAAGCACATTAGCACTGAGAAAATTATGGGCCAGTTAAAAATCAATGTCAAAGGAGCAGTTGTTGAGAGTATGTTTATCTTTTCTAAAAATGTTTTGGTTAATATAACAGTGGCTAAACTAAACTAAATTTAGCTATCTAATAAAGTATAACTAATTGCTGTTTAATGCCACAGCAAGATCTCCTAAGTCCTCTTCTCCCTTGTCTTTTTGTGTACAATTTTTTTTTTTTTTTTTTTGCAAGAGTTTACTGTGGGTAAGCTAATTCTGCCCTCTCCTATTTTTTTTTTTTAATGAAACACTTTCCTTAAAAGGCTGCACTTTCCATCCCTGAGCAGTAAAAATGATTTTATCTGTCTTGTCTTTACTCTCCTTTTCTGTTCCCCCAAGCTGTCTTTATTTTTGTCTCTCCTCTTTGCTGTGCTGTTTCTCAGCTCACCTATCTTGTCTTACCACTTGGTTGTTAATTCATCATTTCCAAATGCACACTCTGTTCTATCCAGTCGTTCTGTGCATTGGTCCACAGTTGGAGACAGCTCTTCCAGCACTAAAGAAGGAACCACTGCATCTAGACTCACTGCAGTGCTTCTACAATAGAAGTTGGACAGTTTAGCTGAATTACTACTATGCGGCTTACTGGCAGGACATGTCACAAATGCATGCTGCAAGTAAGAAAGTTCTCATGGTACAAAGATGGGGGAAACTGTGCTCTTGGCAGGCTGTACTCTGGCTATCCTTGTGCTACCACAAATCCCTAAAGAACAGATATACCAGTAAATATCCAACCCTGGGAAGTGAAATATCAAAACAAAAATTTTTTAAAGAAATTCCATCACTCATACATTACATGTTCACGTATGAGCAATACATACCTTGGCTTTTCTGAGCAAGCTGACAACGCTAAGACTTGTAGATGCTAATTCCCTACTAGGCATACTCTGCAACTGTGTGATGATATAAAGCTCACAGATATGCTGGAGTCTAGATACCTGGTACATCTCAGCACAAATCAGGAGAGACATGGCTTGCAAAATACTGGCTGGTGAAAAAAACAAAATATGACTTATGGTTATTGCAATCTCATTGGCAGGCTGATCAAAACCATTTTTACAGTAACCACTTAACTTCGCTTGGAATAGACAAAATCAGAGTGCTTCTGATCATCATTTTACGTTTCTGTACTGTATTTCACAGTTGAGGGGAGGGTTAGCTCAGTGGTTTGAGCATTGGCCTGCTAAACCCAGAATTGTGAGCTCAATCCTTGAGGGGGCCATTTAGGGAACTGGGGTTAAAAATCAACCAAAAAAACGGGGGATTTGTCCTGCTTTGAGCACGGGGTTGGACTAGATGGATCTCCTGAGGTCCCTTCTAACCCTGATATTCTATGATTTTGACAGGTGAACTCTATTTTAGCAGAAAAGTACTTAATTTCAAAAAGAGTGATAACTATTTTATCTTCAAAAAAAAAAAAAAAAAAGAGCTAATGCAATATGTTGTTACTAAACTTTCCTATGTTGTAGACTGTGGATCAAACATTGGTGCTGAAGTGAGCAGTCTTCAGTGAATTTAGGATTTGACCTTCCTGTTTATATCATTTTGCTGTGTGGAGAAAAAATTGTTTTTATACAATTATGCAAAGTTTCATGAAAAAGCCAGACATAATATTGCAAGGTCTTTCTCTTTTTTTCCCAAACCGTAACGTACAATAGTAACATTTAAGCAGGTAGTGTTGAATAGAAGAGATGAAAGAGAAAAAATAAAGAGCATTATTTAAAAAAATAATTTTCATTCATGACCTCTAGTGGGAATCACTTGACATATTTAAGTACTACAATGTAAAATTTCAATATTCCTTATGATAGCTTATAAAACCAAGATTACTTTAACCAAAATCTGTTTTGGGGATTTATTCCAGTTCAGTGTAGTCAACCGGTTTTGTTATAACTGCATTACGAAATTAGATAGATTTATGCTTTAAAAAAAAGAGAAAAGAAACTTGACAAAGAGAAACAACTTTGTACTAACCTGGAGCTCTGACTAAACAGTATTTAAACTGTATTTCTTTTTTCATCTAGAAAATGGCCTCAAGGCATCAGAATGGCCTTGAAATGACTTAAGATTTAAATTTTCAATGTGTTACTAAAGTAGAAGATGAATAAAACAATTTGTAAATTCTATTTTTGCTTCATCCTGATTCCATTATAAATATATTTCACTGTAATGATACATTAATGTATCATATTTTGATAACTTACAAAAAAATAAAAATAAAAGTTTTCCTTTTTAAAGGAGAGAGAATTTCATTCGCATGTTGTACCACAAAAAGCTACACCTTAGACAAAAAGTTTCTAAGAACTTCAGCCAATAGAATTCTTTAACCAGAAATACATCAACCAATATGAACACTTTCACTAGTGAATTTAAAGTATCTGGTAATGCAAAACTCTTCCCAATGTACTTTGTTTACAACATTGCCATTTTGACATAAAATGCAAAAGGATGAAGCTGTTAAGAATACGACTACAAACTTTTCACTTAATTTTTTTTATTTTGGCATTACACCTGAATATTAATTTATAGAGAAGTGTAAAACTTCAATCCTTCATTCAGTATGTTGCAGAAGCAGGGAAATGAAAAGTCACTGGTGTTTCTCCTCCCCCTTACTTCCCCCTTTCAGCCTCCTAACCCCCACAAAATCTGGGGGCAAAAATATGCCTGAAGTATGCAAGGAGTTAAAGGATATAAGGATATTTTTACATTTGCTTACCTGGACAACAGGAGTCAGTATACAGATACTCTAGAAAGGAGAGGAAAGTATCTTTGGAAACCCCATAAACTGGAACCAGAAAACTATTTGCTTCTATATAACTTCCATTAAACATAGCTGCCATTACTTCACAGCGAGCCACTAGGACTGCTCTGTGGGCTGGTATAGTAGCACCTGTCAGATTTAAAACAAAAAATTATGACACATTTATTACTGCAACCCACTCTCAACACCAATTTTGCAAGTTAGAGAAGTACTTATCACTTCAGGCCAGATCCTCAGCTGGTATAAACTGACATCACTCCACTGAAGTCAATGGAGATATGACAATTTACACCAGCTGAGGATTTGGACCATTGTGTCTTCTGTATGCAAATAAAAGGCATGTGTAAGAATTTACAGTATATCCAAGTAGTTCCATTGATTCAGGAGCATCACTGACATGACTAAAGCTTTGCAAGATCACATTCAAACACACTAAGGCCAATCATTCAAGATGGAATGCCAAGAACTCACTGGAGTTTCAGCAAATACGAATTTAGCCCAAATAAAATGAAATATTTCACATTTCAGTAAATCTGTGATTTTTATGTATAATGATGTCTCGATATTATCTCATTATCTCATATGCTGCCTTACTATTTAATATTTGTATTATCTAGATGGCCTCATTAAGGCAGGCCCCCATTGTACTAGGTGCTGTACAGTCCTTTCTTTGAAAAGCTTCTAATCAAGGCCTTGATCCTGCAATTTTTTTTTTGAGTCGAGGTGGATTGCTGCACCTGTGCAGCACTGTACTAAAGGGAACAGGCTCCACACAAGTGCAGCAATTCACCAATATGCAAGAAGTTACAGGATCAGGCCTAACAAGACAGATAATGTCTGAAGGATGGGGAGGAGTCATATAGTCAATATATATATATATATATACACTTATGTGAAAATTCTATATTAGCATTTAACTGATCTGTTTATTATGACAACATACCAACCATCTTCATTTCCCTCTGAACCTACCTATAAGAAATCAGCGAATCAGTGATAGTTATCAGTAAATGGTGTTCGCTTTTTGTTCTGTTACTATTAATCTTTGCTCATATTTTCAGATTATCTAATTAGCATACATTAAATACACTGGCACACCTGTAGCATATATTTTATAGCTATATATGCATAGATGGAAGAGGTGCACATTAAATAAAAGACATACTACGTAAGATTATACGCAAATATTTGCATATATACACACATTCAGTATTTAGGGGATTAAATAACCTTCTGTATTTTTTCAGCTGGGAGCCACTGTATTTGTATAATGTTTCAGCAACACTGACTGAAGTACCAATAGTTTTCTAGTCTAGGGACCCAAATCCTGTAAACACAATGGAACTGTTCACATACTTAACGTTAAGCACATATGTTTGCAGGATCATGACCAAAGTCCTGTCACAATATATAAAAATGTCTTAATTGCACAGTTTAACTTTTCAAATTGCACTACTTAAAAAATCAAATCACTACAACTGTGATTGGAAAATTAGAGTAAAACTTACTCTTTGAAAAAATAGTACGTAGCCATTTTTTAATCCTTTAGTCACCATTTTGGTAATGGATGGCATGCTCCTTTGTAAATGTCAATTTATTCATCAGTGATAATTTTCTTTGAAATATGTAGTGGGTGCTATTGTTTCATCAGCTTCCCACAAGGAATATCTCAAGAGTGAAACTTAGAACTGAACTGTTATGTTGCCAAGTTTTGCATTAGTGTTTTGTTTTCATTATCAAAAAAGTCTTTTGGTTTTTACTGCATCCTGAAGCGGACATCTAGAAAAAAATCCCCTTTTCTCCATGCACTCATTTTTGAGAGATTAAATCTTCTTATTTTACCCTGGGTGTTTCAAGTTGAAAACAAAATAATTCAACAATTGTCTAGTGTTTGGGGAGAGGGTTTTTTCGCATATGAGGTAGGAGTGGACAAATCAGGAAAACTGTTAAGTGTTCAGTATCAAACAAGAATTGGAGCAGCACACCCCAGATGTGTCATCATTTTTTCCATTCAACTGTTCTTTTAGTGGATAAGTGCATTTAGTTCTTGTGAAAGTTATCTAGAGTAAGCCATTACTTTTGTGGTGCACAAACACATTCTTCAGAGGCAGTGAGAAAAAGGATCCAGTGATTTGGTCCCTTTTTGGGCTTCTAACAAGGAATACTTACAAATCTTCATAAACAATCAATCCTTCTCAGTTAACAGTTAATATTCTTTCAAATTATCTATTCAGTTATCTTAAAAAACTTGTCTTGTATTGTATCGTATTTAATCATAGATGGGCAAACTCTCTGGTCTGGTCCAGTAGCATGAAGGGACTAAAAGCTGGCTGCATTCCCCCAAGTCACATTTCCCTCAGCAGGCTTAGAGGCTGCACAAAGCAGAAAGCTAGTGATAGAGCTAGCCCAGGGTCGGGCAAACTTTTTGGCCTGAGGGCTGCATCCAGTTTCCAAAATTGTATAGAGGGCTGGTTAGGGGAGGCTATGCCTCCCCAGACAGCCAGGCATGGCCTGGCCCCTCCTCAATCTCACCCCCTCTCCTGGCTTCTCGCCCCCTGACAGCCCCCAGCCCCCAGACTCGCTGCCCATCCACCCCCCCCCGCTCCCTATCCCCTGATGGCCCTCCGGGACTCCTGCCCCATCCAACCTCCTGTTCCCTGTCCCTTGACAGCCCCCAGGTCCCCCCACTGCCCCATCCAACCCCCCTCTCCTTCCTGACTGCCCCTCTGAGATTACTGCCCCATCCAGACACCCCTTCTCCCTGTCCCCTGACCGCCCCAGAACCCTTGCCCGACTGCCCCCCATCCAACCCCTCTCCTTCCTGACTGCCCCCCCCAGGACCCCTGCCCTCATTTAAACCCCGGTTACCCACCCTCTGACCACCCTGACCCTATCCACACCCCTGCCCCCTGACCACCATCCCGATTTCCCCTGCCCTCTATCCAACCCCATCTGCTCCCTGCCCTCTTACTGCGCTGCCTGGTGCACCGTGGCTGGCGGTGCTGCAGCCACACTGCCAGAGAAGCAGGACAGGCAGCCCTACCAACCTGGCTGGAGCCAGCCCAACCAACCACTGGCAGCACAGAGCACCAGGTCAGGCCATGGATCTGCAGCTGCACTGCCCCAGGAACTCGCAGCCCCATCGCCTAGAGCATTGCGACGGTCGTGGGGGAAGCTGAGGCTTGCATGGAGGGAGAAAAGCAGGGGAGTGACTGAGGGCGAGCCTCTCGGGGCATGAGTTCAGGGGCCAGGCAGGAGGGTTCCGCGGGCCAGATGTGGTCTGCGGGCCGTAGTTTGCCCACCTCTGAGCTGGGGGGGCGTGTCATAAACAGATAGCTAAGGGTTAATGTCTCTTTCACCTGCAAAGGGGTAACAAACGACACCTGACCAGACGACCAATCAGGAAACAAGATATTTTCAAATCTCAAGGGAGGGAAGTTTTTGGGTGTGAGTCCTTTGTTCTGTGTCAGTTGCTCTCTAGGCTCTGAGGGTGATCACCCTATCTCCAGGCTCTCTAATCTTCTGTTTTTGTTGTTTTTCCATTTCTTGTAGGTGTTTCTCCCTCTCTCGTTGGTGGGCTGCATCTTTGGTTGCTTGTTCTCTTAGCTCCACCTCTTTTTCTCTTTTTTCCATTTGTCGCCTGTGGTCTGCATCTTTGATTTGTTCCTCTGCATCCAGTTGTGCCCTGGAAGTCATGGTTCCTGTTTTCTTGTGTTGGGGTGCCCTCTGGTGTTTATTGTCTGAACTGCTGGCTCTCTGTTGTCTCCTGGGGTTTGCCTAACAACAGTGCCTTTTTTTTCCCCCCAGTCATTTTAATAACAATCAAGAAATTTAAAACATTTAATGTTTAAATCTTCACTATTAAGAGTACTAGAAAAATTATGCAAATTCTTTTAACAGATTCTTTTTACAATTTAAATCTGTTCATCTTCAAGATCTGTATTATATCCCAAAGGAAACAAAATGTGTTAAAAGCAAGTTACACCTACAATAGGTACAGCAACATAATACAAACAGCACACTCCTCACTATAAAGCAAAACCTTAATCCCAACTTTAGCAACATCACTGTAAATATCTGTTAGACATTATGAATTAAAGAAGTGTATGATGTATTATTTTCCATTAAAAAGTACGAGGGGTGTTATTTTCCAGGATGAGTTCAAGTTTTGTGTCCTACTGCAGTTGGGAATGTGGTATGTGTATAGTATTACTGTACCTGTTGGTGGTGTATGGGACTTCTTCATAGCACGGCAGTCTGTGAAAAGTAGCGAAATGCAATGTGTGTGTATTGGCGAATGTTAAAATGGATACTTGAACTGGGCATTACCTTATTTTAAAGTATTTGGATGGGCTGGTTTTTTATAAGCTAATTAAGGTAGGTGAACTGGAGCTGACTCGAGGAACCTGAGCCTGATTGGCAGAGGCGGAACAGCTGCCAGGCTGATTAGCCTGGGGCTACATATAGGCTCAGAGGGAGGAAAGGGGGGGGGAAGCCAGAGTGTTGAAGGAGAGGGGTAGCTATTCCCTCCTGCCTGCAAGGAAAAAAAAAAAAAAAAAAAGCCCCTAAGGCTGGAACCTTGAGCGACAGGTGGTAAGAGGTGGTGGGTTTGCACTGTGTAAATAAAGTGCACCAGTGACTGCTGAGCCAGAAGGTTTCTGGAGTGATTTTTGAAGCAGCGGCAGGACCAAGGGGGGCCCTGCTACGCCCTGTTACAGTCCCGTATGTTATGTGCTAACTATTTATGCTAACCAATCTTTGCCAAATGTGATGGAGCACTGTTGGTTCCAGGATATTAGAGAGAGAAAGTGGGTGAGATAATACATTTTACTGGACTAAACTTCTCCTGGTGAGAGACAAGCTTACACAGAGCTCTTCTTCAAATCTGGGAAACTTACTCAGAGTGTCAGAGCTAAATTCTAGATGTGCCACTGTTGCATTTTAAATACAGACAAGCCCTGAGTACCTTTTCCAGAGCTAAGAAGAGCTTGAAAGCTTGTCTTTCACCAACAGGAGTTGTTAGTTCAATAAAAGATATTACCTCACCTACCTTGTCTCACTAATATCCTGGAACCAACACGGCTACAACACCACTCCAAACTAAAGTCAAGAAGGCATTTTCCTTTCACAATCTCCTCCTGGAAAGAACATCAGAAAGTATTACTCAGCCTCTAAAATATTTAAGATTTGTTAAGATAGGGGAGGAAAAAAACAAGGAAAAACAGATACTATACCTTGTATTTGGAAGATGACATCAGCTAACACATGTGTGTTAAAGAAAAGCCTGAGAGAAGTATCACATAACTGCAAGGGTCTTGCTGTCTGATGAGATCTGCAATTCTTTGAACTATTCACCTGCAAGAGAGACATACTGACATGTATAATTGCCTACTAGTTGTACAAGGGTGTTGCATATAGTTTCTATCATGAAATTAAATGATTCATCTTTCCTCTCAATTCATTTTTCCATCACTGACAACTCCACTACCCTTCCCATCTCTCAAATTTTTTAATCTTGAAGATCCCTAGAACCATTGTTGTTCTCTGCTCACTTGCAAAAATCTTGACAAAAACCTACTGCTTCTGCTGTAACATTTCTAAAACCTGCTTCTTTCTCTACAACCCCCCTTATCACAACCTGTTTCATACTAATATTCTCTCTCACTTGGACCATTGTAAACTCTTCCCCTCTGGTCTTTCCATCTCTCACCTTTCCAACAAACGAGCTATAAAAATCTTTTTGCCATGTCAGTCATATCTTTACCCTTCTCAAGTCCCCTCACTGGTTCCTTGTCTCTTCCTTTGAAAAGCTCATCTCCCTTGTTATAGTTCCCGTTTCTACATGTCATGTCAGCTTGTGATCAGACCATTCCTCATGTCATCATCCCCTTTGTTTCCTGCTCCCACTTACACCTTTGTGGGTTTTTTCCCCCCAATACACTACAGCCTACATCTGCAATAACACCTCTCTCCTGCAAACCAAGGGCTTTTCTACATTTACAGCATTGCAGCAGCACAACTGCAGCTGCGCTGCTGTGGCATTTAGTGAAGATACTACCTACACTGACAGGTAAGCTTCTCCCATTGGCATAGGTACTCCATCTCCCTGAGAGGCAGTACCTATGTTGATGGGAGAAACTCTCCCATCGATACAGCACCGTCTACACTGGGAGTTGGGTCAGATAACTGCATCGCTCAGGGGTGTGGATTTTCCACACCTGAGTGACACAGTTATGCTGACCTAAGTTGGTAGTGTAAACCAAACCCAAGTGCCCTCACTTTCTCCCTTCAAATCCCTCCTCAAAAGCTAATCCTTTCACTTTGATTTCAATTATTGATGTTCAAATATTTGTTATAAATTTAGAAACTTTAGTTATGAATTTTAGCTTTACTTTAAAGTTCTATATAAGAAATTAAGAAGGGAAACCAAATTAGAAATAATAGTAATTAATCATATTGCTGATTTTGCTCAATGAAGTTTAATTAAATAAGGCTGAACTGATGTTTAAAATCTGATCTAATTTATGTAATTTTTTTAATTTTACAATTTACAAACTACAGCCTGCTGGGGAGTGGAGTCTGGGCTTGCCCTGCTCCGGTGCTCCAGCCAGACAGCAGGATCAAGGACCACTTCACGTGCTCCCAGAAGCAGTAGCATGGTCCTGCTTCAGCTCCTAAGCACAGAGGCAGCCAGAGGGCTCCACTCTGCATGCTGCCCCTGCACCTTCCGTTGGCCGCGTAGGAGCCGGGGGGGGGGGGCATGGCTGCTGCTTCCAGGAGCTGCTTAAGGTAAGTGCCACCAGGAGCTTGAACCCAAGCCACACACACACACACACACACCCCACGTCCCAACCCCCTGCCCCAGCCCTGAACCCCCTCCGAACCCCTCAATCCCAGCCTGGAGCATCCTCCTACACCCCAAACTCATCCCCAGCCCCACCCTAGAGCCCACACCCCACTCGCATCCTGAACTCATTTCTGCCTTCACCCCAAAGCCCTCACCCCCTCCTGCCCCCAACCCCAATTTTGTGAGCATTCATGGCCCACCACACAACTTCTATTCCCAGATGTGGCCCTCAGGCCAAAAAATGTGTCCACCCTGATCTAAGTTGTTATGATTAATATATATATATATATATATATATATATATATATAAAAAAGAGCTGATAGAATACAAGATTCTGTAAACCACAATACTCGTACAAGGATTATTACAAACAGTTATTTTTTAAATGAGTCCAGCTATTCTATACAAAAAGTGATTACAAAAGAAAATAGCAGCAATTAACCTTTCCTGGAGTTTTCAGGATACATTTAACTTTCTCAAGCACAAGCTCAACTTCTCCTGGGTCTTTCAACTTCTTTTTTATATCTTCTTCCAATAATTCCCATTGGAAAGCACCTATGACAAAATCAAGTAACACCCTGAGGGCATGGAATAGCTTTTTTGGTCCATATTATTAGGTATAAATTAATGTGCATGGGACTTTGTGGACAGATAAAAGAATGTCCATGCCCAACAGTTAAGTTTTACAGAAAAAATTATTTCCCAGCACTTTTATTAGATATTTTCAGCAAGTTTGTGCCCTAGAAAGCACAAATTATAATTCTGCAATGGTCAACCCTATGCACTGATGTAATGTTGACTTGATCAGAATTTTTCAAGATCAGGCCCCCATATCTTGATTTAGATTCTCAAAGAAGTCTAGGCAATTTAGATATGTACATGTCATGGAAAAAAGTCTAAATCCCCTGGACTGCTTCAAAAATCTCAAACAAATTTAACTTAAGGTCCTTTATAAATTTTGTATGGGCAATTTCAGAAAAGATGCTGTTTGAGCATGCAGAATTAGGCACTTAACTATGTTAGTTTCTCCTAATGTATCAGTTATTTGACATTTTGAATAATGCCTACATTGCTGAAGCTTAAAGGATCAGCAGCTTAAAGAAATTTACACACAAGGCAAAACAGGGAAGGGAGAGGACATTTCTACCAAAATCGGTTTATTTAGATTTTCATTTTCTGTGTTTTCCTTGTTTTTTCTTATCTCAAGGTTCTCACACTACTGTCCTTGGGCCATGAGTGGCCTGCAAAGAGCTGGCTGATAACAGTGTTGGCTCCTTTCTATTATATTAAAAGGACTAGAAACTACATTAAGTATTTTCCTAATATTACTCTTCCATGTAACCAATTACTGTAGTTTCCACAGAGATGCTGTTAAACTGGGGAGGAGGTAGTCTGCACAAATGTGAATGGGAAATAGATTTTAAAAGAAAAGTTGTTTTATGGAAAATTTTGAAAACCCCAATCTATTTAGGGTTTTATACTATGCTCACCTCCCTAGTATGTATGCTCCCAACAGTATAAGTTTGTTCTTTGGCATATGGCTCTCTCTTTCTTAATATCCTAGGATACTGTGAAGAAATTAGATTTTATTTTTATAACACTTTCTAAAATAAAAGTTATCTATTGTGGAAGATATTTGTGTTTCAAGATCTTCCTTTACAAATCAACTTCTCCTTCAGATTCTGGATTGAATTTATATTTGAGATCTCAATTAATTGCCAAGGAAACTACAGCAACATCTTAAATATTAATCAAAAGTTTCCTGCAAGATCAAGCAGAAGAAGCTAGACTCAGAGGAAGAAAGCCACTATTGAAATAATGCAAGTATCAAAAAATTCAAGTTAAAAAAAGTGAAATCTTCCCTAGTGAAAGGCTAGTATCTACAGGTCAAGAACTGTACGCTAAAGTATCCCTAAATATCCTACACATATACCTGATCATAATTTGCAAACTATTCTGAAAGAGAGAAGAGATAAAATATCCACAACTTTCTCAGGTCTTGATAATTCTTACACAGGTTCCAGTTGTTCAGTAGCTGCTCTCCTAGAAATGTATAGTAATTGCTGACACAAGAGAAAAATTCCACCTCTCCGAAGACTCTCCAAAGACTGCCGAAATGCAAGATTAAGCATTCCATAGATATTTTGTTTTTAAGAGGTGAAGTCTATGACTCCTTCCAGCCCAATGACCATAAAGGGCAACTGGACCCTTAAAAAGGATACTGCAAAACTTGCTGAATATGGGAGTCCATTAGCATCTGACTGCGAGAGCTGTTGCTTTGTAACAGATGATCCCAGCTGTCATCTGAAGAAAAAGCTTAACATGTAGTTACAGTCCAAAAAGTGACACTGTAAAAATGGTGCCTTTTAACAGCTTCAAAAAAAAAAATCTGCTCCCTGTGGGTATTCTGGGTCATAGTGATATGTTAGGCTCTCCACAGATGGCAGCTATGTTGGAAAAAGGAAGTAAAATATCATGGACTTCAAAGATATGGAACTAGAAAGAACAGTATTACTCTGTTCTGCTTCTTTCATGGGTCTGGAAGAAATAAGCCTATTTACAAATAAACTGAAGAATGAAAAATGCATAAATGACTATACAGGAGAAAAAAAAACTAAAACTAAGTGAAATCTTTACTGTTACTAAGAAAAACAGGTGTAAGCAGAAAACACTGAACTTCCAAAAAGATAGGTGTTCCCAGTGCTGCTTATCCCTGCTACAGGAATGAAACCTTTCAAGATTCTAAAGGAGCAAAGAACGCCTTTCTGGTTGATCTGTTTTATGACTTACAATTTTAGCTGTCTCCAAAGAAATAAGCCATCCTACAGTGGAAGACTGGCTGACGGGATACCAAAAAGGGAATGCTGTTGCTAAGGGTCTTATATGCTGTGATTTTCTGGTGTATGGGCATTACTTCCATAGGCAAAGAAATTTATTTTACTAATAATCTGAACCCAAATACACACAAGGGTACACTAAACAAAAGATTTTTACTAAGCAGTTGTATTTAGGGTATTTGGTAACCAGATGAACAGAATAGCATTACCTGATAATTTGATGTTTGGTTTTTATACTAAATTATAAAGAGCCCTGAGCATCTATGACTATGAAGACTTTTAAAGTGGCAAATTCTGTGAAGATTCATGTTTTCTTTTTTTGTACTATTTATCATTAAGAGAGGAAGGATGGACCAACGGTTGGAGTGCTGGCCTAGGACATAGGAGATCTGGGTTCAATTCCATGCTCCACTATGTAATTCCTGTGTGATCTTGGGCAAGTCACTTGGCATCTGCGCCTCAGTTTCCCATTTGTCAAGTTGTTGAGGAGATGAAGCTGACAGAAGAAAAAGTGCCTACGGAAATATGATGCCTCTATGACCAAGTCGGTCATAGGACGGACACAAACACATTATATACCTTTGAAAATTTCAAGGTGCTCATTCTTAAGTCACTATATCCCCAGAAAGTGTATCTGAATTACATGTACATGATTTTTAAAGACAATTATCCAAGTGACCGAGTATTTATATTTCCACAAAAAAGACTAAACTGCAATTACTAAAATTTTTGGTAGTAACTTTAAAAAGTTTGTTTTTCACATTTATCTAATAGGACTTCCATTTGAACATTACCAAATGGTTATAAGGTTAGTACGGAGAAAGTCTTTCATCAATAGGTAGCATATTCCAGCATTTAAAAAAAAACCTCTCCCCTCTTTCGGAGACCTTTATTCTATTAACAACTACTCTTAATGGGGGTAGAATCCAGCCCTAACTGCACAGTAAATATCTATTTTGCAATAATGTATACTTAATTATAAGTAAATAGCAAATTATATGGTATCACTTGAAGAAACAAGGTAAACATACTTTAATATTTTGTCCGAATAAACTTCAAACATCAATACTTTGTTTAAAGGACCATTCAGGTTGAGGGACTCAACTATAGATGAGAGGCACAAAGTCTGAAGGGGTAAGGGAGATGAAAAGGTGGCATATGGCTCATATTCATGTCCTTGTGATGCTGGGGCCCACATTACACAGACTAGTCCCCAGGCATAAGTTAAAGCACACTGAGTCTGCTCTAACATTCACCCGCTGTAGTCAACCCAAGGGGTTGAAACAGAAGCTAGCAATTGATGCAGTATATAATACCCTGATCTCATCCCCGTCTGCCAGTCATGCCATCTACATCAGCAATGATGGGAAAGGCTATTTCAACTTTATGAACAGAATCCACTGATAGTGGGGCAGAAAGCATCTACATTGTATCTCAAAAACTAGACTTCTAGTCTTCCTTACTCAATATTTTCCTTAAAAATCCTCTAAATGGGAAGACCCAAGTTTGATATGCACCAAATTCTGCACTGACTTACACCATTTGCGATCTCAATGAGATCACAAGCTATAACTTAGGGAAGAATTTGATCCATGCAAGTATAAATTGCTTGTGTGTTTTGGCTAATACACATGAAGGTAAAATTAAGACAGAACACCAGCATCGGCCAGTAAACTCTATTTGCAAGCCAAAGCACAAAGGATTACTGCACTAGTTTTTCTTCTCTGAAGATCTAAATTTAAACCTCGATTTATGACAGAAATTAAACTAATCAGTCACTATTCGTGCACATCAGAAAAACATCACAGTATGAAAGGACTGGCAGACTGATCAAGAAAAGCCTAGGGCTAGAATAAAAGGGATATTATTATTAGTCACAAATGAGGTATTGTTGACAGAGGCTCACACAGTGCATGCCCATACGGTATTTAAACCAACATTATAAAATCTTCACTTTGGTAAGTACTAAAGGGGAGTTGGCTGTTCAATTCCTTTGTGTCTTTGAAAGTCCCCCCATTTCCAAGTCAGTCACCCTTAAAAGAGGCTGAATTTACAGCATTATCAAGGCCTTGAGAGACAAACGGTGAGGAATCTTCTTCCCCAAGACAGTGTTTTATCCTCAGCATCTAATGCAGAACAACATTATGGAATGAGGAAGCAATAGCACACAACAAGGTATGCATTCAGCCAATACGCCCACATCTTCAGTGTTTGTATACTGGGTAAAGCATACACCCTTGAGCATGTTACTAAGCTTATAAAATGGTTTATAAGAAGTTTAACAATTTAAATATAATGCTTATTAAAACAAATAAGATTTAATAGTACTGGTATATATTTAAATTAAGGAAAATTATTCATTCATTCTATGCAGATTGATTTAAAAAAAACAAATACACAGAAAAAGGTTTCAAAACAGTGTATTAAAAACATTTGGCATAGATTTTAAATACACTTCTTTTTGCAATTTTGTAAACTACCTATCTATATTCACTTTTCTCCTTACTTGCCATCTCTTTTCCTTTCCTTCTTCTTGCCCTACTTCTCCCTACCTTTACAACCACCCCCCTTTTCCTTCATCTGTATTTCCTCAATCCTCTGCCTGCTTCAAAAAAATAACCCATCCATCAGTCCAGAGATGCTGAAGAAATGAGCATTTTCAGAGATGCTGCCACCACTAGTTGAACAGAAAGGCAGGAGCAAAGATCCACAGAGAAGCAGTTCACTTAAGTGCTGCTTCTCCTAGCAAGGACTGCTCCAGCCACTCAGCTAAAATACATGGGACCAGCAGAGATTTTCCTTCTGAAGCCCTACTTAAGCTGTTACCATTATACTCAGTGGATTAGTGCCAGTATCATCCTTTTCCGCTGATGTTCTGGAACAGTGGAAGAGGAAAGGAAATGGAGTGAGGCAAAGGAGACAGATGAGAATTAAGAATTTTAGAAAGTCATTAAAAGAAAAATTAATAGTTAAACATTTCCTATATGAATATTATTTGATAAGTCTGCATGTAGCATAGTGATCTAGTTTAAGTTGCTTTATAGACCTCATGTGTGTTCAGTGGGAGATAATTACTACAGAAAAATCACATATGATGATCATCTCCTAATTTCTACTTTAAATTTTGTTTCAAATTATTGACCAGCATATAAATAGCGGGAATATACACGAGTATATAAGGCAGTACGGAACTGCCAAGTAGCAGCACTAAGTCCTGCCAGGGAAATCCAACCCCACTGCAGCGAGAGATAAGCCATGAGAATCAAGAAGCATGCAGAGCTCCTCAGAGGTGCAGTGTCCTTACCTGGAGGGTCAAGGGGCTCAACCCTCTGTTTTCTCTAATGTAAACCTCATATAAGATGACCGCGCCTCCAAAGGTTGGCATGAGACTTTGGTCAAAAATTACAATTCAGTTTACACATAATATGGTACACAAACTGAAGGCTCTTTCAGCCAACCAGATAACAACTTACATCCAAATTATTTTTACAAAAAAGTCTGATAATGCTCCATACTGGTTTACTGAAGACATAAGATTGGAATCAGTCTTGGAGGAATTAAAGTAAAATATTCCTGGCCCTTCCCAAAGGCTACGGACTGCCATTCCAAGGAAACAGTCCTTTACTTTCGAAAACCATCATTCTGGAGATAAACTCAGCTTTCTTACATATAAGATCTCTAGCGATACAGTTACACATTTCTAATTACAGTGAATGCAATGATGCAATATTTAGAGAACTACTACTTCCTCCCACAAATCTTATAGTTTTCATTAGTGGGGCTGTTATATGTAATACAACGAGAAGTCATATCAGTACAAAGTAATAGGCTATTCAAACAAAAGAGTTGCTAGATGAGTTCGTGTTCTTTAATAATACTTTACATTTACTGTGTCTTTCAACTGAGTCTCACAAAATGTTTTACAGAGACAGAAAAATATCATTAACCTCCATTTCTCTGTTAAAATGGTGCTAAGTGACTTGCCCAAGGCTACATAATGAAACAATGGCAGAAATGAACACAGATCACATGACTCCCAGTCCTCTGCTCTCACAAACCAGATGATGTTGCTCCTCATTCTCTTTAATACACTACTGTATGCAATGTTTTTACCATTTTTAAGTTTTATTTTGTTCTGAAATTATCTCACTGAAAAGCTCTTTTTGGCAAGGCAATATTTGGCATTACATTCATCCTTACCTGTTACTTATGGAAAATGTGTTAGCTTTATACAATTTTGGAGGAAAAGTTTTTCCACTTTAGAAGCTTCTGGTTTACTAGACTTTGGAATTGAATGTATAGTGCTAAAAGCAATAATTTTAAAGGTTAAGCTCCATTTCCATGTAGAAACTGTTCCAAATAATGGTCTATAGAGATGGACTATTTTAATCAAACTGATTTAATCCTAATAGAGGAATATATTTTGGTAGGGTAATATACACACTCCATAGCAATACATTTGCTCTGTAAAAAGATAGTAAACAGCTGGAACCATTCTGACAGGATACCTGAATAAATGAAGTGCAGAATGTCTGACAAACAAAAACAGAAGAAAGAGTCTTTAACAATGACTCTAACCGGTGGGCCGCATGGTGAACCTCTGTTAGAAACTGGAAACACAGCCTCGCTGTTCACTGCAAAGAGAGTCTGTGCAGTCCTTATGATAGAGGAATCCTGAATATCAGCTGGACTCTTCACATTGAAAAGTAACATGAAGACATGGCTTACAGAGCACAAAACAATCTTGTGTGCTTCTACTACTTCCTTTAAATCTTCCGAGTAAAATATCACATCCACACACTGGCACCAGATCAGCAAGTTATGTAAATCGGAGTTATAATGCGAGGCTTCACCTTTTAAGATTGGCATTTTTTCTATAAAAGTGAGATATTAAAAATAATGAATGAACTGTTTTGTAACTCTAAATGCCTATTAGTTGCTATGCAAACAAAAGCATCTTTACTCTCAGAAACTGGATCAAATAAGGACATAAAAGGGTATTTTCTTAATTACCCTCAATAAAAATCTGCTCTTAAAAACTATATATCACCTTCACCATTAGAACAAATCCAGTCTTTCATTCACCTTGAGTGACGTTACTAGAATAATTAACATTGAACTGTTCTGTAAAAATGTTTCCACCATTTTATAAATCTTCCAATAAAAAAATTAAAAATGTCTAATTATATACATCTAGTTTCTCATCATCTCACATAAAAAGGGACTTCATAAAAAAATATAAATATGTGTATACTTTACCCATATTATGGTTTAAGTAAACAATCTTTCCTAACTCAGAACTTTAACAATTTAATTTTTTTGCATGCCCTACAGTTAAATGCAGTCTCAACACCTTACACTTTGCAGAAATATGAGAGAGGTTAGAGACAGAGCCTGAAAGACTCATAGCAAGAGTTAATTGTCAGTAAAAAAATGTTTCAGCGCAAAATTTATAGAATAACTCCCTTAAACATTCTAGGCTAAATCTTTCCTCCCCTTAAACCCGTGCAGCCCCTCTGACTTCACAGATGGAGCTCAGATCGACTACAAGTACTACTCTGATTTTAATCTCAGAACTGTGCGTGTAAAGATTTAGGAATGGTCGTATAATTATGAGAAGTTTTATAAGAGTATATATTTTACAATGGATGATAATTTCCAATATGCTTATTATTGTAATTTAAGGTAACTTCATTTTTACAAGGTAACAAGTGTGGTCTGGTCTTCTTTTCATTTAAATTCACAGGAATGTTGCCACTGACTTGAACTAGGGACAGGACTGGGCCCCAGATTCTGGGCTAGGTTCAACATTTAGCCTTTACTAGAACAAGTTATATTATGCAGAGTTAACATGAAGCCCCTTCGAGTTATTATACCACTGGTCTGACCCAGGGTGGCCATTCTTATGCATTTAAATTTGTGATTAAGTTACCAAATTTTAATCAAACGAACTATAAAAAACTAATATGATGTTCAACTGCTGAAACTTATATTAAAAAAAAGATAAAACTACCTTTTAGCCTTCACGCCTTTTAACATCTCCCTTTACTTTCTTGTGTTACTACTATTCTTTTATCTCTTCACATGCAGCTTGTATAAACTCAGATTTTATCCATAATTTCCCTAAATGTTTCATATTCTGAGTTCACTTCAATAAGCACAACTCCTGATTTTTTTTTATAAAACATATTACAAATTTTAAATGATCACCCATCACATATCATATATATATAGTTTTATAAAATCCTCAAGATTCACAAAGTACTTCCCTCAATAATTAAGTAATCCATTCTGAGATAAAAAATATCACACATCACGGTAGTTGCTAGTAATAGATAATTTATTAAACATGTTTTTAACTAATCAATCTGATCAGTTTTACACTGAAAAAAAAAAACTAATTACTATTATAAGCACCTGGTTGTTCAAGCTGAGGTGCTTTAACTCCATGGCACTTGTGGCTTTTTTTCCTTTTCTTCATTTTTTCAGATGACTTCTGATTCAAGCTTTGGATCATAAAATACTCCAACTAAAACATGAGATAAATATATTTAAAAAAAATACAAATAAAGTTAAGAATAAATTAAACAAACATCCTCACTTTTCCCAGTTTGTATGCAGAATTGACACTGATGCGAATGTGGGTAGGTGTGCAATGTTGACTGAGTACTAAAATTTTACATAAGAAATCAAGTAAAGTGAATTGTGATGAACTGTTGTTTGAATTAATCTAATTAAAAAGACTATCAATTCAAAGGTTAGTCGTTTGTTCTCTGGGGCAATCAAAGCAGAAACCACAGCTGTGCTACTAGAAAAGAATTAAATAAATCAACCATAACAACAAACAAACAGGTACTGCTACAGGATTTGGAGGAAGGAAGAGCAGGGATTGATAGGTAAATATAGGTAATCTGATGCAAGTCCCAAAAATAATGATAAACAGTGTAAGGGCTTTATTACTAAGAACTATCCAGGAACACTGTATGACACCAAACTTTTATGAGCTGCTTTATTATACAAATAAAGTCAAAATATAAAGAATGTATTTAAATAGAGCTTAGTTTTCTAGAAGCAGAAGATAAAAATGTAACCAACATAACAGGAATAGTATATGTAGTAAAGTTATCCGTTTTCCAAAAGTCTTAAAGACAATGTGAAGATGATAACGTGTAAATATAGAACTAAGGGATCACAGAACAGAAGGAAAGGTGGAAGTAGTGAAGGGTAATTACTTACAAATGAGATGGGTAAGGCAGTTATACTATTACTAAATTTTATACAGTTTGTTGCCCCACAGGTAGTAGGGAGATATCCCTTCATGACTGGACAAGCTTTGGTCAGGGGTCTGGAATAAGAAAAAGGTTTCCTCCCATGTTGGAACCAATGACACAGAAGAAGGTAGACTAGAGGTCATGCAAATGAGATGCAAATTATGAGAAAATAAGTGAAACCAGGCCCTCATTAAGTCTCAAAAATACTAACTTCACTCTAATTGTAGTACAGTTTAGAAATCTGAATAACGTAGTGACCATCAAACGACAGTTCTATGCCAACAGAGTCAAGTTTGGGGTGTAAGTTCTCTCAATCAGTAGATACCACACACAGCCTTAAAGGGAAAGGGAGAAATCCCATCACTTCTGAATTACTCCTATAATTCAGTACATAGGAAAGCACTCGGGGGGGGGGGGGGGGAGATCCTTCCTTGGGTCTTAAATATCAGAAAGACATGGAGACTTTTTCCTAGACGTTTTAAGCACTTGGAGGAAGTACTCAAAATTGAAGAACTACAAAAACATGAACACAGATAGAAAATGTAGCCTATGTTGTATTTCCAAGTAAACCCTAATAGTGTGAAAGACATTGACACCAAAAACATTGACACCATTCAGGTAAACAATGTAACAATGGCATTGACGTAAATTGTGACGTATTTCAAAGTAAATCAAGAGCACTGAAAAGAAGAATGTAGGTACTGACATCATTAACCTGGCACACTAACAGCTCTGAAAGGTCAAAGCTGGCTCTAGATCAATGTTTCAGCCAGCAATGAAATGTGGTGCATGTGTCACTGACAAAGCTAAAGCTATGTGATGAAACGTGTTCTTCAGGCTATACGAGCTTAACTGTAGCTCAAAGCCAGAGGTGTATCCCAACATCATCAATGCTGTTGAAGCGAATGTAACCAGAAAGAGATCTCAGCAAAGAAAGGTAAGGTATTATCAGTTGAGATATAAGGTCTCTCACAGAGGTAGACTTCCGTCTCAGGAGGTGGTACTTCAAATTTAAATTTGGAATTGAGTATAATCAATGCTGTAAGCATTCCAAAGCTTTGGCATGCCCACTGACTAATCTGGAGGGAGCAGCTGGCCACTTCAAAAATGCCAGAGGAGCTGCCCCGAAGCCTATTTTGGTACCAAAATAAAGACTCATCTGGGTTACAGGTACTGAAGTACTTATGCTTTGAGGCCTTCTCAGCTACTTAGCAGAAGCCTTTATGAGACCAAGAGAAGCTTGTGTTGCTCACCCTGAGACCTAGCAGCACTGATTCCTTAATCAACAAGCTATGGCTCACTAAGAGACATCTCAAACAATAACAGGCACATCTGTAATGGACATCTTATGACCACATCCAGGGCAATGTTTTTAGCCACTGGACTACTCCTCTGCCCTTTTCTAAAAGCAGAACAGTACAAAGCAACAAACAACACCACCACAGTATAAACCCAGTGTCTATAAGAAAACTCAAATGAGGTTATAAAAGTAAATTTAAGGTCCATGAGATGCTGAGGTTGGATCTCTTCATAATGTTCAGAATTACATGTTAGTATGGTAGAGGTAAAGGTAAATTTATATAAAAAATAATATGAAAGACTAAAGTCAGCTAATGCTACAATAGCAACAGTTTTCAGAGGAATTTCCCCAACATCAGCAGTAAAAAAAAATTACGGCCAACAGGGGGTGTTGTAAATCTTCAGTCATAATTGAGGTGTGCTGCTTGCTGAGGTTTAATGTACAGTTTGGAGAATTCCCACCAGTTCCGGACCAGGACCACTGACCCAGCAATATATTACTACATTTTTTGTAAAAAAACAACTCTTCTTATCAAGTATAGTGATGTGGTTATCTGTTGGAAAACTGCTCAACATGATTTAATCATGCAGGAGCATTTTGCATTTAAAAATAGTTTCAGATTTCCAGTTTTTGTATGTGGTCTCCCTAATCATTGTGCCAACTGTATATCCACTTGGGGTGGTGGGGAGTCCACCTTAGAGCACTATACATGTTTTGAACTCTTAAATTTGCTTTGAACACCTCTATATTGCGAAAAAAATCTCATAGTTGTGATTTCAGTAGGTTTTTAATACTTTAGCTTTTAATTTACTTCCACTTTCCCATTGACTTAAGATATTATACTTTTGAAACTTCATGCATTTTGGAAACAAAATAGCAACATGATATTCTTGTAGGTTCAGCATCCCAAAGAAAGTCCTATTTAGTTTTATTTCAGGGCATTTAATTTGTATTACATGCTCAGTCATGCAGTGAGTGAAAAATGTCATTTTCTGACTCAAGGATAAACTGATATAAAACGTTTATCAAGTTAACACTCAGTGTTAACAGTATAATTCCATTTTCAAACATTACAGAGATGAAAAATTAATTTGTCTCACACAATAAGATATAAGTTAATCAGAAAAATGAGGTGCAGTTAAATCGTTTCCTCCTTCAAAATAACCACACTACCATGCACAGTAAAAGTTGCTTCTATGAAATATGGTTACTGATGAGATTACATATTTAAAAAAGTTTCACTGTCTAAGGCACTGCGCTCACTATATGCACGGAGTTTTTCACCTAAAAAGATGGGGAAAGAACTTACAGTTTACTGTAAAAAGTGGAGTCACTAAAGCTGACTTGCAAAGAGGGAAATAACTGACTTGTATAATTTTTTGGTTCTTTAGGACTGTCTAAAAGATGTCTGTCAAAAAGTATTCCACTTTTTTTACATTAAACATTCAGGTCCTATCTACTTTGGAACAGGGTGGATAAAAAAATCGATGATTTTTAAAAAAAAAAAATGCTTTTTGAGGAAAAAACCTAAAGACAGTTTTAATTAAGATATCTTTGAGCTATAATGTTTCACATCAGAGTAGGGATTTTAAATTCTAATTCTATAGCATGAGACAATATAGTCATGTAATGGTTAAGAAAAGTTTTGTAAATGAGTTCCAATAGTTCATGGATTAGGAAGCCACATTTACAGTGTTCCAGGGGCTTCTGTATAGATTTATCTTGTTGTCTACCGAATGGGACTCAGTGATCAGTCTAGAAGATATGATCAGAGATCGGGGCTGCTCCAGGCCCCAGCATGTCAAGCACGTGCCTGGGGCAGCAAGCCACGGGGGTGCTCTGCCGGTTGCTGCAAGGGCAGCAGGCAGGCTGCCTTCGGTGGCTTGCCTGCAGAGGGTTCGCTGGTCCCGCAGCTTCGGTGGACCTCCCGCAGGCACGTCTGGCGAAGCCGCGGGACCAGCGGACCCTCCGCAGGCAAGCCGCCGAAGGCAGCCTGCCTGCCGTGCTTGGGGCGGCATAATGCTTAGAGCCACCCCTGTCAGAGATGCTTAGTTTTGCAGTTCTCAAACTGTGGATTTGTGTCTTCAGAGATAACGTACTTGTTAACAACAAAAATGTTTTAAAATAAATAATATAATATCTAGTGGTGAGAAATAACAGACCTCAACCCTATTGTGTCTCTGCAAATTTCTGTACACAGAGTCAATTCCTTACCTCGCTCTAGAAGGGCAAAGTTTCAAAAAGTTCAATGAACAGAAGATTGCTGGGGCGGAATAGATCTGGATGAGGAGAAGTCTGGAGATAAATGTGAGAAGGGAGGGAGAGGCAGTAGAAACAAAAGTGGAACTGTTTGAGCAGCATATTCCAGAAGTCTTGGGGTTTTTCTGAGTGTAGCCTTCATTGATCTGAGATCTACCATACCATTCTCTCACTACAAGGGAAAACCTATAACGGCAGCAGGCCGTAAGAGAGACTCAATTGTGGAATATTTAAATGAAGTTCCTTTAGCTATGGGTAGGACAGGCACGCGTGCAAAATGCAAACAGTGCAACAAAGAAATGGAAGGCCTGGTTGTCCAAATGAAACAACAGCATGAGAAGTGTTCCTTCTCATGAGGAAGCTGCGTTGAAGATCATCAAAGGAACATGTCTGAACATGCAGGATCTTCAGGTTGGTAAACTTTTTTATTTCATACTTCTTTCTTAAGGACTGCCTGTCTTCCTTCTGGACTATTCTTGAATTCTCAGGTTTGAGCAAAAATTATAGTGGTTACGCTATAGTACCATCATTATAGATGCAGTTGTGATAAAAAAATAAATAGCTGAAATAGGCAGATCTTCCTTTTACAATTTCACCTTTAAAGTAGTACTGAGTGTCAGTGAATGCAATGAGTAATAATAAATGAGCAGTACGGTAATAATAATTACACAACTGCATTGACTTATTTCATTTAGGAGAATCCATTCTCAACATACAGGATTCTGAAGACTATCCACCTTCAAGATCACCATCATTTTCTATAGCTTCAGCATTATCTGCCAATGATAGTGTTTCAGTCACATCATGTATGTCACATAGCCACAGTATATCACCAGTAGCAAAAAGAAAAAAAAATAAATCTCCACTATAGATAAGTTTGTGATAAGAACCAGCAGATTACTAAAAAAAAGGAATGGATGAAAAAATTGCCTAGTTTGTTTATGCAACAAACTGTCCTTTCTGTGTGACTGAGAACTCACACTTCATTAACATGGTTCAGTCATTAAGACCAGAATACAGTCCACCCAACAGAGCAGATGTTGCAGGCAAACAGCTGGATAAAGTGTATGAAAAAAAACTGAGCAATGTGCAAAAGGTCTAGAGGGTGAAATTGATAACCTGAGTCTTGATGGGTGGAGCAACGTCCACAATGATCCTGTTGTACGTGCTGGTGTGACAACAGAAGGGAATGTCTTCCTTACAGAAACAATTGATACATCAGGAAATGAACACACAGCAGAATACTTACAAGAAGTAAAAGCTGTAACAAATTGTGAAAAAAATTCAAATGTCTAGTACACAGCTTGGTCACAGACAATACTGCAAATGTATCCAAAATGAGAAGACATTTAGAAGAGCGTCCCAAGCTAATAACATACGGTTGTAGTGCTCATTTGATGCACCTCCTAGCCAAAGACTTCAGTCTTCCACAAATAAAGGCTAATATTGTTGAAGTTGCAAAATATTTCTGTAATAACCACTTTGCAGCAGCTTCTCTGAAAAAAGTGGGAGGAACCAAGCTAACTCTCCCACAACACGTGATGGAACTCAGTAGTGTTTTGAGCACTGTATCAAGAATTGGCCTAATCTGATGGCAGTTTGTGGACAAAATAGTGAAAAAATAGATGACACTGTCACAGCCAAAGTTCTCAACACGGGGCTTAAGAGAAAAGTTGAACACATGCTGAGTACCATGAAGACTATTTCTGTAGCACTGAACAAAATGCAGAGAAATAGCTGTTTTATTGCTGATGCTGTTGAAATCTGGAAGGAACTGAGTGAGCTCTTAAAGAGAAATATGCAATGACAGAGTTAAATTACAAGCATTAAAAAAAGGAACGGGACAAGCACTATCTCCAGCTCATTTTCTTGCAAATATTCTCAATACTCGGTACCAGGGTCAAACTTTAACTGCTGAAGAAGAAGAGTTGGCTCTGACATGGACATCCAGCAATCATCCCTCCATAATGCTAACTATAATAAACTTCAGAGCTAAGGGTGAACTATTCAAGAAATATATGTTTGCTGATGATGTTCTAAAGAAAGTCACACCAGTGAACTGGTGGAAGTCACTTAAGCACTTGGTTTCAGAGACTGTTGAAGTGATCATCTCACTTAGCAGCAGCAGCTTCTTCTGACGGCGTAGAATGAATATTTTCTTCCTTTGGACTAATTCATTCCAAATTGAGAAATCTTTTGGGATCTGAAAAAGTGGGAAAGCTTGTTTTTCTTTTCCAGATTACGAACAAACAGGAAAATGAAGGTGAAGATGACTGAGTTAGCTGTAGAACCCAATGTTTTCAGTTTCTCATGTTGACCTGGCTGACATAATTAAATGAAATATTTTTAAAAAGAACAGAAATTAAATAGACTATTTTAGTTAAAAAACAAATTTTAACCGAAACAAACCTGATTTAAAAAACCTGAATGTTTCAAGCAAATGAATTTTTGAATTTTGTTAAAATATGTTTGCTGTTGAAGAAAAAAATCCAGAATACATAATATTGTTTTAATTAAATAAAAATTTAAATGTTAGTCTGGTGATGGTCTCCTAATAAAGCATGGCAAGAAAATCCTCCAAATATTAATGAATCCCCTGTTGAATTGGAGATAATTATGAAATTATTGGGAGGTGAACTATCTTCAGTTACCTTTGGTAAATTAAATAACCAATCATTCATTTTCTGATATCGCTGTAAAACTAATCTGAAAAGTTTTCAGAAATAAATCACTTTAAAAATGTATAGCGTGTACCTTCTAAAAATGAAACCTACATATTCTTCACAACTCAGAGATACATGTATTAAGGTTGTAACAACAAGAATGCACTTTTATGTAGAGATCCATGATTAAATTGAGTCTTCCTGAATAGTGATTTAAATCAAATCCATCCTGTTTGAAGGCTATATGATGAGTGGAAAAGTAAATTACAATATATCACTGAGGCTGAAAACCAGCAAATGAGAATGAAAGTGATTTTTTGTCAACACATTTAAAACTCTGTTTAACTTCTATTTCAGTACAATGTCTAACCAATACTTGGTTGAAAGATTTTTTTAAACTTCTAAGACAATCCTTTAAACTAAGTTGCGAGAACTCAAAACAAACATCTGAGATCCCTGAGACTTTATAATTGATAGGGAAGATCACATTTAACATTTCTGATACTCTTAAAATACTAATAAAAAACAGCAGAAAACAAACATTTTTGGGAAAACATAAAAAGCTTTTGGATCTTCTTCATACACCAAAAAGAAGCAACCCAGCATTTTTTAAATTCTTTACAAGTTATCAGTATGGACTATATTTAAAAAACATGCACTTAAGCAATCTCACAAGCAAGTCTTCACTGTTTAATCTGTATTACACATGTAATCGCTCATTTCATATTTGTAAAAAATACGTTTTTGAAATTTTAGTCCTATCTAACATTAAGGGCTCAATCCTACTTCCACCAAGATTAGTAGAAATGTTGTCATTGATTTTAATGGGAGTAGGAGCAGGCACTAAAATAAACCCTCATACCTTATTAAGTTACGTCTCGAAGTGGGAGAGAAAAATTCTAGTATGATAATTCACTTAAACTAAGTACGGAGTGTCATCTTGATTGTTATCTGAGGCCTGCTGTACACACAGTTTTTGTATGAATAAGAAAATGTCACTCACCCTGTGCAGTAACTGAGGCTCTTTCAGACGCATGACCGACCCTATGGGTGCTCCACTGTAAGTGCTGCAGTGCCCCGTGTCTGGATTGGAGATCTTCACTGGCAGTGCACACTGGACCACACATGCGCATCTCCCCATCTCATGCCATGAGCAGCAGGTATATGTAAGCACTGTGTGGTCCAACCGCCACCCAGTTCCTTCTTTACCGCAGAGCTCATCTTTCAGCTCCAAAGCAAAGAGCAGGCAGTGGAGCACCCATAGGGACATTCATCTCGAGAAAATCAGTTACTTCACCTGGTGAGTAACCTTCTCTTCTTCGATTGATGTCCCTGTGGGTGCTGCTCTGTAGGTGACTATAGCACAGTGCCCCTAGTTGCAAAGTCAGGATTTCAGAGCAGTATTTAATACGAACAATAGGACAGTGTGTCCTAGTAAAGTATCTGATGTTGCGTCATGAGTAATAGTGTCATGACAGCTAAATGTGTCCACGTATGTCCATGTGGTCGCTTTGCAAAGGTCAGCGATCAGGACATTGTTGAGCAAGGCAAATGAAGTGGAGAGTGTGCCTGAGTGCCAGGAGGAGATAGCTGGTTATGCAGCTGGTAGGACAGGTTTATAAACTATGAGATCCACTTGGAAAGGCATTGCTTAGAAATGGCTCTGCTTTTTGATCTTTCAGTCATTGACAGGCATAAACACGGCAAGCATCTGAAAAGGTTTAGTTCTGTCCAGGTAGAAGTCTAATGCTCATCTGACATCCAGGGTGTGTAATGCCACCTAATGCTGGTTGCTGTGCGGCTTTGGGAAGAAGCAGAGAAGGTAGATGGGTTGGTTTAGATGAAAAGAGGATAGTACCTTATGTAAAAATTTAGGATGAGGATGTAACATAACCTTGTCTTTATGAAAAAGTGGGGGGAGAGGTAAAGGAGGAGATGCCACGAATGGTCCAATTTCACCAACCCAAGAGGCAGAGGTGATTGAAACAAGAAATGCTGTTATCATGGGTAAGTGAACATAAGAGCACATTGCCACTGGTTGAAATGCTGGTCTAGTAAGATAATGTAGGACAAGGCCAGAATCCCAAGATGGGATGGGATCTCGTATGTGAGGATCAAGATTTTGGAGGCCTTTCAGGAATCTTTTCATGAGCGGGTGGGTGAACATAACAGTGGCCATCTATATAGGGGTGAAGGAACATGATGGCTACCAAGTGCACATGAATGGAGCTAGTGGATAACCTGGATCTTTTAAGGTGTAAAATATAGTCCAGGATGAGCAGTAATGGAGTGATCATTGCTTTGACATGATTGGAGGTGCACCAAGATTGGAATCTAGTCTATTTGTGGAAGTAAGTGCATCTAGTTGTATCACATCTGCTATTCAAGAGTACTTGTTTAAACAACCTCTGAACAGATCATCTCTGAATCCTGGAACCATGCCTTCAGATTTGACCCACATCCTGTGAAAGGAGACATGGAGTCGGTCACAGAGTATTCAGTGGTCATACCGTCATGCAAATAAGTTACGTATACCAGATCTGTTGTGGCCAAGTCGGAGCTATAAGGATGACTCGGGCTTGGTCCCCTTGGATCTTGTGAAGTACTCTGAACAGAAGGGGAAAGGCATAGAGCAGCAGCACATCCCATGTGAGGAAGAATGCATTGTGATGCACGCCTCATATTTTTTTCATAGAGATATGCTTATGATATTAATATGGCATAACTAAGATATGTTTTATGCAAGATGGGTCATGTGAGATATCATTAGAAAGGTTCCAATTTATTGAATTTGATGATAAATGCATATAAATTGGATAATCTCTGTATCTGAAGTTACGAATATTGACTATTTAACAAATTACAACTGTGTTTTCACCTGTGGAACACCCACCAGACAGTATGCAAACAGCCTTGATGGGCCACTGGGGGGGAACAATAGGTCTTTGAAGATGCTAATCTCCTCCGTCCTGAGAAGTTTCCTGGGATGCAACTTTGACACTGCAGGGTCAGGTGATCATGTCACCTGGTACTTCACACCATCTTGGACTTCTAGCAGTTTTCCATTAAGAGTGGGTGGGGGTCAAATTGAGTGGGAAACAAAGGATTCCTACCATATGCAAACCCTATTTAAAGCTGGGGAGTAAGGTAATCTTGGTTCGTTCTTCACTGAATTTCCACCCAAGATGACTGCTTGGACATCGAAGAAACAAAGACAAAAGGGAGGGGGAGGACCTCAGATTGGGAATGGTGTCCGGCCCAAGAAGGATATACCTGGAGTTTTAAGCTGCAAGCAAGAGATATCTGTCCACAAAGAAATTCTGCAATCTGCTTAAAACAACATTTAGGGTGAGAAATGACTATTTGTAGCCAGTTTCTTTAGTGTACTGAACTTAGTTTGCAAGTTTGTTTTATTTGCTCAGTAATCTGCTTTGTTTTGTTTGCTATCCCTTATAATCTACCTTTTGTAGTTAATAAACTTGGTTTTTGTTTATTCTATAACCAATTCGTGTAATTCAGCACAGGGGATAAAGGGGGGGGGGCAAAAAATCTCTGCATATCTTCCTCCATATTGACAAAGTGTGAATTTTGTGAGCTTACACTATAGGCTGAGATTCGAGAAGAGGTCCATTGTCTCCTCATGGACCCATCTGAACATGATACCCTTCATGCTGTATGAATGACAGTCATCTAAGTATGGAAATATGACAATGCCCTCTTTTGCATAGGTAGGCAGCCACCACCGTTAAGAGTTTGGTGAACACTCAAGGGGACTGCAGGAAGTATGAAGGGCAGCACTTTGTATTGATAGCAATTGGTTCCCATGATAAATCAGAGGAACTGTCTGTAGGCAGGGTTTATTGTGATGTGAAAATATGCATCTTGGAGGTCAAGGGCTGAGAACTAGTCCCTCTGTGCCACTGCTGGCATAATGATGGACAGGGGAACCATCTTCAAGTTGTGCAGTTTGACAAACTTGTTGAGGTTTCCAAGGTCTAGGATTGGTCTCCATCCGCTGGATTTCTTTTGGATCAGAAAAAAATGGGAGTGAAAATCTCTCCCTCTGTGCTAGAATGGGACTGGTTCTATCGCTTCCAGTTGCAGAAGGTGGTTTATTTTTTCTTGTAGAACGTGTTTGTGAGAAGGGTCCCTAAAGAGATTGGGAGGGAGGCGCACAGGATAGAATGGAATGGGATGGAGTATCCTTCCTTAATGATTTCTAGGACAGCGGCTCTCAACCTTTCCAGGCTACTGTACCCCTTTTAGGAGTTTGATTTGTCTTGCGTATGCCAAGTTTCACCTCACTTAAAAACTACTTGCTTACAAAATCAAACAAAAAATATGAAAAAAAGTGTCACAGTACACTATTACTGGAAATCTGCTTACTTTCTCATTTTTACTATATAATTATAAAATAAATCAATTGGAAGTCACAGCCAAACGTCCTGATCTTTTCTGGCCCTGGCAGTCAGGTTGTGGCAGCGTATAGCATGTACAGCAGTATAAACAAGTCATCGTCTGTATGAAATTTTAGTTTTTACTGACTTCACTAATGCTTTTTATGTAGCCTGTCATAAAACCAGGCAAATATTTAGATTAGATTAGTTGAAGAACCCTCCTGGAAGACCTCTGCATACCCAAGGGTACGCATACCTCTGGTTGAGAGCCACTCCTCCAGAACCCACTTATACGAAATAATTAGCCGCCAAGATGGAAAGAGAGGGGCTAAATGGTCGCCAAACTGGTGGAATGTTAGAGATGGCGGGTTGTGATTGGAACAGGGGGAAGGCTTCTTGAGGCCTCGACCACATCTTCAAAAATTGTTGTTTGGCCAAAGGTGTGAGAGAGGTAGCCCTTGAGGAGTTGTACGTCTGCACCTGGGAGGACGGGGGCGGGGGAGAGCTTCTGTCAGTGTTGCGTGTGGTACCGTAAATTAGGAGCAAACAGCAGTCAGGATCACAGGGGTATTGCTATTTCCCCAGTCATCTTCTCAGAACTGGCATATAGATGCGGAGAGAGCAGAGTACTCGAGCGTCCTTCAGGGAGTGTAGGGACTCATCCGTGCACTCTGCGAGTAATTTGGGGCCCTCAAAGGACAGGTCTTCAATGATGGTTTGTACTTCACTGGGGAGCCCAGAGGGGTGCAGCTATGAGAACCGACTTGATTACAGCAGTCACAATGGAACAGGCAATAGTATCTGCAGAATCCATGGAGGACTGTAAAGCTATATGGGCCAAGAGGTGTTCTTCAGATATAAGTGCCTGGAGCTGCTCCTTCATGTCATCAGGAAGGTTGTGGCAGAGTTCCCGTATTTTGAAATAACTGACATAATTGTATTTGGCCTCACAGTTAGAGATGCAGAATTAGCATGTAGAAGATGACTAAGCCTTGCAGCCAAATAGATCCAATCACTTCCAATCCTTGTCATAAGGGGTGGATATAAGGTGGCACTGGCATCCCTTTTTGTGCACGGCCTTGACAACTAAGGAATTTGGAGTGGGGTGACATAATATTTTTTGGCGGCCCACTTGCATATGGTCTGCTAGAGCACACAGGCCAGGTCAAGAAGGGACTCATTGACAGGGAGGGCTATTTTGCAGGATGAGGATGTGTGCAGAATGTTGTGCAGTTTATGCTGTTCTTCTTTCATTCCTCCAAAGTAATCTGGAGGGAGCGTGTTACCCTGTGAAACAGCTCCTGAAAGTGTTTAAAGTCGCTGGCTGATGTAGGGGGTGGAGGCATCATAGCCTCATCGGGGGAAGAAGAGGAGAAAGAGTGGCAGTGTAACCTCCCCCTCCAGTTCTTCTTCATCCGCTAATCGGTCTCTGGTGATCAAGAGATGGAGAGGGATGGTGAATTTGTAGGCTTCTGGCTTTGTTCCATGGGAGCCTTCCCAAACTGTAATTTGGATATCACCCATGGATTCCAGTATAGCTAATGTAGAGGGAATGGCACGAGCGGTTGTCCTCGGGAGGTTGGGGGTCGTGGATAGTGAGGATGTGTAGATGATGTGCTTTGTGCCTGTCCCAAATGTAAAGGGTAGGGGGAGGCATACTCTTCCTTATCTTCCTCACTGGGGAAGGGTGGTGCCATCCTTGGAGGAGAAAGGGAGCAGTGCTGTGACTCTGGAGAAGAGAACAGAGATGGAGGGAGCTCATGTCTGAGTACTTCTGACTCAGGCAGGTCATATACAAGCAGATCCTTATGGTATCTGACCCCCTGGAGAGGACAGAGAAGCCCCATCAGCAGATGCATCGATGCTGAGGGAGCGGTGCATTCTCTTGAGCAGCTAGCAGATGGAGTCAAGGACTTGCCCAGCGCCAAGGGTTTGCTCAGGGTATGGCTACACTGGCACTTTACAACGCTGCAACTTTGGCGCTCAGGGGTGTGAAAAAACACCCCCCTGAGCGCTGCAAGATACAGCGCTGTAAAGCCTCAGTGTAATCAGGGCGGCTGCACTGGCTCCCAGCGCTGCACGCTACACCCGTAGAGGATGTGGTTTACGTGCAGCGCTGGGAGAGCTCTCTCCCAGCGCTGCCGCTCCGACCACACTCACACTTCAAAAACACTGCTGCAGCAGCGCTTTGAAATTCCAAGTGTAGCCATACCCTCAGTGCCTGAAGGTGAACCAGTGCCGAGTGCTTGGCCAGTGCCGCATGTTTTGTTGGTGCTGAAAGCAATGTCAGCGCCAACAGAGCTGCCAGTGCCAGTGGTTTCATCAGTGCCATGGCACACAAAGTTGATCTGGTTGGGGCGGTCAGCACCATTTTTGAAGGTCTTGCATTGCGATCTCTGGTGCCAAGAGACTATGCTGATGTCTGAAGGTCTGCCCGTTTTAGGGTCTTTAGATATATGTTTAGCTCCGATACCCGAAGTACTCTGACTGTCCCTAGAGCTACATCTCATATCCGAAACTGATGTTGCAGGGAATGGTGTTCTGGCAGGCAGTGGGCAATGAGAGGACTTGTTTCTTCCCGTCAGCATGGGAAAAAGATTTGCTCTTAGGACCTGGCAAATGAGGATCGGTGGACAAGCTAGCAGAGCATCAGAACTGTGCGGAGGAAGCATCTGGACCAGGGTACAATGCTGTACTCAATGATCTCTCCATGAGGAGAAGATACAGCCGAATGTCCTGATCTTTTCTGGCCCTAGCAGTCAGGTTGTGGCAATGGGTACACTTCTGTGGGACGTGTCTCCCTCCCAGGCAGTGGATGCACTGTGGGTGACTGTCACTTACTAGGAAGGCCTCCTGATGGGAAATGCACCTCTTAAACTCAGGAGATCTGAGCATAAGGACAAGGGAGAAAAAAGCTTCCCAATCAAGAAGGGCAGGAAGCAGGAAAAAAAAGAAGTGTTAAGCTATGAATTAACAGAGGGTAAGAGGAAAGAAAAAAAAAATTAAGGGAGAGGATGACAAAGGAAAGAATTAACTACTAAACTATATGATAAGGCATAATCTAGCACTCAAAGGATAGGCGGGCTCTGCTGCAGATTCCATCCCAGATCAAAGGCAGTTAAGAAGGAACTGGGAGGCAGTTGGTCCACACCACGCCGTATGTACACATGCCGTTCATGGCACGAGATGGGGAGGTGGCATGTGTGATCCAACCAGCACTGCTAATGTAAATTCTCCAATCCCAGACACAGGGGACACTGACATCTACAGTGGAGCACCCATAGGGACATCACTCAAAGAAGAGCCCTTTTTTAAAAAAAACAACAAAAACAAAAACAAACCTATATAGTTATACTGGTACAACTCCAACTGTGAAAACAGTTTTAAGGCACCTTTAATACCAGTGTAACTCATCCACAGTCAGAGAGAGAGGCTGTACCACTTTACCTATCCTGATATAAAGCACAAAGACAACGTATTTTGCCACATTACAAATGCTTTGCCAGTACAGCTATAACAGCACAGCCTCATAGTACGCTGACAGTAGGAGTTCTACCAGTATAGTAACACCACCTTCCTGTATGTACTGCTGCCGTAGCCGGGTTGGTCCCTGCTGAATATTAAAGTGACACGGTGAGTGAGGTAAGATCTTTTATTGGACCAGCTTCTGCTGGAGAAAGAGACAACCTTTCAAGCAAACACTGAGGTCTGGGAAATGTACAGAGTGCACAAGGTAAAACAGATTGTTTAGCAAAAGTAATTCAAACACATTTTAAAAGGGACCATTCAAAATGAAGTGCCCAGTTAACTCTTCAGTCATAGGGAGGAAAGGGGGGCGGGCGGGGAAAAGCTGGGTGGAGGATTAAGTGGGTTACAGACTGTTGTAACAAGCCATAAATTCATTTTCTCTATCCAGTCCATGATCTTTAGTAACTAGCAAATTTATGAATTTAAGCTCCAAGATTTGTCTTTTGAAGGTGTTAACACCAACCTTCCCCCCACACCCACTCATTTTTTTCCCTATGACTGGAGAGGTGTTAATAGTTCACATCACCTTGAATGGTCCCTTCAGATATATGTTGACTATTTATTCTAAACAATCTTTTCCATTTAGCTGTGACACACTGTACATTTCCTAGACCTGAAGAAGAGCTTTGGGTGAGCTTGTCTCTCTCACGAGCAGTCCAATAAAAGACATTACCTCAACCATCTTGACTCTCTAATTAGCTATGCTCCCAGAAGTACTCTTCTGTCAGCACAGCTACATCTACACTGGGATTTTTGCCCACATAGGTATGTGTTTTTTTCCACAACCTTGACAGACAGCGATGTTGACAAAAAACTTTGTAGCACAGACCTGGCCAAAGTCCTTGCCTCAACAAGTGTAAGTGTAACTTGCAATGAAAATGTTCATGGTTTACTTTTTTCAATCACTCTCCTTCCCCTCATTTTTGCATTTTCAGGCAAAATAAATGAGCTCAACTTTATTTCAACTGACTGGACAGACTGCTTGAGACTGGAAACTGTTCAATGACTGAAAAAAAAGTAACATCAGGCATATATTAAAATTCAAACAAACACTTTAACATGCTCATTTACAAATAGAACACAACTGTAAGCAATGGAGCAACTAACAACAAATATCCCACGTAAGCATCTTGAGTAATTTGGAGCACATCATTAAAGTGACAGGACAGCAGATTATATAACTAGGAAAAAGATCTGTTCCTTGAGTTTGTCATATAAACTTCCTGAAGTTGACTGCAACAGAGGAAGTTCTAGTATTCCCAATATTGCTATAACTGGGGAAGATGCACCATCAGTGGAAAATTTGAAGGGGAAAAAAAAAAAAAAAAAAAAGTTTAGTGTAGATAAGGCCCTAGAGTCACTGTTCCAGTTATCCAATTCTCGTTTACATGGCACACAGTTTTAAAGTAAAGCCAAAATTTGGCTTTAGAGAGATATCAAAGATTTTATCTATGCTCTGCTTAGTACAGTTTCTCACTTACCACTCCTCCAAAATATTTTCCTATATAGAAATCACTGAGACTGTGCAATTCAAGGTAAGTAGCTCCTAGTTCTTTAGCAAGTTGAATCCCTTCAGAAGCAGTAACGCAGCTCCCTCTGTCTAAAGTGCACAGTGGACAAGTACAAGGTACTTCTGAGAAAACAAAAGATTTATTAAAAAAAGACATTTTAATTAAATAGTCCACAACACACTGGCTTGTTCATACCAGTAAAGGTATACGTTATATTGTAGAATCATAGAACGTAGGGCTGGAAAGGATCTCAAGAGATCATCTAGTCGATCCCCCTTGCTGAGGTAGGAGTAAGCATATCTATACCATACCTGAAAGGTGTTTGTCTAACCTAGTCTTAAAAACCACCAATGACAGGGATTCCACAACCTCCCCATATAACCTTTTCCAATGCTTAAATATTCTTGTACTTAGAAAAAAGTTTTCCTAACATGAAACCTAAATCCCCCTTACTGCAAATTAAGCTGATTACTGCTTCTCCTATTCTTGGCAGGCATGGAAAACAATCCATCATCATCCTCTGTATAACAATCTTACACATGTGAAGACTGTTTATCATGACCCCCGTCAACCTTCTCTTCTCCAGACTACACAAACCCAGTTCTTTCAACTTTTCCTCATAGCCTGTTTTCTAAATTTTTATAATTTTTGTTTCTCCCCTCGACTCTCTTCAATTTAACAACATTTTTCTCACAGTAAGCATATAGTAAGTAACAAATCAAAGAATTAACTAATTAATACTGGTACATGCAGTGTTGTTGTTTCTCTTTTATATCTTGGGACCGACACGGCTACAAGGTGGGTTAGAGAATCTCTCTTTTATTGGACCAATTTTTGTTGGTGAGATAGAAAAGCTTATGAAAGCTTCTCTCTCTTACCAACAGAAGTTGGTCCAATAAAAGAGAAATTCTCTAATCCACCTTGTCTCTCTAATACTGGTACAGTAAGAAATAAAACATTTTCTTGCAAGTCAAAATATTAACAATCAAAAAAGTTACACTAAAAGAATCTGAAGGTCGCTAAATCAAGCACTGAAAAAAAAGGTTAAGAACCACCAACATTAAGGATGCCTGTGCAAATCTAATTCAGCATCCACGTACTATGGAAGTAATTATATGATTCCAGCAATATGAGAGAGAGAAGCAGCAGCCCCATGGTGGAAGTTCTGTCCCCTGCAATCTGACCTGGGATGTAGGAAACGTGCAAAGGAGTAAGGGGGAAGCATTAACTTTATGGACCCTTTACTCCTCAGTGCAAGTGTATATAGTTAGTCATGATTTTGTCCCGTGTGACTGTCTGTTCAGAACCTTGCACTATATGTACACGATCTGTGCCTAGAACCTTGCATTTCCCTGCAACCACTGGTTAATTGAGGAAGGAACAACAATTTTAGCATTAGTCAAGGTGGCTCTGCTTTAACTGACAATGGAAAAAAACAAAACAAAACAAAAAAAACTTTTGTCCACCTATAATAGGTTCTTTCATGTATACATGTCACAACCCAAATACGGTCCACCCACCTCAGCAAGAAGCAAATTATGCCAACAAATTTTTTTTGCTCCATACCTATTTAAGTCCCAGTTCCGTATTGTGATCTGTTTGAGCAGACGGCTGTGCCCAGACAGAGCCCCTCTGAAGTCAGTAAGGCTCTATGAGTAGGGCCCACTGACATCAGAGAGTTTGTGTGGCACACCTGTCTGCTCAAACAGATCACAATACAGGATCCAAGCCTAAACTTGGCAAAATATTGCCTACTCCCAATAAAATTAATTTCCAAAGCTTATTTTCACCATCAAAAAGAAAAAAAAAAAACTACAAAGCTTCAGAGTCATTTGAAGTGATGATGCATACGTTATGAAACAAGTTTATAGGAAAAAGTATGTGTATAAGTAAAAGAATTGTCGTAGCCAAACATGTAGTTAGTTAAATTAACCCTCACTTTTTTTTTTTTTTAATAATAAAATCAATCAACTGGAAGATTTATCATCCACTTATACTACTCAAGCGGTCATGTCTTCCCATGTCAATAAATTACAAAAGAAAAAAACTGTTCATAAGATTTAACATATACAGAATAGCAGCTCTTTCTGGTTCACTGAATAGAGACACCCAAGTAGGCCTTGGCAAAACTGAATGTGATCTCTCCAAAGTAGTTATATTTATGTACACAACATTTGTTTGCATATTATAAAATAAAAGTTATTTTTGTTCGATTGTTTATACAGTATTGACATGGAATAGAAATCTGCTTATGCTATCTGTCTCGGAGAGTACTCACTTCACAAATTATATCCCTTATTTTTAGTTCATACCATGTCAAATTTAAAATGCTTCCCTAAGTAAAACAGATGTAGATTTCTTTAATAAGTCATGAGTCTGAATTTTAAAGTGTATAAAAATCAGCAATACCACAATGCTTGGAAGAAGCATAGAATAAATAATGAACACACCAAACTATCAACAACAAGTAAATTAAAAAAAAGCAAAGTAATTTTCCTAGTGTAGGCAGGACCAAACACAATAACGTGTGATCACTGAAGGTCTCCCAGCCAAGTACAGACCACATTAAATTCTGCTTAGTTTGAGAATTCTGAGAAGTTTACACACCATGCAGAGAGGGAGGTGCGGCAAGTGCATGGGGGATAGACTCTCCGTTGGGGAACCAGTGGCAGCCCCTGGATGTGGGGCTAGATATTCCAGCACAGTCCCTGGATGGGGGAGGTTCTGGAGGGCAGTCCGCAGGTGAAGGGCTGGGTTTATGCGAGGACAGTTCCTGAGTGGGGGACTGGATGCGGGAGAGGGCCATTCCTGGGGAAGAGAGGGGCATTCTGCCCTGGACAGGACACCTTGTCTCTGCATTGTATTGCTGTCATAATAATTTAAATAAATAAAAATAAAAGAAGAGAGATGTACGGGTATATTATATATATAGTGTGGATGTAAGTCACATAACAGAGAGCTGCATAGGCAGCCCACAATGGTAAACAGGTTGAGAACCACTGCTCTGCAATATAGAGCACACTACGGTAGTGTGTTTAATCGAAACTGAAGTCTAGAGGCTCCACATGATCTTGAGTACAGTCCTGATCTGTCTCCACTTTGTAGTCAGAGGGGTTAGCCCTTCTGTCCCAGTGTCTCGCACCCTAACACTCTGTAGTTCTTAGTCCCTCCTCCAAGCTAACAGACTTCTAGCTCCAAACAGCAAATCCAGATCCAGAGGTCCTGGTTCAATTCCTGCAGATGATGAGCCATGCAGGAGTGTTCTTTGACAGATCAAAGCATATTAATTTTTATTATCTATATTCAATAACTTAAAATACATAATATTGATACTATAATTAATCAGTGTCAATCTACAGCACTTTAACACATCACATGTTTTTGTCAATGTGACAAACTCTGAAGAAAAACAAAAAACTTTTACCATGACTGGACTGAAGATGTAATCAGACTTCACTGTGATTTACTGAACATGTAACTTCAAGGTAGGTAATATTTCAGCTGTTCATAAAATGAGATTTAATACCTACCGCTTTTTCTTGCGCCAACAGCAGAAATTATGACTGGAACTGAACAATGATTTAATGCTCTTTTTATCATTGGAACGTAACTATCCTTTACTTCTTGAAATGAAGATTTGTCATTTACAGAGTATTTAATCACAATGATATCAGCTCCTCCAATAAGATTTTGAGAAGTGTACCAGTCACTGTCAAAAATATCCTAAACAGGAAAAAAAAAATGCATTATTTATAGGCAAGAGAGAGTCCATACAAATATTCTTGCACATAAAAAAAATAGATAAATTATGTTTTTGAACTGACAAGATGCAACAAAGAAGAGTGGGTTGTGCTTTGTAATTTCTCTGTATAATTTTTTTTGTCTGGGAAACAATTTGTGCACTTAATAGTAAACTTATCAATACCTGGAACCCTAAGAACAGCAGTTGAATCTCAAAATATTTTTAATAAGCACTGCACATAGAAATATACGTTGCTCTTTAAACCATTTAACTTCAAAATTGTATTACTAAGGAAATAAAGCAGTGCCATCATCTTCAATTGTAAAAATATGCAGCAATTTATGTGATATTGTTAAAGTACCGTAGGATCTTTCTGGGTAGATACACAAACCCTTTGCTGTGTACTTACAGAACTTTTAAGGCAAATTTTAAAAGTTACACAGTTGAATACTGAATTCACTACACTGTATATTTCCACTGAAAAGCCTGCACAAAAGATTTATCACTGACACTTATAACAAGGTTTAACTAAAGTTGTTTCGTGATTCTAATTAATTACAACTGAAGAAAAGCTCTTCTCTGAAGGCCTACCTACAAAGGAATACTCAGGAAAAGTAAGGCGAATTAACTAAAGCTGCCCTCTCTTCCGAGACTGTCACCCTAGATACCAATCTACTGAGAACAGGGGAATACTTCTCATATCTTATTTCCAATCTCATGTACCAACCAGTTTCATCTCACAGTTAGCCTAAGGAACACTAAGCTGGAGAACTTCAAAGTGGTCCCAGCAATATGAAAGCCGCATAATAAGATCTCCCAACACTCTAAATGGTATTAAGCAGGAGAGGAAACCAAAGAATCACAGGAACCAAACAAAGCAAGGGATGAAATAAGCCACAAAGCAAAGGAGGAAGGAAAGCACGAAGCAGAAAATAAGGCAAGGCTGGCAACTTAAAGGAAGCGGAGGGCCACAAAATCTACTAAAACCCTTTGGCAGGCCATGCACTTTTTTTTTTTTTTTAAATTAAGAGAACCTACATATTTTATAAACGTTTGTTACAATACGCATGTGAACATGCAATTAACTGTGTATTAACTGCGTAAAACCAAAGTGTTCTTAAAATATAAAAATTCTTCATAGCCCAACCTTAAAATTAAAAAAAAAAAAGAAAAAAAAAAACACAAAAACAACTTCTCCCAGCCCACCTCGACTTCCCCCCACCCACCAAAAAAAATTAGACGCAAATCTTTCACTAATCTTTTTTCAATATGCTGAAAAGCAGGGAATTAATAAATGAAAACAACAAAAAGTGAAAACATCATTCTTAATGTTTTTCTCCACTGCTTCCCCATGCACTCAGGCTCTGCTACATGAGGTGGAGCCTGGAACTGAGAACAAGAGCTCATGCACTGGGGCCAGGCCATTCAAATTTGGCCTGGCCATTCTCTTTCATGCCAACAGGGAAAGAGTTCTGCCACTGTGCCACCCAGCTCTGGTTACTATCCCCAGATGGCAGACAAGGGGGCTGGGCACAATCACATTGTGGGAGCTGGCAGACAATGATGTTCTTATCAGATGAGGAGCTTGTCAAGCCAATTTGTGGCAGTCTCATCAGCAAAGTTCAGAGCCCTGAGATCACCAACAAATATGATCAGAGGGTAGCTGTCAGCGTTGAGATATTGTCTTTGGCCACAGCCTCACATGGGATCCCTTCTTTGGCCCCAGGTGTGAAAGCTGGCTGCATGTTAACCCTGGCCCATTCAAAATCTGTTCAAAAGGGCCCATGAGCAGCATGGCAAATCAAAGCCGGATACACACATGGTTAGGTCAGTTACAAGAGGGGAGCCAGTGGGAAAGCAGTAACCAGAGCCAAGTGGAGCAGAGCCCTGCTCCAGCAGGAATGACTGATAGATGAATGGGCCAATGACAGGCATTGCAACCCAGAGCATGGGCTTCTGCTCCCAATCCTGGGCTTCACTCCAATACCCACAGTCACACACTATGGCTCCATCCCATGCCACCTAGTTTTAGTTACTTATTCTCTGTTGATTGAGGTGAACCCTACCCTCACCCTCTGCTTTGTGGGAGGAAACGGGGCCTGGCCAGAACCTGTTTCTCACATCCCAATCAACCAGTCACTGGGGAGGCAGTAACTGGAGCTGTGTGATATGGGACTGAATCAGAGCCTGTTGATGGGGAAGCAAAGTGGTCTGAGGCAGCAGCAGCTTTACTAAAAGACACACCCCTCAGCGACTCAGCTCAATTAAGAAAATAAAAAAAATTCTCAGGCTGTGACCCCACATATGGGCAGGACAAATAAAATGATCTGGCAGGCGAGGAGCGGCCCCTACGCCACTAGTTGCTCATCCCCGAGGTGGAGGGAAGGAAGAAAGATAGAAAAGAGCAGAGGAAAAGGAGGACAGAACAGAGGGCTCAGAAGGAATGGAAAGAAAATCTGTGAAGGGAGGTTGTGGGAATGAGAGTATTGAAATAGAGAGAAGAGAAATAAAAAAGGGAAGGAAGGAGAGAAAAGGCAATGAGAAAACAGAGGAGAGAGAGAACAGGAGAGGGAAACGGAAGTTAAGAGGTAGGAACAAATGAAAGAAAAATCACTAGAACATACAGGTGTGACTGCTTTAATTCTAACTGGAATGTATTGATAACCTCAAAAATACATTTTGTTTTAAAATTGTTAAATTAGTCTGTGAATTAACTGCTGTGTTCACGTAAGTGAAATGAGTAGCAATATAGTGTTTGCAGATATTTGTATTAACTCCTAGATAGCTCCTTACATGCATCTCACGCCCACCTTAGTCAGCAACACTCTTGACATTCCAGTTCTTGGCCATCCCAACTAGAGACTGGCAGTCATACAGAGTTCTGCAATAATCTTGTAAAAGGAAAACTTCTTCTAACTTGGCACCAGAATCCCATATTTATTTTTGTTCAGCAACTTAACCTGCACAGTTGTGGATCATCATATTCAAATGGATTTATCCTAGAGATAAGGCTTCTCACACCTGAGATGCGTCACAAAAGACATAGCCAACCCCTTTTCTCTAAGTTTTGCTGGACTGCATATTCAGATGGTGCAAACAGAGCCAATACAAGGGCAGCTGTAATATTAAAGTTGATATTCACTAATACAGATAAGATCAGGTGCCTCTTCTACAAAGAAACTACATATGGCTTCAGTCTTATTAGTGATCACCATACATTAAACATCAGCCAATAGTTAGCACAACCATTTACAATCTCTCCAGGCCACTGAGATAAAACTTGTGGCAGACAAGACCAGTTGAACAAGTCACAAATGTCAACCATCTGGCTTATGCCCGACAATGGCCCTTTTATGTCTAGTCTTAGTCATAAAGGAATGTGAGCAGATTCTTTAGAACTATTTACTCACTAAATCTGCCAAATCCCCATTCACCAGCAGGAGCAATTACAAACTCTCAACCACCATAGGCATGCGGCATTGAAGTGGCACAGTCACCAAATATACCTACAACCTTAAGCCTATAGAAAAATGAAGTCCCTAAGGGATCCATCCTTGAAAATAACCCAAATAACCAGAGAGAGCCTCAAGTGTAAGCAAAAACCGCTCATCCTACTGTTCTCCACACTTCAAAGGGCTTGTCTACACTGGCACTTCACAGTGCTGCAACATTCCACTTAAGGGTGTGAAAAAACACCCCCCTGAGCGCTGCAAGTTTCAGCCCTGTAAAGTGGCAGTGTACACAGTGCACCAGTGCAGGGAGCCATGTTCCCCACACTGGTAGCTACCCCCCGTGTGGAGGTGGGTTTTTTATAGCACTGGGAGAGTTCTCCCACCGCTGGTGCCGCAACTACACGGCAGGGCTTTAATGTTGCAAGTGAAGACATGCCCTGAGAAACCTCTCACCTGCTCCAGCTGGGAAAGATTAGAGCAGAAGTTATAATGGTAGCATTCCCAGAAGCATGAAATGGGTGACAACAGTATAAGCTGCCACTGCTGTTCAGTCACTGTGATCCCACCGTCTTCAGAATTGACGTTTTGGTTCTATTAAGACACCCAAAAAGTTCATATGATTATCAAACTAAAATCCCTGAATGTGTGACCTCTCTCTGCAAGCCAGGCAATAGGACATCCTTCTTATACCATTCTCCAACTATTCACCAACACACCTTCCAATTTATCCTACTGATCCCCTACAGCCTCTTAAGTAAGAGTTCAATTCTGCAATGATTATTCATGCTGAGTAGCACTTATTCACAGGACTGGCCCCACTGAGGTCAACAGGACTTTATATATCTATCACACACTATGCAATGAGTGAGAGACTTTCAGATTTGGATCCTTAGTTTCATTTGAATTTTTTGATTAAGCAAAATAATTGATCAAAAAACAGGCTACCACTAGAGAACAGAATGCTAACTAGCCCAGTTTTAAGCCTTAAACTACCAATGCTTCATCATGCATTTCTTACACTCAAAACTCCTGCAGACAGCAACAGAAATTGTGGGTGTGCAAGGAATGCAGTATCAGGCCCCATATAATATTATTAAATTGAAACTAATGAAGTTGCCAGATGGAACAAACATTTAAATAACCATTTTTAAAAAAGAACAGTGCTCTGAAATAATCACAAAAAACAGAGGAGTGCTGTTTCACAGAAACAGAGAAATCAGTCCATTTTTGCACATAATGAAAAAACTAACAGCTAACAAAAGCTGAATTTAAACAGTATCAATTTTTTATGCTTTCTGATTTAGAAGCTTATTTTCTACACTTGCTCATTCAGTATTTTTGTTTTCTATTAGATTATTTTCATGCAGTTTTCACTGAACAATGAAGTTGAAAAATACTACCTCCATATAGATGCAATAGATAGAGGCTCTGCTAATGAGGGTCTTTTACTCTTGTTCCTCTAAGAGACTGTCAGTATTTGTTTTGGTGGTTGTATTTTAACATTAGATGTAAACTTCCAATCTTTTTTAAATTAATATTTAAAATGGTTAAAATACCGCTAACCATCAAAATCATTTGAAAAAACAAACAAACTGTATTTGAACTGAATTAGGAGTGGCTACAATGTTGCATGCAGAACAGTTTCAGAGTAGTCACTTACCCAAAGGGGACAGTCATGCACCACCAGTCTGACATTTCCAAACACACAGGCTTGATATTCAGTGAACACAGGGTTTCCAGTGTGGTTGGCAGAGTTCAGCAGCAAATTGCTTTCAGTCTCTGAAATGAGAGCACTTCTCCCAAGATAAGTCCAGATCAGACCTGACTGCTGATTGTCTTCAGAAAATCCATCTCTCTCATTTCCAAAGGCTACAACATGAACAGACCTAAAAACAGTAACAATAAGTGCTATTAGCAAAAATTGAGGAGGAGAGGCAAGAATGGGGGGGCAAGAATATCCTTTCACATCAAAACAAGAATATTAATCCTTTCTCTAGCCTCTTCTTTCACCAGACTAACAATCCAGGAGTCAACATTGAGTTACATACATCATCTCAAATCCAACAGCAGAAGGAGAGTAAAGTGGAAAGGAGTGCAGTAAATGCTGCTTGCTTTATAAACCACCAGCTTGTTTGGCATTTTATTTGTCCATTTCCACATGTAATTTCACAGATGCAACCTCAATGATTCTTGTCACATATTCAGTGGCTTCAGTGTGTTTTCAATGCTCTCTAACCTCCGGTTCAGTCCTTCAGCCCCTGCAAGTCAATGAATGTAACTGCATGTGACAGCAGCAGGACATGCCCTTGCTGTTAATCTGCTGCTGTTGTAGGTGAATTCAGCATATATCCTTAGCAGCAGGCAGCCCCAGGCTCAGACGCTGCCTCCTGATGTCAACCCTACCCAAGAACATAATTCATACAATGAAGAGACTTGACATTCCTGCAGAACCAACATAATGTGGCCAGATCAGCAAAGAAAGACAAAGGCTCTTCTCTGTATAAAGACAACCTTCTGAACTATGAAGATCCTACCCAAATGAGGGCAGTCCCCGCTAAGGAAAGACTGCAAAAAGAAAAATGAAGTATGAAACACTGAATCTTTCTACTTAAGCAATTCAGAACTTTTACTTGTCAGAAACTTATTTTTAACAGTAGGCTGAGAGCTATAGAAAATCTAAAAGTGTGTTTCAGTGCTAACGCACTGTTAAACCCCATTTTAAAAGGGCCAATTTTTAGATCTAATAAAAAGAAGCAAAATTTTACCTGTGTGAGGAAGCATATTTTTGCCAACTAAAGTCAGTCTAAAATGAAATGGTTTCTACCAAATAGCACTGCACTATGGTCAAACACATGTGGGTGAGGGGTTTGGTATGTGTATAAATAACACGGTAAACATAAAACTGATTATGGGAGCAAATTCTCCTCTCAGTTATGCTAACATAAATCCAAAGAAAACATTAAATTATGTGGAATCACTCAAACACAATCATTCATAAAATGACCAATGGAATCAACAAAAAAGTTCCCACAGCAGAATCTGGATTACTTAAAAAACACTAACGCAAAATTAGTAAAACAGAAAACTGTATATGAGATACTAAACACAAATATCAGTACACAAGTTTCATACCAGTCATTTATGAATATCCATACTGACTGGCTGGACCATTTATATAAGCTTCAGTGTCTGACCCTCTCCACTTAAGTCAATGGGAACATTACTAATGACTTCCAAAGGCACAAGATCAAGCCCTAACATATGAAACACACATGACAACACCCAAAAATATTTAATACCTATTATAGCAATGAAAAACTCTAAAAATCTTTCCTCCTATTTTAATAGCCTTTATAAACTATAAATATTAGACTTTTACCGCAAAGAGACCAAATGGTAGTTTTCTCAAAAATTTCCTCTTTCGTCCTACTTCCCAGTTTCTCTCACTGCTATTAACTTTTGCTTAGGAAGCTGAAAGACCACTGATGTAGTTTCCGCTTTGAAATCTGGTTGCCCTTTCTTGGTAGCTCTTCTTAAGGGACACAGTTTCAAAAAACAAAAACAAAATCATCACATTTCTCATTTGGCTCTCAAACTAGTTGGCAGTGTCACCTAATACATCCTCCACTAATAGCAACTGACACTGGATAAAAAGTCAAGTGAGTTAGTGCCAAAACAATGCTTTGACTGTGTCCATTAATCCACTTATACAAAAGTAAGTAAAAGTAGCCTTTGGAGACTGAAGGTCTGAACAGAACAGCAGGGGGTTGCAACATACTAGACTTACGGTAAGACCAAGGTTGGGGAAGATGTTTGAGTGGAATGTTTCCTGTAACCATGCATTTAGAAGTATGAACTGTGACTAACCAAGAACTCTGAAAACAGGTGACTATGAGAATAACCCTGACGAGAGAACTGTAACGTGAATGAACCACAACCCCAGAGGATGACTGGGTTTGAGACTGTGACAGGTTGTGTGAATAAAGTACACCCTCAAAAGGGTGAATTTAATTGACCTTGTTCAGTGTGTGGGCTGTGTGAAGATCTTCTCCACTCTGCTTAAACGGTACAGTTCAGTCATTTTATGAACACTGCGTCCTGGGGTTGAGCAGAGAGGAGGAAGGCACTGGATGGTCTAGAGCAGGATGACCAGAGGGAACTCTCATTCTCCACTCCCCTTACCCCACACAGAGTAGATATTACAAGCAAAATATCTTATATTTTGTCTGCATTATCTTTTCTATGGAGGTCATTATGCATTGGGCTGCCTCCTTCAAGGTGACCTTCTTGTGCAAGCACAGCTGAGGAACAACCTGGCAGTACAACTTCAAGGCAACACCACTTTCAGGGCCTGGGGGAGAACTTTCATAAACAGTTGCTATAAAGACTCAGGGATTGACACCCCTAATCTTCTACAGGCACTTCAGGATTCATTGATTGGGGTAAGCCTTGTGGGGGGAACAAGTTCCAGCACCCAATGAAACAACATAGTAGAAAATCTTTAAGGGAATCTTTCCTGAGTTTTCCTCTCCAATCCCATTACATGGGTTTTTCCAGGTGGGGGCTATCCAATGATCTGCCACAAAAGCTCATTGAAATTTTAATACTGTAAATAGTATTCATACATACTTAAACATGTACGTATGATCTAACAAATGAAATCCATGAAAGTGATTTTGTATAAAAAAATTTACATGCATGCATTTTAGTAGTCTCATTTAAGGGAAAAATTCACTCCTTTCCAGACAAAGCCTGTGTAATTAAGTTTTGTGTAAGGAACTTGGCTGGGGTTGAGCGTAATAAAATCTTTCCTTCCTCCTCACCATCACGTGCCTAAGCCTAACAGATTCTGCCCCGTGGGCTGGAATAATGGTACACTCTCTCCTTATCCCTACACAGAGGTTTGGATTTTTAGATCTTCACCTGGCAATCTATAACACAGGGGTCGGCAACCCACATCACACAAGCCAATTTTGTCTGGCACGTGACTGACAACCGGGGTCCCGGCCGCCGGCCCTGCTCAGTGTGCGCGGCCGTCTGAGTGAAGCAGGGCTGGCAGCCGGGACCCCAGATTGGTGACAGGCACGCCGCTTGGGTCCCCCCTCACCGTGCTCAGATTCTGCGGCTCCCAGGAGCATGAGCCGCAACTGCTGCCCCTCCCCCCACTCCCGCTGCCTCAGCACTCCACGTGGAGGCAAAACTCCACGTGGAGCCAGCATCTCACCGGCATGGGCCTGGTAAAGGGAGTCCCAGGGGGCAGTCAGGGAGCAGGAGGAGGGTTGGGAGTTCTGGAGGTTCTGTCAGGGGGTGGGGAGTGGTTGGATGGGGCATGGGAATCCCCTAGGGGTCTATTTGGAAGCAGGGGTGTTCATAAGGGTTGGGGCAGTCAGGGGACAGGTAGGGGGCAGGGTCCCAGGGGAGCAGTTAGGGTGGGAGGGTCTCAGGAGGGGGCAATCATAGGACAAGGAGCGGGGGTTGGGGGTTCTGACCGGGGCAATCAGGGTGGGAAGGAGTGGATGGGGTCTAGGGCAGGGCTCTCCCCTCTTTTTTGATTGTTGAAATATGGTAACCCTAGGCGAGGGGGGAGCCAGGAGGCACAGGGGGGCTGGTGCCCGCATACATCCACTGCAGCCTACAGGCGCCCCCCGGGGGGGCCACCGGGCCGCAGCCTGGGCAAGAGGGATGCAGCTGCTCCCCGCTAGCGGTGCCACTGCCGCCTTTGCAGGGCTGCTGCCCCCTGCAGCACGCCAGCTCCTCCATGGCTGGGGATCGCTACTGCCACAAGCGGGATGCTCTGGCTCTCTGGTGCCTCCAGAAGGTGACTCCTCCCTGCCAAGCTGCTGCAACGGCCCAAGCCCAGCAAAGCCAGTGAGTGGACTCAGGGTGGGGGCCACCTGGGTGGGGTTCAGAGGGCTCGCAGGGGGGAACCTGGTCTAGGGAGCAGCCCCTAGGGTCTATAAAGGCTTGTTGGAGATTTGCCCCTCAATGAACCGACATGCAAGATGGAAGTTTCACCTAGGTGGCAAAATATCCTTGCACCGGCCCTGCCCCAGGGGGTGCGTGTACCCCAGGTTAAGGACCACTGCACTAAACTGATAAGATCTGCATTTTAATTTAATTTTAAATGAAGCTTCTTAAACATTTTAAAAAACTTGTTTACTTTACATACAACAATAGTTTAGATTTACAGAGAGAGACAGACCTTCTAAAAATGTTAAAATGTATTACCGGCATGCAACCCTTGCTATAACATTTTCTTCCACTCCCACCTATTCAAGAATGGCAAGAACTTTATGAGCAGGATTCCACTAGGCTAAACATGTACTTTTCCTGCACAGTAAATCAGCTGTTCCCCAAGTCAGAAATCTCACAGATTGCCTGTCACTAAATTCTGCTCCTCTTTTGTAATGTAACTGACCGTTTCCTATTAACATGGACTTGCAAGACTAGGCAGAACATTGCTCAAGGCTTCCAAAGCAAAACAAAACAAAAAACCCATACACAAATATATACATCTGACCTTTGCAAAACACAGACGCTGAATTTAATCTTTGTGGGTCATATATTAGATCTGAACTTTGTCTATCAATTATCAAATACTTTTAAACTGTCTCAACTCTTGTGTTTTTGTTTTTCATTTCAGGTCATAGAGATAGTGCACTACCCTGCAGTGTGATAGGAGCCACACAATACGGCAGTGCCCCTTGGGCTCAAATATTTTAGCAGGATGTAGAAGAGGCCACACACAAAAGGTTTAAGCAAAAAAAAATCAGATTTATGCATATTGCTCATGTGCAGTGAACTAAACACTCATTGTTTTTACCAGACTGAATTGTCACAAAAAGTCCAGAAGTCCTTTGTAAAGATTCTGTATTATGATTAAAGTAGTATTTATCATTATCAGATCCAGTTAAATGTAAAGTCACCAGGAGGACACTAATTTCAAACCAGAAATCTTAAATACAGATCCACTATGCACAAGATAAGTCCATTTTACACAACTACATGCTCTAATATGGTAAATTAGCAGCTATCATAGCAAGTGAGTACACTACATTAATATCATAAATTAGAGATGTAAAATCTTACTAGCTCTAGTACATATCCCTAAGTGCAGGACTGTTCTCACTTCGTAGAGAATAATCCTGTTTTCTGTGCAATACCATTGTTCTCTGAGTTCTCATGGAAGGGATGCAATATAGTACACATTATTAAATGAATCTTCTGAAAGTATACTGATAAATATAATCATAATACAGAATATTTGGAACACTTTTACAATGTTTTCCCTTAAAACATTTTAAAAAAATAATCCAAAACTAATATTTATTGCATCTTTTTAAAGGAAACCTAAAACTACATTTTCATACTAGCAATTTGAAAGTTCAAAAAGCACTCCATGTACTATGAATGTATTTGAAAATAATGTTTGTAATCAGACGCTGTGTTTCTAACCCTACTGGGGACAACATCTTCATACTAAAAAGTAATGAAATGTTACCTCTGTGTGTGATTTAAAATGTTTCATATTTATTTGTTATACTAGGGGTAGGCAACCTATGGCACACGTGCTGAAGGCAGCACGCAGGCTGATTTTCAGTGGCACTCACATTGCCTAGGTCCTGGCCACCAGTCCGGGAGTACTCTGCATTTTAATTGAAGCTTCTTAAACATTTTAAAAAAAATGTTTTATAACTAAACTATTGTTGTATGTAAAGTAAATATTATAGACTTATAGAAAGGGACCTTCTAAAAACATTAAAATATTACTGGCACATGAAATCTTAAATTAGAGTGAACAAATGAACACTCGGCACACCAGTTCTGAAAGGTTGCCGACCCCTGTGTTACAAAGCATTCACAGCGCTTTCGCACTAGACGTTGTTCTATTTTAATGCCTGTTTAACATGAAGAAAAATTTTATTTTTAGCTTTGAAAATAGTTATTGCAGCTAAAGGAATAGAGTAATGTCACAATGAACATCGCACCCAGCAGACACTTGCTGTTACAGCTGCCAGAAGAAAGCAAAATTGTAAGACACTAGGCCAGTCTTTGGCAGAAATCAGAAAACAATGACTTATCTGATATCAGTGACATTTAAACAATAGATCATCAAATTGTCTCAAATTATTTCTGCTGATGTATTTACTGGAAATCTGTCAGACAAAAAGATGAACAGGGACGGATGTTCTTGGTTGCTGAAGAGGGGAAAATATTAGTTTTGATGGAGAAAAGGAAAGTACAGCTTAGTCCATGGATGAAGACTTCATTTTCCTGGAGGTAGTGGTGTTACCTGTGGTCTTTCAGATAGAACTTCAAGTGTCCTTTGTTGCAGAGAAGACAGAGATTGATGCACTTGGTTAGTGTGTGATTTGACAGGAATTCAGAAGGGCTGACAGTTCTGCTGGTTATCTGATCCTGCATTCTTTATGCACACAAGGATTCCACTGATGTCAATTGGAGTTTTGGGTGCGCAAGGAATGCAGACACACAAATATTCCCCAAAACATTTAACAAAAGGAGTGGGAAAGCATTTCAAATTACACATTTATTACATTACTATTAAACATAGTTCTTTTTTTCTGAATGAAACAAAATAAAAGCTTACATTGGGGTTGGTTTTAGGGAGCCTGCCATCAGGAATGTTCTTCAGATATAGGATGTGTCATAACCCAAGCAGCAGCCTTTCCTCACTTCAGACAAGTATTGACATAAATGTCCCCAACTGCATGTCAATATTTTTGAACACTAGAGCTGGAGAACTGAAATAGCATCACGAGTTAAAGCTGTGTAAACCAGGAGTAACTCCCTGCACGTCAATGGAAATACACCACTGCAAAGCCCATCAGAGTGGAGTCGGGTCTGGTGCACTTCCCACCTTTGTTAAACAAACGAAACCCCAGATTGTCTTAGTATGCTGGGCAAATCAGCCTTACCTCCAAAAAAAAAGTCTCCCCAAAAAAAGCTAGGCCAGACCAACAGCACAGCCAGGGACAGAAACGCTTCACACAGCTGGCCCAGATTATAGGAGCCAGGGGCTCTGTCAGCTCAGGAGGAGGGCGAGGCCCTGAGCCAGCAGCCTGGGCATTGTAAAAGCCGGAGGTGGCCTCTTAGGCTACAGCCCTTCCCCACCCAACTTCACCCCTCACCCCGCCCCTCCAGGGCCCCGGACACCCAACGCATCCCAGGCCAGTGCCGCGCGGAGCAGGCAACCAAAAGCCTCCACCCGAAGCCTCAGGAGCAAGCGGCGCGGCGAGGCTGCCCGGGGGCTTCGGCAAAGACTGGGCCAAGCCGACGCAGCAGCGTCAAACTCGGGCTGCCAGGCAGCCGAACTTTCCCCGCCTGCCCCTTAAATCCTCTAGCCTCCCTCCCCTTCTGGGAGGAGCCGCCGAGCCCAGGCACTTCGCCCGGCTCGCCTGTGTCCCCTATTTTACCTGCGTGCTCCCAACGCGCTGCTGCGTGGCAGGACCTCGGGGCAGCGGAAAGCCGCTTCGCTCTCCTTGGCCGGAGAATTTGAAACCGCGCCCGTCCCGCGCAGGCCCCTGGGCGCCCCGGGCGGGGAATCGCAGTCCGTTCTAGAGCATTCCCTGCCCCTCCTCGCCCTCTTTCCCTCTCTTTGTTCTGGTCGGTCAGGTTACTGGGCGCCGCCGCGCAGGCGCACAGGTTGCCTACTTCGCGCAGGCGCACAGCTTATTCCTTCAACCGCCGGCCTCTCTCGCGCTGCCCTCGCGGAGATGTTGGTGTGAGCGGCTGCCCGGTTCCTAGTGCTGGGGTGCTGAGCCCGGCCCCGGGTCCGCAGCGAAACATGCTCTGTGTCCGACTCGCGTGCGGCAGCGTCTTGCTGAGGCGGCCGGGGCCCGTTGGTCGCCGCGGGTACTGGCGGACCGTGGGGTTGACCGAGAGCATCATCTCAGAGCTGGACACGGACCATCACTTCGTGCACAGGAGCACGATCCCCACCATGCACTTCCAGGACAGCCTGCCCAGGTGCTGCCCCGGGCACGGCGGGGACCCGGACCCTGGACTCCCGAAATGGGGGAACAGGCGGCTGCAGGAGCAGCGAATTCTCGGGCAGACTCTGGCCGGCCTCCCCGCTCTGATACTGCCCCTGGGGCTCGCCACCCCACCCAGCCCCGAGCTGGCCCTCTCCACACATCTCTTCCCCCGCTCCACTATCGTTCTCGCCCAGGGCCCCCTGGGGACCGTGACCAGGGGAGATCCACCAAGCAGGCTAGCATTAAACTCTGGGGGCCACAGCAGAGAGCTGAAACCACGCCGCATGGTGCTGAAGCCCAGGGCCATAAGTCTTGCAGCCTGCTGCTGAAGCCAAAGCTTGAGCAGCGTAGCGTGGGGCCTCAGGCAATTGCCCTGGTTGCTACCGCATAACACTGGGGCTGGCAGAAAACCCGTTATTGTGGCGCAGGTGGGCCGTGAAGTTTTTGTAGCATGTTGGTGGGGTCTTAGAAAGAAAAAGGTTGAGAACTCCTGCTCTAGAGAGCCAGTGCACGGGCTGGAGCTGGCGTGTAACACAGGCCATCCTAAGGCCCCCTTGCAAACACTTGGCAAGAGCTGCAGTCCTTTGCGGAGGGCAGAACACCCATGATCTGAGACTGCACTGGAGTGCAATCCTGTACCTGTCCTAGAGCTGCAAAAACGTTCACGCTGCACCCCAAGACATGGAGCCCTTCCCTACTCACTGCTTCCCTGGTCATTCAGAATTTGCTTCTTCCCGGCAAGGGCTGTTTGCCTGCTTTACTATCAGCCTTTGTTCGGAGCAGCTCCCCAGTGAATGCATTTGCTCCTTACGAAGGTGATGAGAGTCCCTGAGCAGAGACAGAAAACTCTGTGGGATGCCTCTGTAATCTCGTGGGATGGCTGTGTAAAGGAGATTGTCTCCAGCCCTCCCACAACCAGCCTCTGAAGAGCTGAGCAAGGGCAGAGCTAAAGGCCTTAGCATTTGCACATCTTCCCCATTGGAAAACAGAAACTTCCATGCTGGATCAGACTGATGGATTGGCTATCTAGTCTAATATTTTGTTGACTGTAGCTAGTACTAAATATTTCAAAAAATGACTCCCCTCCAAATATAGCTAAGAAATAATCTTCCTATTAGGAATACCCCCCTTCCCAGTTTGATTTAGTGGTTGCCAATGCCCTGGGGCTTGAGAGTTTACATCCATTATTTTTTAAAAGAAAGCACCTATTTAATGTATTTGTTTTACTCATCTACATAAATGCAATAGTTTGTCAGTCCTTATTTAGGTCTTGGTCTCTATGGGTATGTCTACACTACAGTTAAAAACCCACAGCTGGCATGTGTCAGCTGACCCAGGCGAAGGGGCTGTTTAATTGCGGTGTAGACACTCAGGCTGGAGCCCAAACCCAAGCGTCTATCCTGCAATTAAACAGCCCTTTAGGCCAAGCCCCACAAGCCTGAGTTGGCTGATATGAGCCAGTCATGGATGTTTAATTGCAGTATAGATATATCCTGGGATATATTGTGTAAAATAGTATTTCCTTTTCACTGACATGGTTCTCTTTCAAGGGAAAAATATAAACTTGTCTTAAAAAATAGAATTTGCTGACTGGTGTGGAATGTAATCAAAACTACCAAAAGACTCTAACATTATGGGACCAGTACTTGCTTGTTCCCCTTTACCCTCCCGCCCCCCCCAGTAATGCCCTAGTCAGGTCAGAAAATATAGGCCTCCTTGCTCCTGTGTGATGCTACACAGGGGGTAGAGTTTTATCAGGCATTGATGAAAGCTGAAATGCCTACTGTGCATGTTTAAGAGTGATTATTTTCATTTTTTTAATGTTAGCGAAGAAACAGTCCCTTAAGTAGGCCAAGTTGCATGCCTGCTTTGTAGGTAGTTGTGTTACCACGTTTTAATGATTAGTAACCAAAAAGAGTAAAAAAACCAGGAACTCTACTACAACTGTGCTGGCCACTCCTGTAGCTTGCCAGCAAGTAGGGCCAGCTTAAGCTTAAGGCATACGCACAGTATGCCCATGCCTAGGGCTTTGGCTCTGATTTATGTGATGGTATTAGAATGTCAACTTTAATAAAACAAAAAAAATGTTTTTAGCTCTCATAATTGTGAAGAAAATCTTGAAAACACAAACTCTATGTAACTACTTGATAGATGCCTATTTAATGCATTCTCTCTTGCTTTTAAGATAGCCTAACTGTGAGATGGAAGAACTGCCCCATTCACCTAAATGGGGAGCTACCTGGGAAACATGGTGCTTTAGGGGTGGGCTGAGGGAGGGTCCTGCCAACACTATCCCAACAAAAGAATCAGTGTGTGGAGGCCTTTACTGATACCACCTCATCGTGAGTCTGCTAGGGTGCTGTCAGAAGAGGACTTTGGACAGAGGATTGGTTATAGGCACAGCCAGTGTCCTCCAGGACAAACCCCAGCCTCCCAGAAGGGACAATGTTGTGATCCAGGGAAGTGGGAGTCCCAACCTGCCCACCAGTCCACCTACAAGTCTCATGTGACCCCTTCCACTACCCCACGTCCGCCACAGTGAGGAATAAGGCCATGGTGCAGGTGACATTGCCGCAGTGCTGAGTCTGGGTCAAGGGGAGCCCCATGCAGGGGTATGGCTAGAGTTCTGGACTACTTTAATCTGGTCCTGCAGGATTAGCAGCATCCTTGACCTGTTTTGATCCTCTGGTTACAGTCTTTGGGCACACTGACCTAACACACAACATCTGTAGAGTGAAATGCCACTGAGCAACATTGCATGTGGTATTTGTAGAAACCCTCTCGGTGGCCTCCGCACAAACCACAATAGGACTTGCTCAATAGTGTGCAAAGTTTCAAGTTCTCATTATTGCGAAATGTAATTGCCTATAGAGAAGCACGAGTCATGAAATGAAGTAAAAATACAGTGTAGATACTGGAGATTGTACCCAGATAAGTCAACTATGCAGTGGTTAACAAAATGAAATTAGTACTGAGTAACAGTTCATAAGAGGGGATATTCTCTTCAGGAAAAAGAGACTTTTGGTTTAAAATGTAATTCTTGATTTTTTATAAAAATGCATTTGTTCAGGGCTGCAGTTATAATTTATTATTGTTTGTATTACTGTAGAATTTAGGAGCCCTAGTCATGGACTAGGACACCCATCATGCGAGGTGCAGTACAAACAGAATAACATACTAAATTAATAATCGGTGATCTCAGCACAAATCTCAAATACTTCCTGTAGTCACAGAATTAGTTGGGATTATAGCCTCATCATTTAAAAAAAATATGTATATAAGACATAAATCCAGCTCTTGGATGGGGGAATCTCTGCTTTAACTTATGTCTCCACTCCTTTCAGTTTCTGTCTCCACTCTTTTATTTCTCTTTTCCTGACTCCCACTATTTCCCTGAGTCCCCCAGGTGTGCTGTCAGTACAGTATTCACCTCCCATTCAAGAAACTTTCATTAGTCACATAGCATCTTTCATGGGTGCATCACCATACATTTTTTTCATGGATTTTAATGTTCTCGTTGCTTTCCCCATATTAGTAATAAATATATTTTTAGCTTATTTAATAGTTTTGTGTTAAAATTCTGCACTTCTAGATTACCTGTTCCAAAATTGGAGGATACTGTGAAGAGATATTTGGCTGCTCAGAAACCTCTATTGGATGATGATCAGTACAGGTACGAAAAATGACATGGAGTAGGAGGTATTTAAAGAAGACCGGATTGTAATTGGCTATTAGAATTCACACTCATCTTAAAACTTGGCATACAAGTTCCAAGCACAGCATTACTGTTATTTTCACAATATTTCATGAACATGTTTGCTACCTTTTTTTCATTGAGGTTTGCTACTATACTGAAAAGTCACTTTGTTGTTTTTTTTTAAAAAAAGGGGGGGCGGGGTTGTGGTTCCATATTTATTGGCTCTCAGTGACTCCAGATTAGATTTGCTCCATTTTCAATTAAAAGATATTTTTAAATACCAGACCTAAAGATTCTTACTAAATCTTAAAGCGAGCTGTTTTTTTCTGGCTCATGACCATTAATAAGGTTCCATCTATCTATTTTGCCATCAGTCCTTTGAAATGGAACAAGTGCAACTGAGGATAAAGTTTGGCTTGACAATTGGACTTTGCATTCTTAAATGTCTGTAGGATTGAAGCATTAGCTTGGAACCCTACATATCTTGAAGGAGGAGTTAATCTATTTTTAACCTATAGAAGGGTCAAGCTCAGCAAGAGTTTTCCCATGTCCCCTTGCTTTATAGAAATTATTCTACAAGTAGGTCATGCAAGGACCACATCTCTTGTGCTGTGACTTGTGAATCAAGTAGGTAGAGACATCTCTTTATTACTGATGAAATTTGTGCCCTTGGGATAATTAGACCCATCCTACTGTATCTCCTATCTACTCTTCTGCTTTTGAACAAAGGTAGGCCCCCATCCTGCAAGTCGTGCAGTGCAGGTAGAGGTTGAAGTCAAGAACAGCTTGCAGGATTAGCGTTTTCTGATGACATTATTGAATCAATTCATTCCACAAACAAAGCCAAGAACACAAAATATGCCAGAATCCTGAACAGAAAATTAGGTAACTCTTCCTATCACTTGATTTAATTCAGGAAGAAGCAAGAGCTGATGTATGTTATAAGGCAGCAACTTTTTATTTTTTATATCCTATTTCAACTATAAAATACATTACCAGACGCTCCTTTCCAAAATACAACTTAATCAAAAGTCAAAATACTCAAAATTTCTCCCGCAAGTAATACGTACTTTGTCAAGTCATTAGTGGACAGAGGAACAGTTCTCATTTTTCTGTGTGAATCCTTGCACACACACGCAATCCCATTGACTTGAGTAGAGCTCTGTGGGAACCTAGTGGTCTGCCTATATGGAATTAGTTGCAGAAATTGGGAGTATGGTTACCTAATTGGATCAACTAATTGAAGATGTGGTTCATGGACCAGTGGAATTAGGTGCCCTAATCTGTACTTTAAAAAGGGACAGTGTTTTTAGTGGCACTCACCGTGTCCAGGTCCTGGCCACCGGTCCGAGGGCTCTGCATTTTAATTTAATTTTAAGTGAAGCTTCTTAAACATTTAAAAAACCTTATTTACTTTACATACAACAAGAGTTTAGATATATATTATAGACTTATAGAAAGAGACCACCTAAAAATGTTAAAATATATGACTGACACACAAAACCTTAAATCAGAGTGAATAAATGAAGACTCAGCACACCACTTCTGAAAGGTTGCCAACCCCTGAAATAAAACAATAATTACTTGTACTGTGGCAGCACCTCAGGGCCCCAAACAAAAATCTGGATCACATTGCTAAGTACAGTTCAAACCCATACAAAAAGACAGTTCCTGTCCTAAAGAGTTTACAATCTCATTACATAATGAGCTACACCATAAAGTTGTACTAAACTTTGTTACTACACAAAAAGGAATAGCATTTTAAATGAAATACTGTAATTAAAAGTTACTCTTAAAAGAACCTATATTATAATAATAAACTGTTTTCAATACTATAGAAATACTGAAAGAATTGCCAGGGAGTTTGAAAAAGGAGTGGGCAGGAAGTTACACCGAGATCTTGTTGAATTCGATAAAAAGAATAAGCATACAAGTTATATATCAGGTTTGTTTTCTAGTTTATCATCATTTTAAAAGTTCGAACATTCAGTTGTCTATTGGAATCATTAACCTCTTTTGAAACTTACTATTAAAGTACTTGGGTTACTTTTTCTGCTGGATCTGCATGGCAATTGCTGTGCATTTCCACTGAAATCAACTAATGTCAAGTCTGAGTCTTACGGACTATTCCTTCTGACTCGGTTTTGATTTGGCCTTACTAGCAAAACCTCAACTTGTCTTGTTAATTTAAAACATTTTAGTTTGAATTTGGTATTTCCTAGCTCTTGGCTTCATGTCCTAATGGTAGGCATTTGCTCTCCCAGATGCTGAGAAAAGGGACAACAAGAAGTCCCCCCAGAATCACTCTCTCGGTTCCTTTTAATCAGACAACTGCTTTCTGACCCTTTTCCCTAAATTAGTTACTCAGAGGGGATGCAAAGGGAGACCTAGATAAGGCTCCATTATCATTAAGTCATTAAGATGCTCTGTCATATGAACATTTAGGAGTAAAATATTGAATATTACATAGAGGTAAACTGTAAAGCATAAATATACTATTTTGTTTTTATTTTTTACTGCCTCTTTACAATGTGTAAAGACTACTTCAGACTTTTTCCCAAATAATAGGTTTGTTTGGGATATTTTTGCTTCTTGTTTACTTTTGAAATGTCAGGGATATTATGTCTTCACTCCCGTCTCTTTGGCAGAGAGTCCTAAACTTTATCATCCATTTCGACTTCTCAAATGGTGGTAGAGAGAAATGCAATTTGGGTTAAAGTCTTGTGTGACATTACTATTCGGGTCCTCTGAAGGTATAACCAAGATCTTCCAACAAAGAGTGGGAAGTAAGGATATGAAATTTTAAATATAAAAAGCAAGCAGAATGAAATAGTTATTTTGAGGAGTGGACAGGGAGGGAATTGAAACAATTTTCAGGCATTATAAAGAAGCAGTGAAAAGCAAAACCAAATGTTTATATTTCTTTTTTTTTTGCAGTGTTTTGTGCTTATATAGTTGCTTTCACATGAGGCTCCACAAGTATTTTATAAATATTAATACATTAAACTTCAAAACACTCATATGAAGTAGATAACTGTTATATTCATTTTACTGATGGGTAAACCCGAAGCACTAACAAATTTACTAACATGCCCTATGTCAAAAAAACAAATCAGTGGTATTGCTGGGAGGGGAACAAAATATTTGGGTCCTTACTCCTAGTCTTCTTTCAAAACTGCTATTCAGCATAGTTTGTGTGGGAAATGAGCTGTACAGCTTGTGATTACCTATCATAGATATTTCTTAGACACCTGTTACTTTGGTATTGAAGAGCCAACTGATTGCAAGTTTTATGCCTCAGGCCAAATTAAATCTGGATTTAATGCTTTTGACTTCAGTGGAGCTATCCAGTGTATGAATTTACCCCTTAATCCCTATGCACTGCAATGAAAGCGTGCCCTTTTCAGATCTGAAGTGGAAATTGAAAATAGAAAAGATAAATCAGTTATGTATCTATAGTTTGAGTGCTTTATATACCCTTTTTAGATTATGTTCATGAATGTCTGTATAATCCTTTGAAACAAATAATTCATTAAATAGTGAGATGCTGTATACAAATGGTGTATCTATAAAAATAGGTTTGTACATCAAAATGGTAAAATATATTTTATTAACTTAATTCTCAATTGTTTTTTTGTGTGTGTGTGTGTTGTTTGTTTTTTGTAGATCCCTGGTTTGATATGTATCTCTGTGCGAGAGATCCTGTTGTTTTAAACTTCAACCCTTTTATTTCTTTAAATCCTGATCCAAAAGAAGCATACAACAGCCAGGTAGTGAGGGCAACAAATCTGGTAGTATCATCAATAAAATTTCTTAACTCTCTAAATAATGAGCTTTTACGGCCAGATATCTATTATGTCAATCCAAAATGGAGCCAGAGTAGGCTCTTCAAAAAGTTTATTCGCCTTCTTCCAACCTCTGTGTCTTGGTATGGAGCTTATATGGTAAACGCATATCCCTTAGATATGTCACAATATAAGCGTCTCTTCAACAGTTCCAGAATTCCTAAATTAAACAAAGATGAACTTTTTACTAATGAATTGGGAAGACATTTGTTGGTGATGAGAAATGGACATTTTTATGTTTTTGATGTTTTGGATACTGATGGTAATATTCTGCATCCATCTGAAATCCAGGCTCAGTTAATTTATATTTTACAAGATGCAGATCGCTTGCCTGAGTTTTCCCTTTGTTATCTCACCACGGAAGACAGAAATACTTGGGCAGCAGTAAGACAACAGCTTCTCGAAGCAGGCAATGAAGACAACTTACAAAAAATTGATAGTGCAGTTTTTTGCCTATGCTTAGACAATATTTCCCCAAAGGATGATATTGAGCTGTCACATTGTATGCTTCATGGACGTGGTTTTAATCGTTGGTTTGACAAATCCTTTAGTCTGATTATCACTAGTGATGGCACTGCAGGGGTAAATTTTGAGCATTCTTGGGGAGATGGAGTTGCAGTACTTCGTTTTGTTAATGAAGTATATAGAAACAGTACAAGGCACCCAGCTATTGTACCCCATTCTAGTCCTGCTGCATTAAGTGCTACCAAGTGTGAGAGACTGGAGTTTAAATTGAATGATTCAATCCAATCTGCTATAAATGCTGCACGTGTGAAATTTGAAGAAACAAATGAGAAAATATCTGTGAGGATGTTTGAATTCAGAAAGTTTGGGAAAGAATTTTTAGTGAAACAAAAGCTGAGTCCAGATGCTGTTTTTCAACTTGCATGTCAGATGACTGCTTATCGACAGTTTGGAAAAATTATTTCTTCTTACGAAGCATGTAGCACTGCTGCTTTTAAACATGGCCGCACGGAAACTATTCGACCCACATCTATAGTAACAAAACAATGTTCACATGCATTTGTTGAAGAACGAAGCAAACACAGTGTAGCAGAACTGAGAAATATGATTGATGAATGTTCAAAATATCACAGACGGTTGCAACTGGAAGCTGCATTAGGTTAGTTCCATGCTAATGTGGTCTTTCAAATTTTAGTAATTTTTTTTCTAGGTGTTCTGATACCTGAAGTTGTTTATAGAAAGATATGTTAAGATCCCAATTCCTGTTGTTATATATCCATTTTAAACCTTCAAAGGATTTTTTTAAAATGGCCTTCTGCCCTTTTCACTTTCTTATCATTTATTTATAAAGATTGTCTGAAACAATGGCATTGTTTAAACATGGATTTTGCTTGTTTTTTTAGCTTAGAAATATCAGCAGTGTCAACTCTGATTTGCTGGAGACCGTATTGAGGGTCCTGGGTGACATATATTTTTAGATCTTGCATCTTAATTGAAGCAATTAGAGTTGTTGAATCATTAACAGAAGCACTTCTTTTGTCAAAACCGCTTATTAGGCATTGAATTTAAATAAGTGTTAACAAAAACAAAGAGTTTGAAAGATTGACTAAAAGTCTCTTCAGATACCCATAATTCGATCCCTTTTCTCTTATGAAATTTAATTGCCACTAAATCTTCCAGGGTTAGATAATACCTTATACTTGAATTTGTAAAGTAAACAAACCAATCTAACTCCCCCTGCCAACCCCTGCTCATGCTTTTTTGAATCTCCCCCCTTTCCCCCCGCCATCTTTTCAGGCTTTATGCATAGTTTATAATGAAGTCAAGAACTAGTACACACCAATTTTTTCCTGATATCTGCCTTGTAGGCCACCTTTAAGAATTCCTGTTTTGTATTCCATCCACTCAGAGATTAGAATTATAGTCAGTTCTATTATGCTCATATACAATACAGTGAAGTGGGGTAACAAGGGAAAGGCAAAAATAAGAGAAGGGAAGGGCTAGGGGAAGTACATAATAGAAGGGAAGGAGGAACAAAGCTGGAAAAAGGAATTTTCATCATCAAAAAGTTAAGTGGAAACAAAACATTGGTGTAATAAAAGCTGAGGTGCATTGAGCTGATTCATCTCTATTTGGATATGAAAAGTATATTGAGTAAGTGAATTGATCCAGTATAATGTGACTTTTATTCTAAAATAGTGCGCACATGGGGCATAGCCTTTATTCTCCCTGTACTCCCTACTGACTCCAACTGTGAGTTCCAGAAGACTACCAGATTAAATGCATAAAAGGCTGGCCTGGAAATTCCACAGTTTGTTTTAATCTGTTGGTTTTGCGAAAGAGTCGTATTAAAGAAACAGTTTCATTTTTGGGGGTGGAAGGGAACGTGAGGTAATAAGGGAATTGCTTAATTATTAAGAGAAATTTATACTTACATTATGAGACCTATGAAGTGCCAAAATTTTCAAAAATGGATGGCTAAAGTTGGGCTCTTAATTTCCTACTTAGATGCCTAAATAATTGGCCTACATACAAGCAGAAAATATAAGATTGTCAATTTTTAATGTAAGACAGTGCCTCTTTTATTATTATAGCTACAGGATGAACAGTAAATATCTAATTGATTAAAATGTTGGAGCATACCAACATTATTCTTAGCTACAGGAAAGTTTTGTAATATTGCACTTTAATAAATAACCTGCATATTTTCTGTATTCTTAACACACTTTGCACCTTTTTGTTTTATTTAGGTAAAGGATTTGATCGCCATTTGTTTGCATTAAAACATCTTTCAGTGTCCAGAGGTGATCCTATGCCTGAACTATTTCTTGACTCAGCCTACCAAAAACTAAACCATATTATCCTTTCAACTAGTACGCTACACAGTCCTGCAGTTCATCTTGGTGGATTTGGGCCAGTCGTGCCAGATGGTTTTGGAATTGGATATAATGTATTTGATACGTGGGTAGGATGTAACACAACTGGCTATTTAAGTAGAGAACTACAAGAATTTCTTAGATGCCTTGAGTATAGTTTAAATGATATTTTAGATGTTTTAGAAGGAAGACCTCTTGTGTAATATCATAAGTGATCGTCAATATTAGCAATTATTTTAAAACTAATTTCTGACCCATAAAAATAACGGTGCAAAATCAACAGCAGAAATCTAATAATGAGAATAAGCTATTGGGAAATATGCTTTCTACATCTGTAGAAAGTAACTACAAAAGAAAGGGAAACTCTGAAACCTTTATTAGTGGACTGACAAGATAATGTTAAAATGTTACTCTGTTTTTGTCCCTTTTTTTAAATTATTACTAGTTTTCAACATCTATTGAGGCCTTCAAGAATATTTTTTCCATATATTTTCCAAACTCTTCCTATTTTAATGAATCTCTGAATTTTATACTGTTTATTCTTTTTTATACTCTGCTTATTATTTATTTTTCGGAGGGGGGTTGTTTGGTGGGGTTTGGTTTTATTTGCTTTGTATTTTATACTGTATTATGTCTTCATGGCTGTGCTTGTTCAAACATGATTATAAAATACAAGTTTAACTTCTTAACTACAGGAGACAAATTTTCATAACTGTGCTGCAATTATAGTGAAAGCCAAACTTTTTCTTAGTTTTAATGTACATGAATGTGGAATTGATGTTCCTGTTATAAATCCTTATTTGCTTTGTGGTGTAATTGAATATTTCTTTTCACTAGTAACTAGAGGTACCAGTTAAACTGGGTAATCAAATTACAAACAAAAGTGGAACACACCTGGTATCTGCCCAACTATGATTAACTCCTGCTTGCTTTATTTAGTCATGCACACTGCCCTCCAGAATCCAGAATGGAACCCAAGATTTTTGATTCTCACCATTCCTCTGTTGCCAGGAAATGTCTCTGAAACATACTAGCAGAGTACATGTGTCATCCTCTGCTTGGGCTGGTCCTCATAGAAGATGACAAATTACTGCATGTGTCAGTTAATCAGTTCAAGTGGCAGAGGTACATGAACTGGATCTAAAGGCTTCAGCCCTGCTGAAGAACCATCTGGGGTGTCAATATGCCATATGATACAATTACTTTTTTTTTCAGTTTGCTTTAAAAAAAAAATCATAGGAAATTACACAAAAAACTAGGTCAAAAGAATGACTTCAACCTTCATCAGCACTCAGAAGTTAGGAAATGCCAGTATTAAAGTTGTGTGTGTTATCCTAATTCAGTCCTCTTGTACTGGGGTGACCATACCAGGTCAGGACAGTCCCTTTTTTAAGCCCTGTCCTGGCTGTCCTGACTTTTTTGGCAAAAGTGGGCATTTGTCCTTTTATTTATTTTTTTGCTAACTTGATCAAAGTGGAGTGTGGAAGAACATGGGGGGGGGGGAGCAGAAATGCCAGCCCTGCGTAGGGGGGTAGGCAGGGCTTGAGTGAGCAGCGATGCCAGCCCCATGCGCAGGGGAGTGGCAGGGCTCAGGCAGGCAGGTTGGCCAACCCCTGGGGGTGGGGACAGGGAGGGAGGACTGAGGCTATCCCAACACTGTATCCCGTTTTCCCTTTAGGAAATGTGGTCACCCTACCTTGTGCATATACATTATGATAGTCTTTAATTACATTATCACATACTATTTTTTCCACAGGAACCCAGCCTCATTAAGTGTACAGACTGTACCATGCTCTGGGGTGAATTAGAGTTGTGTAGTGAATGAGGTGGGGATTGCTGGAAAAGAAAGCTTAGTCCAGTGATAAAGGCAACTGAATGCTTCCTGGGTGAATTGGATTCTATCCCTGCCTCAGCCACAGACTTCCTGTGTAAAGCTAGGCACTTAAACTTTTCACAGATGGTCACGAATTGTGTGCTCCTCATTTTGTGCGTGCCTAGCTTGAAACCCTGGGATCTGATTTGCAGAAGTGCTGAGCACTCATATCTGCAATTAAAGTCAGGGGGACCAGTGCTCTGAACATATAAAATGCTATGTAATGCTCAGGACTCTGAAAAAATCAAGCCCTCAACATCTTTATTTGGGGACCCAAAATTAGTGCCTCAGTTCCCTTTGTGTAAAAGGGGAATAATACAACCCCTTCACCTCACGGGCATGTTGTGAAACACTCATATGCTATAGTGATACAGTTTGAACAGTGTGCAGTAAATATTATGGGGCCACACATCTGGTGCACTGAATGAGTCAGGGGATCTATGCAAAACATTAACAGAAGTGCGTACACACTCTTCCCACCCTCTGGCCCTTGGGATAGGGATGTTCTTTGAAAAAGGCATAACTGGGGCATCACTGTTATTGGCAGCTGCCAAAGTGTTCCATTAGGAACATACAACTTAAAGCAGTTATGAGAGCGCTCTTACACTGAGACCTTGGAAGTTGTAAATTGGCCTAAAATTATCTTTGTCCTGTTCCCCTCCCTTCACTTTAGTCCTCTGAGCATAGTTTAGCCAGGTCAATGAATCTGTGCCAATATATTTAAAACAGGCTGTAGCGGGGTGATCACCCGCTCCTACCCTGAGGGGCTTAGAACTTTATGTATGTGTCAGTATTGATTCCCCTGTAGGTATGCATGTGTCCCAAGCACATATCAGATTTTTTTGAATAGTTGTGTCTCTTGGGGTGTATGTACCCTATGCTCCCTCATTCCCCAGTATGAGGGCAGGCAGCTACAACCCTCCCTCACTTTCCTCTTACCACCCATGACAGCAAGATGGAATCTAGCTGGTGTCTGACCCACTAGATGTTAGCCCTGGCTAAATTTCTCAGATTTCTGAGATTCTTCAGAATCACCTTCATTCTTCTATTTTTATTACCCTAGGCTGCTTTAGCACTTGCTGAAGCAAAAACTGCTTGCAGATGGCCCCTCTACCTACACAACCTTCCCCCATAACATATACCCCCTGCACAAGACTCAAAAAATGGTGGACTCAAAACCTGTTTCAAGCCTTGTCTATCCTGTAACAGGCTAATTCCACTAAAAGGCATAGAAGATGGCCATTCTGCTTGGGATAGTCTTGCTTCCCAAGCAGGTGCTCACTCCCTCTCCTTTTCTGCAAGAACCCACAAGTGGAGGGATGTGAAGCTGAAGCTCTGTCTTCTGGAGCAATCTATGAGAGATCCAGAAAAGCCAAGTTCAAAGAACCCCTCTTAACAGTCACTCATATCTTCCAGTGTTCCATCTAAAATGCAGACAAATGTGCAGGTGCAGGATAGTAGCACTTGCTTCCATCACTCCAACCTCAAGATTAGTTCACATTTCTTTACTTTCAGGTTGCATACTTCCAGATGGCCATCCGGCTCACAGGAAGTACCTCAGATGCATCGTGGAGACAACCATTACCAGTACGGGGATCTGCCTTTCACATACTCTCCAGCAGTGAAAGAGTTCACTAAGTGTCTGTCCATAGTACGACTCATCTAAGGAAACAGGAAATTCATGTTTACTCATATATAAATGAAGGAACAATAATCCACACCGTGTAGAGTCAAGCACAGGTGTTTATTACACACAGCACTGGCGGAGTGTCACTTTGCTTATTCGGCTCAGAGACACTGCAAAACAACTAGTTACACTAGATTATATATGGTGCTCATTGGGTGGAGAGAAGCGACAGGGATGGGTTTTCCCAAACCCCTGGGTCAGTTCTAATAGCAAGACAAGATAAGCACAATAAGCCAATGGTCTAAAAGATTACATAATTGTTCTGCCCCTAGCCCAAATTAACATATTGCTGACACACAGGTAATTACCCCCAAACTATGTCTATTAAAGTGTGTAGGTTAAATCCTAATTTTAGGGTCCAGGGGAATGAGGTAGCAGCTCTCTTGGTTGACCAACAGGTACATTGCAAGGGATTTAAAGCAAAAAAGCAGTAATTAGTACTTAATTTCACAAGTTTACCCTTGCGTTTCTGTGGCCTAGCACTGGCATACATGTGTGAGCGGAGGGTGTCATAACTCACGATAATCATGTTAGGCCTCTCCCCAAACTTTGTCTAGGACCTGAGGGGTATTGTACCATTATTTCCTCCCTGCATTAGGGAGTAACCATGAGGCCTTTCTCAGTGCTTCATGTGTCTATAACTCATGATAAGGATGCCCAATTACATTCAGAGTTATTCTGACTCCACTCACTGACTTGAAATACACAAGGTTATCTGTTTACCCCAGCTTCCTCTGAGCTATGTATTCTCTGTTAGCCAGCCCCTATAGCCCAAGCCAAGCTCTGGACTCCAGGCCTATATTGAAAAGTTCTTAGCAGAAACTGTAGTTAAGATCTTAACATCCATAGCTAATGGATTCTGACCCTTCATAAGTGAGCAGCAGGTCCCAAATGGAGGCTGAAAGACCTCTGGATCACTTCCTTTCCCTGTTCTCCCACTTAGAACTCCTAGTGATTGGGGGAGAGAGATCTCAGTATTGATGCAAAAATAATATTAATAAATACAACTTTTAAAAAAGTAATTACAAACTTGATAGCTACAAGGATATTATAGTCAAGATGCTCGGAAATATAACAATACACATGCTTAGCTAATTACTGTATGTTACAAAATGTTAAAGCTAGTCAAAGAAATTCCAGAAGGTTTCTGCTTCTAGCTCCCAAGGACAAGCAAACAGCAATCTGTGTGAACACTTTTAGGAAGAAACCTGAATGTGAAAGGAATGTAGGTTTGTGTTATCAGAGCAATAAATCTAGAGTAAAGTGGGCCTATGCTAAACCTACCCCCCGCCTTTTTTTTCCCCAAAGAAAAATCTCTGTTTAAACCCACTCAAAGGATTCTAGAAATGGCCTTAATGATATTAGTTTCTTTTGTAAACACACTACAGTTTTCATTCTTTAAACTTGGAGAACACTTATGGTGGGCAATTTTTACAGAAACTACTGACTCCTTCCAACTCGTTTTCACTTAGAGATGAAAACCTTTGTTGTTTCTCAAATGCTTAGATGGTATAAGCTTCTACTAATATGTATATTTGTAAATATTTTGTATTTAAATGCAAACTTTCATATAATAACTTTGTACATAAAACATCTTATGATTTATATAAAACTAAAGCAAGGTCATTTGCTAGGTTAATTACTCACGTGAGAAACCATTTAAGCATAGAATACAGTAATGGTTAATTAACAGTTTAGGCTAAAGACTTTCTTAGAGTTATTTAAATTTAAAATACTGTTTTGAAAACTAAAAACTTTTTTAAATAAAGAGAAGAAATTAATGGACTTTTAAAAAAATTCATTTCCTGTCAAACGCTAATAAAAAAACCTCACAAAATGAACTGAATTAAAAATAGTTAATTTTAACTTTAAAAGTTATCTGAATCTTCACATATTTATGTACACCCACAGAGAGAGCTATTAAAGAAATGTTGCTTATTAGAAAGACTACATATTTAGAAGATGAAAGTATCACCTAAGCCAACCCCTAAGGCATGGAGCCAATAAAAGAATAACAGCAACCAACTTAAATCTGAACAAGCATTAAAGAGGTGTGTTTTCATATAATTTCATAAAAAATAATAAGGGTATACAAAATTTTCAAGTGAGTACCCCACACCCCTGGCTACTCAGCTTCAAAAGCAAGCACTCCTCAGTTCAGCCTTTCCACCACTAAAAGGAAGCTGCCAGAGACAGATAAGAAAAACAAAGATTAAGAAGAAACCAACCTAAGGAAACCTCCCGAAGACTTCAGCAGTGATTGGTAAGAAAAAGTTAACTAAAACACTGTCAGGGATTAGATATAAAAATCCCAATGATTTTGTTGGACTACTGAAAAAAATGAAGACTAACGGTTTCTCCTGTTAACCACCAACTGGTTAAAATATATTCCTGGAAAGGAAAGGAGGACTAAACACTGGTAAACAAAAAAAAGTAGGATTTAATTAAATTTAAAATGTTTAATATTGGTTAATTGACCTGTCTCAATACAACTCCTTAAATAGCTTCTTCTAAGTAACCGATTTAAATGTTTTTTTCTTTTCATAGAATGTAGTTAAGATTGTTAACTTTGCCAACTATAAACTGGCAGGTTCATCTGCCCTAAAATCTCCGGAGTGCTATCTCTGTTACAAGCTCTACAAAAAGAAACATAGAGGAAAAAACTTGTAATTGAAGTAACCAGTTTATCATTTGTTTATCCTTCTTTAGTTAGAAAATAGCCATGATTAATAGTTGTGATTATTTTTCTTGGTCTTAATCATGGTGTTCCACAAAGTATGTCAAAGAACCTCTGTGACTCAATGATGGGAACCACACCCCTGAGTTTGTAGTAAGACAAACAATTAGTCAGAGCTGCCCTGCCATTTCTTGTTTCTCTAAACTAAATCTTTTTAGTAATTTTTAAAACAAAAGTAGATGTCCAATTTCTTTCCATCTCACATAAACTATGAGAATTTGTCTGTCATGTTGATGCAGGTGATAAAGTGCATAGGAGTTATCCTCAATTCTAGTATGGCTAGGGTGACCAGACAGCAAGTGTGAAAAATCGGGACAGGGGACAGAGGGTAATAGGAGCCGATATAAGAAAAAGACCCAAAAATCGGGACTATCCCTATGAAATCAGGACATCTGGTCACCCTAAGTCTGGCAAAAGCTTTCCTGCTAGAGGACAGGTTTGTGTACTTTCCATCAAGTCAATACTATATGACCTGCAGACAAGATTGATAGTTGCAGTGCGTACATATTTGTCTCTCTTTGGCTCCATGTCTACATGGATGTATGTGATACTGCTTGCCAGATTTTGCTAGTGACCTATGCATCACTGGTGGAAGACTGTCTGATTCTCATCTTGCCACCTTATAACCAATGAGTCTCAATTCCACTCTGCATCCTAAAGAACTGGAGTAGTGGATAGACCTGCTGAACATAAGAAAATTGATATTCTTCTTGGTCCCTCCCCAATGACACTGGGCACAAACACATCAGGGACAGGGTGGGGTGCCCCACTTGAATCACTTTTAAATACAAGGTTCTTGATCTCAGGATAATCTAAAATGTCATATGAACAACTTGGAACTTAAAGCCATTGTATGGTGTTCCTTCCTTCCTTCTCCCAAGCCATCCATACTGCAGACCTTGATCACAGCACCTCAGCAATACCCTATAGTGCAAATCTGAATTAATAATATATTAGGACAGGGTCAGGCCAGATAGTTACAAGAGAGTGTTCCTATAGAGAACCTGGAAGTGGGTGGGCGGAACCCGCCCACTGCTAAAGGACCCTCCCACCAGCCTAAGGGGCCTGGAAACCAAATAATTCTGGGGGACAACTAATGAGATAACAGGGATGGGAGTGAAGTCAACTGTTCCTGTTGGTATCCAGGAAGTGGGTGGGCAAAGGACCTCCCACCAGCCTAAGGGGAGGATCCACAGGTCCATGATACCAAATAAACACAGGGGACAACTAATGAAAAAAACAGGATTGGGAGTGAGGCAACTATATTAGTCCCAGATTAAGTAGATCTCTTTTCCCTGAGTAAGGTAACAGGGGCAGTTCCAGAACAAGAAGGAACTTGCTGGAACCAACTAAGGCAGGCAGTCAAATTAGCACACCTAGAGCCAATTAAGAAGAAACTACTAGAATCAATTAGGACAGACTGGATAATCAGGGCCCCTGAGTTAAAAAGGACCTCACTTCAGTTTGTAGTGTGCATGTGAGGAGTTAGGAGCTGAGAGTGAGAAGACATTGCTAGAAGACTGAGGAGTACAAGCATTATCAGATACCAGGAGAGAGGTCCTGTGGTGAGGATAAAGAAGGTGGTTGGAGGAGGCCATGGGGAAGTAGCCCAGGGAGTTATAGCTGTCATGCAGCTGTACCAGGAGGCACTCTAGACAGCTGTATTCCACAGGGCCCTAGGCTGGAACCTGGAGTAGAGGGTGGACCCAGTTCCCCTCCCCACCCCTAGATCTCCCAACTCCTGATCAGACCCAGGAGGAATTGAGCTGGACTGTGGCTTCTATCAGAGGGGAAGGTCTCTGGGCTGTTTCCTGACCCACATGGTGAATTACTGAGGTGAGCAAATCTGCCAAAAAATGCAGGACCCACCAAGGTAGAGGAGGAACTTTGTCACAATATATATACTGCAATACTTCAAGGAAAATGAGTGACATTCTCAACCCCCACATTTTCTCAGTAAATGGGCTTTATATGGTGCCAGTAGGAACACTATTCTTCTCACTAATAGTGGCAGGGCACAGGCCAGACAGGCATCTTGTCCAAAGGCATCACTATTATTGTGGTCTTGCTGAACATTACCTCTCAGTATTAAACACAGGAGTTTATAAGCTATACTACTTAAAGACAATTGACAAATATCCCTAGTTCAGAAATGTGGCAATGTTTTGTTTCTGTTCTCTTTATGTTGGCAATCAAAGCAGCCATATTAAGAATCATTTGAATTAAACATATATTTTTGGCATGTTTGAGGCCTACATTGGTAGTGGCCAGCATTAGAGTATTGACATTTGGTTATTTCCTTGTCTGGGAGGGAAGAGCAGAAGGAACCAGAAACAGCTGGAGCCTATTAGTTTCCCAGGAGCCAACCAAAAAGAAAAGGAATAATAAATCACTGGCTGACTGACGGAAAGGCCAATAGCTATATTGAGATAAACAGTCTACATGTGTCAAGGTTTCCTCCATACTCTGAACTTTAGGGTACAGATATGGGGTCCTGCATGAAAGACCCCATAAGCTTATTTACCAGCTTAGGTTAACAGTAAGATGCCACCACCAAGCGTGCCCCAAATCTTAGGGGAGAGCCACTTGAAACTCTGCCTTTTCCCAAATGTTTGCCAAGTCCCTAATCCCCCCTTTCCTGGGCAGATTTGAGACTAATTCCTCCCCCAAAAGTCCTTATACCCCTTTTCCTGGGTAGGCTTGAGAGTATACCCTCACCAATTAATCCTGGTGAACACAGATCCAAAACTCTTGGATCTTAAAACAATGAAAAATCAATTAGGTTCTTAAAAGAAGAATTTTAATTAAAGAAAAAGGTAAAAATCATCTCTGTAAAATCAGGACGGAAAATAACTTTACAGGGTAATCAGACTCAAAGAGCCCAAAGGAACCCACTCTAGCCTTAGGTTCAAAGTTACAGCAAACAGAGGTAAACCTTCTAGCAAAAGGAACATTTACAGATTGAGAAAAACAAAGATAAAACTAACACACCTTGCCTGGCTGTTACTTACAAGTTTGTAATATGAGAGAATTGTGCAGAAAGATTTGAAGAATAGGGATTGATGATCAGTTCCTCTGAGTCCCAAGAGTGAACACATCCCAAAACAAAGGGCACACACAAACCTCCATCTGCCCAAGATTTGAAAGCATCTTGTCCCCTTATTGGTCTTTTGGGTCAGGTGTCAGCCAGGTTATTTGAGCTTCTTAACCCTTTATAGGTAAAAGGATTTTGGTGCCTCTGGCCAGAAGGGATTTTACAGTACTGTATACAGGAGGGTTGTTACCCTTCCCTTTCTAGTTATGACAACATGCAAAGGACAACAACTATTCTCTTGCTTGTTTAAAACTTAAAGAAAGGGATGGGGACTTTTGTTTGTTTACCTTGAACTTGAAGACAAAGGAAATCAGATCTTTATTTTGTTTAACCCCAAACCCATGGATTTAGGGTACTAGAAGAGCAAGATGTAAAACAGTGTATCTTTATGCAAAACTTAGAAGAAATGTGATCATTTACATGGCAACTTGTGAAAAGTACAGATATTTTTTTCCTGACAGGATCATGCCTTGGACACCACATATATGCAGAGCATCAAGTGAGTATCTAAGAGATCCACTGTGCTGTCATAAAGGCTCTCTGCCTGGATATAGTGATGTTCATGTGGGGGAGGGGGGCATGGTGTGCTCATTTGTGATCTGAGCATCCAGCTGGATTAATCTTGTGAGGTAACTGGAGTTTAGGACTCGGGAACTCACTCTAGGACATGATGCCCATCAAACCAATCGGATGGATATGTGGGCAGGTGATCAAAAGATTTTCTGGACAAGGTATGCAATCCTGGCTGTGATCCATTTAAACCCCCAAACCTTCCTTGTCCTATCTATTTGTACATGTTACCACCACTTTGTTTAATTGATTAGGAGGTTTTGAATTGAATCTTTAATTCCTTCTTTTTTACCTCAGTTTACCTAATCCAGAGAGCAGTTGTGGAAATTATAGATGAGATTAAGGATGAATTTCCAACCATAATTGGAATGCAACAGTCAAACCAGGTAAGCATACTGAACTACTATATTTGATTGCCATTAAATTTCTGATAAAGGAATTTCCCCTTCTTGTTCAAAATATTATGTGTTTTATCTACCATTATTTAATAAGACATGTTTTGCTGATTTTGATATTTAGTCATTAAATAGTTATTGGAGCAGGGACTGGAACCTGGGTCTGCCAGGTGGGTGCTCTAAACTCTGGGCTCTAGAGTCATGTCTCACTCTTTCTCTGGTGGGGCTTCTCCACTTTCATTTTGTGCTGGGCCCAATCTGGAAACTGACCTCTGAATTGGACATTGTAGGTGAGATAAGTGGGGGAATGGCTTGAGCTGCTTTATAGCATCAGGATTTAGATGGCTCCATGCATACCCACTGGCAGAAATTTAGGGGATTTTATCAGCAGACATGTAGGTGCCGAGGTAATTTGTGGGCAGCTGAGTGGAAGTTTTGAGAATCTTAATTTGAGAATCTTAAACTGCCTCAAGTGGCAGTTAGATGCCCAGAATCTTTGTGGATGCAGCCTCATCTATGAAATGATTATTAAAATTTCCCTATTTCACAGAGATGCTGTGAAGGTAAAAATCCATTAAGGCTTGTGAGGTGCTCAGATTCTACTGTGATAGATCCTCAACTACTTCTACACTTCCAATTCCACTGATACTGGCAAATCAGACCATGAAGCAGGACATCAATTCTAATCCCTCTTATAGAAATAAAATTGGGAGAAGAAGGCCTGTAAGAAGTTATTGCCTGAAATACTTAACATCTGCTTCCTCTGTTCCTGCTATCAGGCTGCAGAGCATCTCTGGCAGAAATTCTGTGACTAGGTCGACTTCTAGCATTACAAATTCATTCTCTTCTCCTTCAGTTCTGCCATCTTCCTAGCTTCACAACTCCACTTATTCAATTTAATTGAATCTCAAGTCCACAATCCCAACCACCTCTGATCAGTCCTCAAACCCTCTCCTCCTACCTGCACTTCTCTATGCACAAGTTCTTGCCAATTTCTTCCATGAGAAAATTGACAAAATACAACATCACTTTCCATCTTTTTCTACAACTCTCTCTTCCTCCTCTCTGTCACAGACACAGAAGTTTCTTATCTGTTCTCCTCCTCTAAGCCTACCTCTTGCCCCAATGATCCCATCCCATCCCGTTTGATTTCCCTCATGCCCACTTTCATTCCTTCCCTTACTCTTCTTGACCTCTTCAGTGCCTCTGGCTCAGTTGACTGGATGAGGGCAGTCTAGCCTAGTGGTCAGAGCAGGCATCCAGAACCAAGGACTAGGGTCAGAGTCAGAAGTGGGAAGCCAGGGCCAAGGATCAAACCAAGGTCAGGAACTGAAGCAAGCAGGGTAACCGGCAAGGAGGGGCTGAAGGCAGAGGCAGGCCAGAAACCAGGCTGGGTGTAAGGCAGGAATAAGGTAACAGGAGCAATCACAGTGGTGGGCATGAACCTTGAGCCAATGTCCCAAAAGTCAGTCTGCTGCCCCCTGCAGCCAATCAGGTGGCATAGCCAATCAGATAGCTGTTGCAGGCCAAATGTATTGAGGAAGCTGCCTTGAGACTAGTTCTGCAGCAGATCCGATTCCTGACACTTTCCCCTCACAATACAAGCAAGCTTTAGTCTCAATCAACCCTTGATCCAACTTGCCTCTCCAGTTAGTGCCGCATCCTCCCTTTTCCCTTTCGCCTTTAAGCTCATTAGACAGAAAATGTAAACAGCATGTTCAGAGTCCTCGCCTCCAGTTCCATCCTAGACTGTGTCCAACCAGCTTCTATCCTTTGCACTTAACTGAAAATTGCTAATGCTCTTGAAATCTTGTCCGTCCTTGCTTTCTGTGACTCTGTCCTTTCCTGATTCTCCTCCCACCTCTCTAATTGTTCTTTAGTGTGTCCTTTGGAAGAGCCTCCTCATTCCCTCTCCAACTTTCTGTAGGGGATCCATGGGGCTATGTCCTTCATCCCTTTCTTTTCTCCCTCCCCACTTACCTCTGAAATCTCATTCATAAATACAAATTCAACTACCATCTCTATCCTGATGACTCACAGATCTACCTCTCTGCTCCAGGCCTGTCCCATTGTGTCTAAATTAAAACCATGGTCTGCCTCTCTGATATTGCTTCATGGATTCTAGCCAATCAGCTGAAGATCAGCATGGCTGAAATAGAGTTCTTAATCTTTTCCACTATATGTCATCTTAAATTCAGACCTGTCTTTTCGTCTTCACATCCAAGCTATATCTAAATTTTGCTGTTTCTTTCCACATAACAACTCTTAAGATTTCCTGTCCATTTATACAGCTACAACTCTTGTCCAAGGTCTCATCTCATATCTCTATTACTGCAACATCCTTCTCACTTGCTGAGAACAATTTCCTTGCACATCACCTTGCTCTCTCTTTGAAACCCTCCACTAGTTTGTCTTCTCTATCAGGGCTATCTAGGATTTTTGCCACCCCAAGCAAAAAAAAAAAAACCGTGGCAGCCCCCCCCCCCATTTTTTTTGTGCTCACCGGCCCTGCCCCAACTCAACCCCTTCCCCAAATCCCTAGCCCTGCCTCCTCCCCCAGGTGTGCTGCATTTCCACCCCACCATTGCTTCCTGGGGGCCCCCACGATCTCCTGCCCTAGCTCACCTCTGCTCTGCCTGCTCCTTCAGGTCTGCCGCTGCACCGCTTCTCCCCCTCCCTCTCACACATGGCAAGCCTTGGAGGGAGGGGGGAGAAGCGGAGCGGCGGCATGTTCAGGGAAGCAGGCGAAGCAGAGGTGAGCTAGCGTGGTGGGGCACAGGAAGTAACAAGGGGTAGAGGAATCACTCCCCGAACCAGCTCACCTCCGCTCCACCACTGCTGCCTCCCCTGAGTGCTCCGCTGCTCGGCTTCTCTTCCCTCCCAGACTTGCTGCGCGAAACAGCTGGTGTGCATACAGCAAGCCTGGGAGGGAGGCGAGAGAAGCAAAGCAGCAGCGGTGCGCTCAGGGGAGGAGGTGGAGCGGAGGCAAGCTTGGGCAGTGGGGGGACTTCTTCTCCATGCCTTGGAGTCGGCACCTATAATGACCGGCATCAGAATGCCGCCCTTAGAAATGTGCCACCCCAAGCACCTGCTTATTTTGCTGATGCCTATGTGACTGATAATTTTGTTCTTTACTACAGTTTCAATCAATTTTCCTGGTGCTGAAGTTAGGCTTACTAGCCTGTAAGCTCCAGGATTGCACTTGGGCCTTTTTCAAAAAATCCAAGTTACGTTAGCTACCTTCCAGTTATCTTGTACAGAAGCTGATTTGAAGTGACAGGATACATATCTTAGTTAGTTCTGCAATTTCATATGAGTTCCTTCAGAACTCTTGGGTGAATACCATCTGGTTCTAGTAAATTATTACTGTTTAATTTATCAGTTTGTTCCAAAATCTCCTCTATTAACACCTCAGTTTGAAACAGTTCATGAGATTCTTCATATAAGAAGATCCGCAAAGGTGTAAAGATCTCCCCCATAGCCTCTGCAGTGAAGACTGATACAAAGAATTCAGTTAGCTTCTCTGCAACAGCCCCATCTTCCTTAAGTGCTCCTTTAGCACCTCAACCATCCAGTGGCCCCTGTCAATGTTCCTTCCCCACTCTGAACTTTAGGGTACAGATGTGGGGACTTGCATGGACGCTTCTAAGCTTAATTACTAGCTTAGATCTGGTATCTCTGCCACCATCCAGAATTTCAGTGTCTGGATCACTCCCTGTCCCCCCCAAAACCTTCCCCTCCCTGGGTAGCCTTGAGAGACTCCTTCACCAATTCCCTGGTGAGTCCAGATCCAATCCCTTGGATCTAAAAACAAGGAAAAATCAATCAGGTATTAAGAAAAACCTTTCTTTTCTTTAATTAAAAGCCAAAAGAAAAACCCCTGGAAGAGATTAGCATACCAGCTACTCTCACAGACAAATTTAGTTACACAAAAAAAAATACCCAATTTGATTCTACCTCTATTTGCATAAGACAGGTTAGAAAGAAATAAACATAAACCTATTTATTCCTTTCTAAAACTTACTACTCTGATAAGAAGCTGGTTCCTTGATCTTTTTCCTTTATTTAGAGTTTCAGTTTCAGCCGGAGTGAAAAACTTCCCTCCTTCCTTTTGAAACATCTTGTTCCCCCATTGGTTCCTCTGGTCAGGTGTTAGCTAGACTAGGTGAAATTTTTGCCTCTTTACAGGTAAAAGAGGCATTAACCCTTAACCATCTGTTTATGACAGCCCCACTGACTGTTTGGCAGGCTTCCTGCTTCTGATATACTTTAAAAAATTGCAATTAGTTTTTTTGCCCTTAGCTAGTTCTTCAAAAAAAAAGTCTTGCCCTGCCTTATATATATTATTACATTTGACAGAGTTAAAGCGTTTTCTATTTTCCTCACTAGGATTTTACTTCCAATTTTTAAAGTCCCCCCTCCCAGCCTCTTTCACTCTGCTGTTTAGCCACAGTAGTGTGGTCCTCTTACAGTTTTTTTAATTATTATTTAGGGCATACGTTTCATTTGAGCCTCTACTATGGTGTTTTTAAATGGTCTCCATGCAGTTTGCAGGCATTTCACACTTGTGACTATTCCTTTTAATTTCCATTTAACTAGGCTCCTAACTTTTGTGTAATTCCCCTTTTTAAAATTAAATGCTACTGTGATAAGTTTCTTTGCATTACACAATGATGTTAAATTTAATTACATTATGGTCGCTATTATTGAGCGGTTCAGCTATTATATTCACCTCTTGGACCAGATCCTGTGTTCCATTTCAATGCACATTCCTTCCTAAATGTTTTGAGAACCTTACGTGGGTTTTTTTATTTTTATCACATAGACAATGGTACAAAACATTTAAGGCAGATCCTCATCTGGTGTCAATCGTCATAACTCCATTTATTTCAATGGAACTATGGCAATTTACATCTGAGAATCTACCTTGCATTTTTTTTTTCAAGCAACATTGCATAGGGTTTAGTTCAGGGGTAGGCAACCTATGGCACGGGTGCCGAAGGTGGCATGGCACGTGAGCTGATTTTCAGTGGCATTCTCACTGCCCGGGTCCTGACCACTGGTCCGGGTGCTCTGCATTTTAATTTAATTTTAAATGAAGCTTCTTAAACATTTAAAAAAACTTATTTACTTTACATACAACATTAGTTTAGTTATATATTATAGACTTATAGAAAGAGACCTTCTAAAACGTTAAAATGTATTACTGGCACGCAAAACCTTAAATCAGAGTGAATAAATGAAGACTCAGCACACCACTTCTGAAAGGTTGCCAACCCCTGGTTTAGTTACAGGACTCCCATTTAAAAAAAAAAAAAATCAATGGAAGTTGCACCTCTGACCAATATCAGATGAAATACAGGTCACTACAGAGCATACAAAAACACATCTTTGTATCTTACACATGTAAGGAACTATTTCTCTCATTTTAGTGCAGTCACTGAAATTCATCATCCCCACTTAACAAAATCCAAGTGGTTAGAATTGTGGAGGGAAGACTGCTATGGAGTGCTCATACTTGGATCTTTCTCACGCAGTCACCCTGTGATCAGGCTGCTATTCCAGTATATGGACAAGAAAAACGACTGATGCTACATTTTACCTAGCTACTTGGATCACTGTATCCCTCTAATTACTGATCATGTGGTCCATTATACAGCCAATTCAGAGCTCCCCTATAGAGTATGAAGGATGAGGTTCAGAGAACCCTCTACAATCTCTTTGACCACAGTACAATCACCATGGGGCTTAAGTGGTGCAAAAGGCCCTGTGCTCCCCACTCCCACATTAGGGTAAACTTCACACTAATCAATTGATTAGGTTTTCTTTAACATTTGTTTGAATCCCTTTGGGCTGTAGGATGTAAGGTCAGGTCTCTAAGTGATAACTACCAGAAAAGCACGGATGAAAGATTTTGTCAGGTTTCACATTTTATGTTACTTGTAATAGGTTAATACTCAAAGGCTCCAATCAGAACTGGGCCCGCTTGATCTTTAAATCAATATCTGAGGACTTCAGTAACTCAGCCAGAGGTTATGGGCCTATTACAGAAGTGGGTGGGTGAGCTTATGTGACCTGAAAAGCGCAGGATGTCCAACTAAAAGGGATGATCCCTTCTGGTCTTAAAGTCTGTGAATCTATGTTAAGTGCTATATAAATACAGATGGCTCTTCCCTGAAGAGCTTAAAATATAAAAAATCACTTACAGGCTAGCATATAAGCAAAGTATTATCAATGCGATAATAGGAACCTCTTGGTAGTTTAATATGTCAGCTGCATATGCTGACAGCCCTTCAACCTGCAATGTATACTATTAGCTTGCCAGTTTTTAGTAAGTGTCCTGGAAGAAGTGGGTGAAGTGGAGGAAAAGGAGGGATTTGAAGGGGAGAGTAGTGGCTTTATTTGTCAGCTCAGGAATGACATTCCATGCATAAGTGGCATCATGGAAGAAAGAAGTGTTTGTGGGAGAAGTGCGCTCAGTCAAGGCTGGCATTGTCAGAGCAGAGAAGCAAGGGAAAATGCATTCAGAGAGAAGCAGATGAGTAGCACGTATTTTAAAATGTATACAAATAGAGGCATATTCTACTTCTATATCTTAAGCATTTCTAATACGCCCATCATTGTATTACCAGGTGGCAATATTATAATTAAAATCAATTGGTAAATCACCAACAATAAACCATTAAACTCTTTTGGCTCATATCAAGTGTAGTCTCAGTTTAACCTGATAGATCCACTATTAGGCCCTTTATGTTCAGAGCTGATACTTTCTCAGCTAGCACACCTACATCTCCAAATTTATATTTTTAGATTTGCTTTTGATGCTGAGTCTGATGGAAAATATGATGAGCTCTGCAAGATGACAGAGTCTCCTGGGAGGTGCTGACTCCATCAACATCCATAGAAGTAAAGTACTTTTCAAATTCAGATGATAGTTGCACTTTCCTGCTTGCTGAGCCACTGTAGGGCTGGGAATACTGCAAAGGCCATACACCTATTACAGGAGAAGGGTAGTCTTGTGCCCACAGGCCAAACAGGAACTACAAAAGCTTTTTCTTCTTTTAGATGCTAACTGTGCTACATAAATGTATGTTTTCCAAGACACTAAGTGTAAAATATTCTGGTACTTTCTATATGAACATGGGGCAAGATTATGTCTTCCTATGTGTTTATATAGTGTCTTGGATATTGCCACAATTCAAGTCATTATGTGTTCATTATTATTTGTAGAGTTAGATGAAGAATAACTAACTGAGCTTTTAATAAAATAGCTTGTATCTCTGCATAGCTTCAGTATCAAAGGATTATGGAGAGTGAAAGGCTATTCCAAAAATAAAATCAGGATATTCAAAGAAATTCATTTTAGAACTATATGCCATATTGTTTCTCAAACACTTCCCTTTCAGGAAATTGTTCCCGTTCTACAAGCATCCAGATCAGTTGTGGCAAGTGCATTCTCTTCATCTCCTGGAGTAAGAGTTATTAATAGGCTAAACAGAATATCAACATCTTCAAAATCTGTTGCCAAAGTCTTGCAGCCAAAAATTGTACAAAATTTTGCAGAATTAAATACTCTGTCTCACCGTCTTCTGAAAAATGTAAACATACCAAAGCAGCCTCTCTATAAAAATCAGGTATGGGAGCATTTGTTCAAATACTAATTATTTGGGAGCTATTCTGATATTCTTTACCTGCAATGTATATCAGGTTTTCAAACTATTTTCAGTTAAAAGTTCTATTCCACTGCTCATTCAAGTTACTGTGTGTAAAACTGGAATCTTTACCATCTTGATCTCTTCCCCGCCCCCTCCCCCCCCCCCATTACACAGTAATTCATACGGGTACAAATCCTGAAACCATTGGTTTATTCACTCAGTTAACAAGCTCGCTGGGCCAAAACAGTAGGCATTTTGCCTGAATGAGGTCTGACTGTATACAGACAGATGCTCTGATTGCATCCAATGTCTGTGAGTGGAGAGGACCCTATGTACGTGGTTCTCCTCCTTCCACATGGAGAGAGAGCTTAGCCAGCTATGCAGCAGCATTAACTCCTCCTCCTCCACTGCTACTTTCTCCTATAATCCACAGAAGGCCTGCTGAGACAGAAGAATAGACAGGCTGGTAGAAGAGCTGTGGTAGATGCTTGTGATTCCTCTATGTTCTGGTGACCCACATAGATGACAAAATTAATGTAAATATAGACATTTCAGAAGTGGATATCGATATAGGGAACTGCTCTTAAAATTTTATTGTGTTGAGCAGCATTGATATTCTGGCAGCAAAAAAACCTGTTTTTTAAAAATGATTTTTCCTTCAGGGTAGAACATTTTCCCTGTTTGACGTAATCTCCTATCCAGCAAAGACTGCTCTCACCAGCATAATATGTGCTTCCTATGCAGCACTAATTTACATGGTAAGTATAAGCTTCTTAGTTCTGCACCTGATTCTGCCACCCTTACCCACAGTGCGTAGTGCCTTACTCCATATGTGAAACCACTTGGACTATGTGCAGCATAAGGTACTACAAATTGGGTAAAGGGGACAGAATCAGGCATTTTTGATCAATTCAGTTTCTTAATATTCATGCTATAGTAATGTAGCCATCAGAATAAGGTTTAAATGTTGTAATCAACAATGAGCATTTCAATTTTCCCTCTGTTCTTTTCATACAGGTAGCCGCATGACAGGTGGAATGAAATGGTTATTTTACTCAAGTTGCATTTGAGTGTATCATGTACATGTTTAGGCAGCCTTGCAAACCTGGTCACAAACCAAGGCATAAAAATCTACTCCCCTGTCCTCTATGTTGATTGATAATGGAAAAACTAATGCTATTTACTCACTTATTTAAAAACACAAATTAAAAGAACCCATAAAACCACCAACTACTTACCCTGGATAAATGAGACGCTACTATTTTTCAATGCTGCATTAAATTGTGTCATAAATTTGTGGCTAATGATTTTCTGATTCTTTACTCAGGATTATTTGCCCCCCCGACCCATCCCCTCTAACCTGTCTCATAGACTTTAAGGTCGGAAGGTTCCATCATGATCATCTAGTATGACCTCCTGTGGCCTGTGATGTGCCAAACCTCACTCATGCACTCCTGTCACAACCTCTGAGTTACTAAGCTATTCAAATTTTCATTTAAAGACTTAGAATTACACAGAACCCATAATTTACTCTGGTTAAAATCAGCAAATGACCCATGTTCCATGCTGCAGAGGAAGGTGAAAACCCCCCAGAGTCTGCGATGTTTGGTTTGGGAACTGTGACAATCAGTTAGACCTTGAGTATATGGGCAAGACCCACCAGCCAGACACCTGGGAAAGAATGTAATGCATAACTCCTAGTCCTTCCCATTTAGTGTCTCATCTCCAGCTGTTTAAGATATTCGGTAATATCAGTCACGGATGGACATATGGCATGGTATACCATCTCATCATACCATCCCCTCCATAAATTTATCAAGCTCAGTCTTGAAGCAAGTTAGGTGTTTTGCCACCACTACTCCCCTTGGACGGCTGTTCCAGAACTTCACTCCTCTCACAGTTAGAAACCTTTGTCTAATTTCAAGCCTAAACTTGTGTCCATGTTAGCCCCTAAATAATTTCTCCCTCTCTGGTGTTTATCCCTCTGATGTATTTATAGAGCGCCCTCAGCCTTTGTTTTTTTTAGGCTAAACAAACCAAGCTCTTTAAGTCTCCTCTCATAAAGTTGGTTCTCCATTTCCATCTTAGTGGAGCCCTTCTCTGCACCTGTTCCTGTTTGAATTCATTGTTTTTAAATGTGGGAGACCAGAACTGCACACAGTATTCCAGATAAGGTCTCACCAGTGCCTGTATAATGGCAACAACACTTCCTTACCTTTACTGCAAATACCTCACCTGATTCATCCTAGGATTGTATTAGCCTTTTTCACAGCCACATTACATTGGCAGCTCATAGTCATCCTGTGATTGACCAATACAACTACACCTTTCTCCTGCTGTTTCTCCTAACTGATAAGGCCCCAATTTATAACAAAAGTTCTTGTTAGTTTGTAAGTGCATGAACTGCTTCTTCCCTACTCAACTCCTTCTCCCAATCCTATTCTCTTTCCCTAATCAGCCCCAGTCTCCACTCCATAGACTTCTCATCCCATTATTCTTGCCCACTCAGTCCTAGTCACCACTTCCAGGCTCCCCATCCAAATCTCTCTCTCCTCAACTACTTTCCCTGTCAGTCCCAGCTCCCAACAACTACCCTGATGCCTGTCTCTCATCTCCTCACTCATGGTCTCAGGTCCTTGCCTCCTCCTTTGATCTATCTTCCCCCCCATTTTCTCCTAGACCCACCGTGCCTTCCCAGGTTCTTCATCAAATCTCAGTTCTCCTTGCTCAATGAGGATTGAATCTTGGTGATTTTAGCTGCTAAACTCTGTCATCTCTTCTAAGTATGGGTGAACGGGGATTTTTCAAGGTTTGTAACTTGACCATATGTGATAGATTTGATAGATACATCCCTGACACAAAGCCAATGCCTGCCAAATTTAAAGTCCCTGCTCCAAAGCCTGGGGGCTCTAGAACTTCTCAAAGAAAAAGTGACCAAAATTTTTATTAAATGGCAAAATATTTCCCCCTACTCTAGTTCTCAGAAATGACTGAACTATTTTGGATTAAATTTAGAAACAAAAAAACCCCAGGCACCTAGCATGGAAAACACCAGCCCTAACAATTAAAGTTTGGCAAAAATATAAGCAGCTGAAAACAGGGTCGTATAATGGCAAGTTTCAAGTTATTGACACCACCCACCTACAATGATTATATCAACTTAATATATTTTTCCCCTGTATGGCCTGTATCTGTTTGTGTCTTGAGATTGTTAACGCTTCGGGGCATGGATTACATCTTTTCTAGGTGTGTATAGCATCCAACACAATGGGGACCCAATCCCAGTCAGGGTCTTTGGGTACTACTACACTATAAATATTTTCTAATAATTTTTTTAAACAAAATTAACCCACTCCAGGCATCCTAAGATATCCAGAATGATGGTTATTTACACATTGTAGGGAGCAGAGGCACCATTCTACTTCACATAAAACCTGATTTGTGAGAAGTGCTGAGTGCTAACACCCACTTCCAGCAATGGGATCTAAGAGCATCCAGCTCTTTCCAAGAGACATTCAGCATGTTACAGCATAGCTCCCTACTTGACTCATTACAGGCTCCATCCTATCCTGCAAGGAACTGAGTGCTCTCATTCTCATTTAATTCTATGGGACTCAAGGTACCTTGGGAACTGGCAGGACTGGGTTTGCACATCCAAATATGTTGCTAGATGTTCTATTCCAGGACCTGTTCAGTTTCTTATTGCTTAATTATAATCAATTGCCTATATGTTTAGACGCCTGAAAAATAAAAAGCAGATATAAGAAAGATGAAGTATTTGTCTAGTACAATGGTTCCCAAACTGAGGTTCGCAAAATGTTACAGGGGGTTCTCTGGAAAAAAATACCTAATGGTGGACAGAGCTGTCCCTAGGGACCCTGGGCAGCACAGGGCCAGCAGCCTGGCACCCCTGGACTTCCAGGAAACAGATCAAAGCAAGCATGTCTATCATACTGAGGAGATTTAAACTTCAAGACTCCTTATAAGAAATGGAAAGGGAGGTGGATATTTTTTGCTGTTTTTAAAACGAACTAGGCAGTTAGCATTGTTTTTTAAATTATTATAAAGAACGAGTTTTAAGCTTTGTTGTAACATGCGTTGTTTGCCTGGACTGCTCAAGACCTGAATGCTTGTGTAGGAGGAACTCTTTGAGTTGGCTTCTTAGATGTGAAACAGCATGAAGGTATTTGATACTCCTTGATGAAACATAGGAGCCCTGTCTTATAACAGGCTTATTCAAAGTGATACAAGCTATGAAAGTGAGAACTTGGAAAAGTGTTGCCATTTTCATAATGTAAAAAAATACTGTATTGATCAATAATAATGAATAATAAATAGTGCGTAATGTCATAAAAACCAATTTTATATTTCCAAGATCACTGCTTTTATAATTTATATGCAGGTAAAGGAGAAAATCCCTGGAAATATTCATTTTTAGGAGGGGGTTTGTGAGACTTGACATTTTAGTGAAAGGAGGTCACAGGTTGTTAAAGTTTGGGAACCACTGGTCTAGCAGAAGTTTCATAATGTATCTTTCAGTATTTTTCCAGCTCTTGTCGCTACAATCTCATTAGTATTTTCTAGTGTCCTATACTATAGGTCTGTCAGCAATATTATCTTAAATCAGGAAATAAAACATTGTCTTATTTTGTGACAAATGTATAAAGTTGGAATATTTTTGAGTTGAGTGCATATTGCTCAACTTTCAAAGGCCCAAATGTAGGACAAAAACAACAGAATGTTTGAACGCAAATTAATTCCACAGGAACGTTACACTGCTGTGGCTTCCTTCCTTTTCTGTAAACACCTCGTTCTATAACCTCACTATAGAGTTCATTTTTGATGCAAATTTCAGCAATAGACATGAGAGAACACCAAATGTGTGGAAGTAACTAACAGTGGGACTCCAGTGACATCCTTCAGTCAGGTACATTTGAGTTGATAAGATGTAAAGTCAGTCATCAAAAATGTTGGATTTCTTGCCATTTGATAAGCTTTTGGGGCCAAACTTGCTGACACATAAGTCAGTGGAGGGTGAAACTTACTGATTTCAGTGGGAGCAGGAGCAGACCTTTAATAGAGGAACTGATTGCAAGTAAAAATGAGGAGTCCCGGTGGCACCTTAGAGGCTAACAAATTTATTTGGGCATATAACCCACTTCATCAGATGTGTAGAGTGAAAAATACAGTAGGTAGGTATAAATATACAGCCCACGAAAAATGGAAGTTGTCTCACCACATGGGGGGTCAGTGCTAACGAGGCCAATTCAATCAGCGTGGATGTGGCCCATTCCCAACAGTTGACAGGAAGGGGTGAATATCAGAGGGGAAGTTACTTTTTGTAGTGACATAGCCACTCCTGATCTTAATTCAGGCCTACTTTAGTGTCAAGTTTGCAAATTAATTCCAGCTCTGCAGTTTCTCACTGAAGTCTGTTTTGCTGAAGAATGGCCACTTTTAAGTCTTATTGAGTGTCCAGGAAGACTGAAGTGCTCTCCTACTGGTTTTCGAATGTTACAATTCTTGATGTCTGATTTGTGTCCATTTATTCTTTTGTGTAGAGACTGTCTGGTTTGGCCAATGTACATGGCATACATCACATTGGTAGATGTGCAGGTGAGCCCCTGATGGTGTTGCTGATATGGTTAGGTCCTACAATGGTGTCCCTTGAATAGGTATGTGGACAGTTGGCAACGGGATTTGTTGCAGGGATTGATTCCTGGGTTAGTATTTCTGTTGTGTGGGGGTAGTTGCTGGTGAGTATTTGCTTTAGATTTGGGGGGCTGTCTGTAAGCAAGGTCTGGCCTGTTTCCCAAGGTCTGAGAGTGAGGGATCGTTCTCCAGGATAGGTTGTAGATCCTTGATGATGCGCTGGAGAGGTTTTAGTTGTTGTTAGTATTTATAGTAATACACATTTATCCTACAGAATGTAATAGTAATTGTTTAAATGTTTGATAGACCTAATGGCATTGACGCTACTAGCAAATTCATTTAGCTACAACTGTACAAAATGTGCGGCTACTGTGTTGATGTATAAAAGCTTGATCCTATGAAGTGCTAAACACAGTAGCCCTGATCCAAAAAGCACTTAAGCCTCTATTTAATTTTAAGCACATATGTAGTCTTACTGACTTTGCTGGGACTATTCATATGCTTAACTGTATTGGATTGTGGCCAGAGTGGTCAGCACCTCCAAAGAACTGAGGCCTTTATTACTAAGATATTGGTATGTATTAAACTTCAGACAGTAATATAAGTACCCTTTATTTTGTATATTTGAAACAAACAACTCCAAGTTATGGTTTTCTTCAACTAAACTCCATCTTTATTGTATGTAGGCAGTCTCTATTAACACAGTACTAGGGAAAATAAAATACATTGTTCAAGAAGAAAGGACCTCAAGAGAAAAAGCTAAGAATGAGGAAGAAAAAGATGTATTCTCCAAATATGAAGATTTAGCAAGTTACGCTGTACCCTCTCCAGAGAAGCACGTATTTTCTGAATTTCCTGTTGAAGATTCAACTAAGAGCACCATTCACATCCTACATTCTGCACTGGATCAAGATCAGTTCCACTACTAAGTACTGTAAGCTCAAACAGACTTATGAGCTCTGTTAGTGCACTGAATGTTTAAACAAAGACACTTAACATATACAGAATTTACATTCTCTATTTGTTAATAAAATAATTAGTACAAATAGCTTAATGTCTTCAGTGTTCCTTAGCTAGATTTTTCTTTCAGTAGCCATGTCCCTCAGAACAGTTGTGGCTGAGGGCCTTACTATGAATATTTTTAGTGCCATGTTCTATAGCATTTAAATTTCTTAGTGACACACACTTTTGTCCCCTCCAGTTATGAATTCCACAAAGTAGCTTTGGAGAAAAGAAAAACAAGTTTAACTACAAAGGATATAATCACTTTAAAATCTAAAGGATTGCAAATTTAAGGGATCAAAGCAGATTACCCAGCAAATAAAACAAAAATGCAATATAAGCTTACGATACCAAAAACCTGGTTACAAGTAGTAGTTTCTCACTCTAAATATTGTTTTGGGCAGATTGCAGAGGTTCTTGAAGGCAAACTGCTCTTGCTTGCAGCTTGAAACTCCAGGCATTTTTCACAGGCCAGACATCTTCCCAGACTGGGTTCAATCCTCCCCACACACATTCTCTTTTTTAGATGTTTTCTGCAGTCATCCTGGGTGGGGATTCAGTGAAGAATGAACGCTTATTAAGTCACTCCTCAGCCTTAAATAGGTTTTAAATATGACATGAATCCTTTGTTTTCTGGTGTGGTTCCCACTGCCACCACCACCCTCACTGGAAAAATACTGGTATTCTATCATGGAGTCCAGTATCAGGTGCCAATCACATGACTTTGCAGTATCAAAGCTGCCATGAGTCAGAGGTGGTTTGTAGCAGCCCAGTAAATCATAACCTTTTCAATGATCTCACATGCCTTATCTTGCAAGAAACATAGTTATGCTATAATCATAACAATATTTCTCTGAAGAATATGGGGTGTAGTGTCACACCAGTCTTCACCAGGTTTAACTATACCACTAAAACAAAGATGGCCCAGTGCTCTGATTAGATCAGCACCTGGATGAACAGTTGGTTGAAGCAGAAGCTGAGCAAGATAAAGAATATGTTGGTGAGCAGAGAAAAGCACTATAAAGAATTTCCAGAAACAGTGCAAATACCTTCCTTTGACTGAAGGTATATGTTCCTAATTGGTGAAGTCAATCTGTAGTTTATGAATGTTCCTGGATTTCTCAATAATGCTAAGCTTTTGCATAACACGAAACGTGAGTAATGCTTTCTACTTGATCCAGTTGACTATGAGATTCCGTACCATTCTGGTAGACAGACAATGACCTGCCCTCAGTTATTCACACCTTCACCAATATACCTGGGCCTGAAGTCTTCAATGCCTAGGAAACTCCAACTAGTACCGAACTTTGCAGCACATCTCAATAACACTGGCTACCATAAGCACATCAGCCCTGTGCTCCCCTCTCTACACTAACTTCACCTAGAATATTGAATCAAGTTCAAGGTCTTGGTCCCTATCTTGAATGGCCTGACTCTAGAGTGTCTGAAAAATCACCTAAAGCTCTGGGATAAGCACTGTGCTGGAACTCTGACCTTCAGGCATAATGGGACTTTCTACCATATGAGTAAAGCTCATCTGTCGAAGAGGCACAGCTTTCTCAGGGACTAGTTTGAGACTGTGGAATGAACTGCTCCAGTGCCTCTATCACAAACTGCCACTTTCTGATCCAAGTACTAGGTACACACTTCTCTGAACTGCTTTGTCCAAGATACCTTCTGATAAGTGTTTACATTTTTAAAATAATCCAAAAACAAAATCCTACACTGCACACCCAATTTTCCTCCAGAGGAAAGGATGACAGAATTCACATGTGATAGACGTTTGTCATGTTGGTTAATTGACTATTGTAATAGCACTCAGACACTACCATGATGGCGACACAAGTACTTATTTAGAACAGAACTGAGGTAATTGCACACAGAGAAGTAAACATGCAGAAGGACAACACAACACACAAGTGTTTTGTACCTCATTTTATGAAACTCTGGTCCTATGCGTTAAGATGATAAAACAACAGCTTTTTCTCCTGACCTGCAAATAACATTAAAAAAAATCTCCCAATTACATTATGTAGTTTAGAACTATAATAATTTCAACATATTAAAAAAATTCTGTCCTTCAATGGATAGTTATAACATTTAAAGATGTTTTTCTAAACTAATGAAATGCATTATTATATTCCTCCTCCTAAAGCTTAAAAGACTAACCCTAGCAATAGAAGATTTAACACTTCAAATATTACAAACTAGGCTAATGTACATACATTAAACTCGTATTTTATTAACGGCAAATATAAAACTGCACTGGCACAATGCTAATTCATTCTAAAGAGGGTCTTGAACTTGTTTATGATCTTACTCATTTCTACATTACTTAATGCTTTAATAAGAAGATTAACACTGGTATTTCTTTATATTAATATCTAGAAAAAATTTGCATATTCTGTGATACCGATAATGCCTTTTACACAGACACTGGTATTTTGCATAATGGCCATTGATTTTGAAGTTCAGGATGTCCATTATTTTTTCATATCAGAACTTCCAGTCTTTTTGTACTTATCAGCATAGTAATCAGAGTCACAGCTGATAGATAAGTCCGAAGGAGTCACATAAACACTTCCATTGTCTACAGTAACCTTGTGAGTTCTTTGCTTTATTCCTTTTGATCGCCATTTTGGTGTTGCTGATGGTTCTGTAGGGTTTATTGCTTGATATAAGCCTTCTCCTGTTGCCAAAGTAATTTTATACTTGTGCCAAGGGCAAATAATGCAGGGCTGTCCATTGATATCCTGGGAAAAAAATTAAGACACTGAAATCTTACTCTTCCCTATGAAAAATCTCTACACCAACACATAGCTTTGTGGCCTAGTTGTAATACCCTGTACTGCCGTGTTAGGAACAGCAGGTTCTGTTTTTAAAACTAGCGACTGGAATACCAAATCAGATTACTGATCCAGGTAGTGTAGCCTGGTTCCAACAGTGGGCAAGATCCTAAGATTCAGAGGAAAACCCATAATTCCCCTAACTGGCAATACTTTATCATAATGGGATGTGTGTGTGTATAGATGACAGGGATTCTTTCTGACTCCAGATAATAAATATCCATTTTTATTTTCAACAGTGTTACTGGAGATGTTTTTACTTACTCACATTTTGACAGACACCACATCTCTTTATGATGTGGAAACACAAAGCATGCTGTCAGTGTTTTATAAAGTAAGTGTGTCTAGTAAGTGCCAAATAATAATAAAAGATATTAAACTATTTGTTTCAAAATAGGAAAACCAAGGACAGGATAGCCCCACTGCTCAGTGAGGAGGGAGGAACAGTAACAGGAAACTTGGAAATGGCAGAGATGCTCAATGACTTCTTCGTTTCAGTCTTCACTGAGAAGCCTGAAGGAATGTCTAAGATAGTGAATACTTATGGGAAGTGGGTAGGATTAGAAGATAAAATAAAAAAAGAGCAAGTTAAAAATCACTTAGAAAAGTTAGATGCCTGCAAGTCACCAGGGCCTGATGAAATGCATCCTAGAATACTCAAGGAGTTAATAGAGGAGGTATCTGAGCCTCTAGCTATTATCTTTGGAAAGTCATGGGAGACGGGAGAGATTCCAGAAGACTGGAAAAGGGCAAATATAGTGCCCATCTATAAAAAGGGAAATAAAAACAACCCAGGAAACTACAGACCAGTTAGTTTAACTTCTGTGCCAGGGAAGATAATGGAGCAAGTAATTAAAGAAATCATCTGCAAACACTTGGAAGGTGGTAAGGTGATAGGGAATAGCCAGCATGGATTTGTAAAGAACAAATCATGTCAAACCAATCTGATAGCTTTCTTTGATAGGATAACGAGTCTTGTGGATAAGGGAGAAGCGGTGGATGTGGTATACCTAGACTTTAGTAAGGCATTTGATACGGTCTCGCATGATATCCTTATCGATAAACTAGGCAAATACAATTTAGATGGGGCTACTATAAGGTGGGTGCATAACTGGCTGGATAACCGTACTCAGAGAGTAGTTATTAATGGCTCCCAATCCTGCTGGAAAGGTATAACAAGTGGGGTTCCGCAGGGGTCTGTTTTGGGACCGGCTCTGTTCAATATCTTCATCAACGACTTAGATGTTGGCATAGAAAGTACGCTTATTAAGTTTGCGGACGATACCAAACTGGGAGGGATTGCAACTGCTTTGGAGGACAGGGTCAAAATTCAAAATGATCTGGACAAATTGGAGAAATGGTCTGAGGTAAACCGGATGAAGTTCAATAAAGACAAATGCAAAGTGCTCCACTTAGGAAGGAACAATCAGTTTCACACATACAGAATGGGAAGAGACTGTCTAGGAAGGAGTATGGCAGAAAGAGATCTAGGGGTCATAGTGGACCACAAGCTAAATATGAGTCAACAGTGTGATACTGTTGCAAAAAAAGCAAACGTGATTCTGGGATGCATTAACAGGTGTGTTGTAAACAAGACACGAGAAGTCATTCTTCCGCTCTACTCTGCGCTGGTTAGGCCTCAGCTGGAGTATTGTGTCCAGTTCTGGGCACCGCATTTCAAGAAAGATGTGGAGAAATTGGAGAGGGTCCAGAGAAGAGCAACAAGAATGATTAAAGGTCTTGAGAACATGACCTATGAAGGAAGGCTGAAAGAATTGGGTTTATTTAGTTTGGAAAAGAGAAGACTGAGAGGGGACATGATAGCAGTTTTCAGGTATCTAAAAGGGTGTCATCAGGAGGAGGGAGAAAACTTGTTCACCTTAGCCTCTAATGATAGAACAAGAAGCAATGGGCTTAAATTGCAGCAAGGGAGATTTAGGTTGGACATTAGGAAAAAGTTCCTAACTGTCAGGGTAGTTAAACACTGGAATAAATTGCCTAGGGAGGTTGTGGAATCTCCATCTCTGGAGATATTTAAGAGTAGGTTAGATAAATGTCTATCAGGGATGGTCTAGACAGTATTTGGTCCTTCCATGAGGGCAGGGGACTGGACTCGATGACCTCTCGAGGTCCCTTCCAGTCCTAGAGTCTATGAATCCATGAAAAAGTACCTGAACTTGGCCTCCTGTCCCTCAAGCCACCAGGGAGTTGGGGGCATTGTGGAAATTGAATAATTAAGGACTGTTAAAGAGAGTGGTCCATTATAGAGAGAAAGGGCCAAATTTTGCTTTCAGCTACACCAGCTTAAATCCAAAGTAACCCCATTGATTTCAGTAGAGTTATTGCAGTGTTACTAAGAACATTATTTAGCCCAAAGTGAGACAGTAATGTAAAATTGGGATTAAAATATAAAGATTTTGAACAATTGTGTGTTATTTTTAGAATGTTTACGTACCTCTATCTCTCCAAGATGTAAAGGACCTCCTGCATCTGAAACATAGTGGAATATGGAATTGGAGTCAAAACTCACACTAGCTCACTTTAAAATTGTTACATAAACACCAAGATGATGAATGCAAACAATCTTACGGTAACAGCGACGGTCCATGGCATAAAATTTCCCTTCATGGTAGAAAACGACAACTTCTCTGTCATGGACACTGGCTGTTATTCTTTGGGACTGTTTTATGTCTTCTTCTTTACCAACATATACAGGAGCATCAGCCTTCACTTTATCAGGTGTTTCAATTGAGCTGTGCAAATCCATGTCCTTTAGTTAAAAATATTAAAAAGCCACTTTATAAATCAATTAAAGTTTAGGGTTTCTACACAAGGACACTTTATGAATGACTTGGTATCCAAAGATACTATTTAACCTAAATATCATAAGCAAAAATTTTGGTGAAAATATATCTATATTAATAAAACATTCCTGCGTCATAACAATGATAACTAGTCAGTTCATTTCTAGACTTAGGTCTTGGGTAATAGCAACACTACAGTTAAGGGCAAAATAAGACTTAGATTCTAAACCTCTTTTCATTCTTTTATGCCAATCTCCAAAAAAAACTCCATATAAACAAAAGAAAGTGTGCTAAAACTACTTTTTAGATAATGTCAGGGTTGGAGATATACACTGATTTAAAATAAAAGGGTTAAAGTTTACCTGCTAAAGAAACACAAAGTTAAAAAAAAAAAGTTTCTGCATGTATAGAGGAGAATGAGCGGGGGGTTGGAGGGAGTAACCAAAATGGAACAGAATCAAACTCTAAAGGGGATAAAAGCAATGTCACATCAAGTCACATCAGTACCTTAGATCCACACTAGAGCATGACATGGATGAAAAAATGAAGTTGCAAAGTAATGAGGGCAGTTCCCTTCTACAGCTCCATCATATCCAGGACTGCTCTGTTCTCTATGTGTCAGCTCTGATAAGTGCTTCTTTAATGAAAAAGGCTTTCTGAAAGACAGTGGAACTAGTCTGAACGGCATAAAAAGGCAAGCTTTGTGTGGGACATAGCATGGCTGAAGTGAACTTTTCCAAGAACTGATAAGAGGAAGGCTGCAGCTGGGCTGATAACAGAAGATGAGAGTTGTTTGCTTCTTTACTCCTTATAATTATCTCATAGCTGCCTTCTCCAGAAGGAATCTTGGAGTCACATTCATTTAAAACAGCATTTAGAAGTTTTTTTCATAACATTCCTATGGCCATTCACACATGGCAAACAAATAATTCTAAATAAAAAATTGTGTATCACAGCACCTGCAGACTGGTGTAAACACCATGGTACTTTCCAAGCTACTTACCAGCCAATTATGCATAAATCAAATAGCAGTACAGCTCCTTCAGGCAGTCCCCTCCATTTCTGTTCCAGGTCATACCATGTTTCTATTTCTAGCTAAGATTTTATAGTACACCTCTACCCCAATATAACATGACCCGACGTGACATGGTAAAGCAGTGTTTCAGGGGGACAGGCTGCGCACTCTGGCGGATCAAAGCAAGTTCAATATAACACAGTTTCACCTGTAACGCAGTAAGATTTTTTGGCTCCCAAGGACAGCGTTATATTGGGGTACAGGTGTAATTATTAGTCACAGGAATACATTATCCTGAGAGGTTTCAGAGTAGCAGCCATGTTAGTTTGTATCCACAAAAAGAACAGGAGTACTTGTGGCACCTTAGAGACTAACCAATTTATTTGAGCATCAGCTTTCATGGGCTACCCATGAAAGCTGATGCTCAAATAAATTGGTTAGTCTCTAAGGTGCCACAAGTACTCCGGTTCCCATTATCCTGAGAATTACTCGCTTCTCTTTCACAGCTTGCTTTGTAAATAAGCATAGTACAAAATATTCTGATCATGAGACTGGGAACTGTAAACTCTTGATCTCTAATATGTAACTTTCAGCAAGTAACACAGGCCAAAATTTTCAAATACAGTGCCGACAATTAGGCACTTTCATCCTCATTGAAGTGCCTAAATATAAGTGATCTGATTCTGCATGATGCTCAGCACCCAAAACTCCCACCAAGATTGATGGGAGTTTTAGCTGCTCAACACCTCTGACAATCAGGCCACATTCATTTGGTTGCCTAAATGTAGGCATGCACCCAAATTTGACTCAGAGTTAAAAAGACTTCAGCTCAGCCTCTGATTTTGCTAGCATGTTTTGGCACCCACATTTAATAGTTGGGGAAAGCGCTAACATTTAAATATTAAATGTTGTTTTGAGGCACAATCAGGCTGATATCTAAATGATAGCATATGCTCTTACAATTAACTGCAGGACCAAAACTGCCCCAACAAATGGCAGGTCTGCCAGAGAAAGCCCTTGAGACTGACAATCTGAATCTGAGAATAAGTCTGAAGGAAGCCTGTTAAGAAGCGCTGTGGCAGGCGAAGGGTTTCTAGCACTGAGGGAGAGCGACAAGGACATTCCTGCCAAGGGCAAGCTATAATTAGACTTTTTTTTCAGCCCACTAATGGCCACTTTCCCAGCTGGAACCACCGGGGAGCTGGTGGTGAGCATGGGAAGAACTGGCTGGAAGTGGCTATTCTGGCTCTGACAGAGCTGACACATGGGGGAGCAGAAGGCAGGCTCCCTGAGAGGGGGGATTCCACGTAGCATGACAGAAGCCTAATCAAAACCACTCCAGCCTGCCTCTGGTATCCGGCTGGAGCGCTCCCTAGCCCCCGCCAGAAGCAGCAGCTCTTTCCACTAAACACTCCGCTACCAGTTAATCCCCCCGCCGCTGAAGTGCTACGGACAGAGGAGTGGCGGAGCCGGCTTCCCCCTGCACCAGCCGCTCCCATGGCGCTATGGGCGCGCTAGTTTTCCGGCCGTTCCTCGGGCAGGCCCGCGGCCTCCTTGTTTCCGTCCTGCATCTCTTGCCGTGCAGCCCTGCCAAGCCCAGGGGAGCGTGGCCCCAGCGCCCCCGGCTCGGCAGGGAACAGGGAGCGAGCGCCATGGCTGCGCTATCAACCCAACAGCCTCCCGGGGCCCCGTGCTCAGTGCGAGCAGCAGGCTGGGCGCAGGGGAGAGCCCGCTTCATCCGTTCCCGGCCGTGCTCGGCCCGCTTTCGCAGCCGCGTCAGGTTCACGAGCCCCATATTTAACAGCCGCTGGTGTTCGCGCCTGGCGCGAGCACCCCCGCAGGGAGCGGCTGGCAGAACGAACAGGGCTCTGTACCCGGGGGTGGGGGAGGAGTCACGCGCGCACGCGAAGGTGCTGACAGATCGTGACGGCAACGCCGCCTCTGCACACACTGAATCCCAACCGCCAGTACCGTGCAGACAGCCCCTCTTCCAATGGGCGTCAAGAGACATCACTGCGCCGCCGCAGCCAGCCTCAGGGCCCACCCCGTTGGGGAGACTACAACTTCCGGCAAGCATCGCGCCCGCTCGACTCTGATAGGCCACATAACAGAGCTCGCGCCAAGCGTTCTCCGCCGGTAGAACCAATCCCTGCGCACTTATGGGTGGGTTCGGCAGCGGCGACTGACCCAGCAACCCCCGGCGAAAAGTGCTTCCACGAAAGAGGGGCCGCGGAGAAACACGTGACAAGAGACCTGCCAGGCTATTGGAGCCCTGAGCGCCATGTAACACGTGACGAGCCCATCTCCTGCGTGTGACTCGAGGGAGTCACTGGGATGGAGCCAGGCCCCATTGCCCCCTAGCGGAGAGGCTCAGTACTGCGCGCTGGGCGATTTGGAGGCTGGCACAGGAGGCAGATGATGGTCGCATCTGGCCAGTGAGGCGGGGAGCACGGTATGCGCAGCCTTTGCTGGCGCTGCTCGCTCCCAAAACGTTTGGGATGAAAGAGCAGAAATTCAGAGGGGAAACTTCTGCCATCCAGCAGCCCGGGGGGAAGAGCCATTATCCATGTTTTTCAGCCGGTAGGAGACGTGTGAGCCCCTCTCCTTACTTTCAGCAGTGACAGACCTGCCCTAAGGGTGTGGATTGGTCCTCTTCCCCCTGGTAAATACCAGGCCATTTCATTTGAATTCACTGATGCGGAAAGTACAGGTGGTCAACTCTTGGGTTCTGTAGATAGGGCGGCTGAAGTCAATGATGGTAAGTTTCAGTCCTCGGGACTGTTCACCTGCAGAAAGCACCTGCATCACTATTTGCAGCATCAAGGCCCTTGAAACACGTTATTTTAAGAAAGAGGGACAAAGCCACCTACTGCTAACAGCCTAGAAATTCAGCTTTAGACTTGAAACTTTCATAGCTGATGATGATGATGACTGGATTCACGTGCAGCTACAATAATAAAATGAAAAGCTTTCCCGAACCCATTTGTTACTAATGTAGATAAAAATAGAGGACTTTTAAAATAAAAATGATTTTTTTAAATTTAAATTGAATACAGGGTTTTTTTTCAAAATCCATTTAAAGTTAAATATATAATTGACAAGTTTATGCCTTAACATAGGTTATTATAATCAATTGACATAATCTAAATTAAAAACAAAAAATATGAAGTAGGATCTATTTGCCCCTGACATTTTAAAGAAATTAAAACCCCCGAATGGTGGAAGTCACTGGCTAAGTACCTGGAATTAGAGTCTGCTGAAGTACTAAACCAACTTTTGATAGCAATGGCCTCTTCTGCAGATGCAGAAAAAAAAATTTAATTTCAATTTAGTCAACTATTTCACTTAAATGACTAATTCCTTCAAAGTTAAGAAATCAATTTGGAGCTGAAAAAATAGGGAAGTTTATTTTCCTCTTCCAATTTATGAATAAAAATTAGAGGATGAGATCTAATTCTAAAATCTTAAAGGACATAGGCCCAGATCCATAAAGAAATGGAGAGCATTGTGGTGCTTACCTTTTTAGGCACACAGAAAAGCACAGGAACAAAACCACAATCCACAAAGCCTGAGTTAGCTGATGAGGCTCCCTATAAGATGAAATGGAGAGATAGGTGCTGTAGAATGCTGTCCACAAAAGCTAGGCAGGGAGACACCTAAACTAGCCAGTCAGAGATACCAAGGTGTATGTGCTAAGCACCTCTTGTCACATTTTGGGGACTACCTGGACTGGTAAGGGGTTCTCTCATTGCCTGCCCGGTAACTTTGGGGGTCTTTGTGCTGTGCAGTTATGGTTCAATTTCTTGACACCGGTAGCCAGCCCACAAGCACACTCAGGCTCTCACCAGTCTCGTTACCCTAATCAAGGTGACACCAACAGGCCTTTCAGTCCTGAGTCTCCCCAGATTAGGGTTACCATATTTCAGGTTCCCAAAAAGAGGACATTGCCAGAGGGCCTGGGGAGTGGGAGAGGGCATATAGTTGGAGTGCTGGAGGGGGTATTTGGGAGGTTCTGGGGGGGTGTATACTAGGGAGTACCTGGGGATGCTGGAGGGGTATGTGTATACTGGGAGGAGTATTTGAGGGATACTGGAAGGGGTATCTGTGGCGAGAATATGGACTGGAGTTGGGGGGGCAGTGTCTGTTCTGGTGGCAGGGCAGCTGCTTCAAGCCCAGGACACAGTGCCATCTATCAGTCAGCGCCTCCCTGTAGGACCCCCTCCCCAGAGCTAAGAGCCAGGACCTGGATAGGGGGGAACCAGCAGCTATTGCTGCAGGGGAGTGGACCAATCAGCTGCGGATGCAGGGAGAGACCAGTCAGGAAGCAGCCCAATTGGGGCTCTTTCTGAGCTGCAGTGATTGTTCTGCAAAACCCACGGACATTGCCTGTTGTTTGAAAAATCTACCCGGACCGAGGGTGAAAGGTGAAAAAAGAGGAAATGTCCAGGAAAACCTCGATCAACGTATGGTAACCCTACTCCAAATTCATCGTAATTCCTCATTACCAGACATTTAGACCATTCCCCTCTGGTTTGTCACACCTGGAAGCATGAAACCAGCCCCACAGATATCACTTACTTTGGCACACACAGTTTGAAAACCAAAGATCTGCTTTGGAAGAAAATAAAAAGTTTATTTAAGAGAAAAAAAACACTGATTTGAAGATGAAATAGTGAAGGAAAGCAAACCTATACAAGTTACACAGGAAATAAACATAAAGATGCAACCTCAGACTTTATGCTTCTATAGTAGATAAAATCCTTTGTCTAATACAAAGAAAACAAAGAGTAGGAATAAATGGTCAGTTTTCACAATGGAGAGAGGTAAAGAGTGGCATTCCCAAGGATCTGTATTGGTGCTTTTCAACATAGTCATAAATGATCTGGAAAAAGGGGTAAATGGTGATGTAGAAAGGTTGTGGACAATACAAAATTACTCAAGATAGTTAAGTCCAAAGCTGACTGTGAAGAGTTACAAAAGGATCTCACAAACTGGGTGATGGGGAAAGAAAATGGCAGATGAAATTCAATGTTGATAAGTGCAAAATAATATACATTGGAAAACATAATCCCAGCTATCCATACAAAGTGATGGGGTCTAAATTAGCTATTACCACTCAAGAAAGAGATCTTACAGTGACTGTGGATATTTCTCTGAAAGCATCCACTCTGTGCAGTGGCAGTCAAAAAAGCTAACAAAATGTTAGGAACCATTAAGAAAGGAATAGATAATAAAAAATAAAATATTATAATGCTAGTATTTAAATCCATGGTATGCCTACACCTTGAATGCTGGATGCAGTTCTGGTTACTTCATCTCAGAAAAGATATATTAGAAAAGGTGCAGAAAAGGGCAATGAAAATGATTACTGGTATGGAATACCCCTACAAGGAGAGATTAAAAAGACTGAAGCTGATGAAAGCTTAGAAAAGAGAGAACCAAGGGGGAATATGATAAAGATCTATAAAATTATGAATGATATGGAGGAAGTGAATCAGGAAGTGTTATTTACCCCTTCATATAGCATAAGAACCAGTGGTCACCCAATGAAATTAATAGCGGTTTGAAACAAAAGGAGGTACTTCTTTACATAATGCATAGTCAAGCTGTGGAACTTGTTGCCATGGGATGTTGTGAAGACCAAAAGTATAATTGGGTTAAAAAAAGAACTAGATAAATTCATGGAGGATAGGTCCATCAAAGGCTGTTAGCCAAGATAGTCACAGGACACAAATCCATGCTTCAAGTGTCCCTAAATCTCTGCCAGAAGCTGTGATTGGATAAATGGAATGAATCACTCAAAATTGCTCTGCTCTGTTCATTCCCTCTGAAGCATCTAGTACAGGCCATTGTCAAAAGACAGGATACTGAGCTAGATGGACTATTCACCTGACCCAGTATGGCCGTTCTTATGTTATTATCTATTGCCTTAAAACAGTTTTCCAGAGTATTCCTAGCTAAAGGAAGGATCCAGCATTCATGTACAGCCTCCCACCTCAAGAGTCGAGACTATCCCTCAAGTTCTGGATAAACTTCCGTTCTAAGCCTGCTTTTAACAGGCTTTTTCCTTTTTTTCTCTCTCTCACAGCATGTTTACACTACAGAGTTAAGTCGACTTAAGTTATGTTGATGTACAGCCACCACTGTAATTAAATCGCTGGTGCATGTCCAAGCTATGCTCTTTGTGTCCATGTGAACAGCTCTTGCATCAACACAAAGAGCAGTGCACTGTGGTTAGCTATCCCACTGTGCAACTGGCCACTATCTGCCGCAGGGCATTTTGGGATGGGTTTGCAATGCCTCATGGCAGCAGACTCAGTGTCCTGTGATGCAGCTTTCTCCATCCCATCGTTCCATGACCTTCTGAGTATATTTTACGCTGCTTTTCAACAGCCCCTGTAAACTGCCTGCCCACCATCTCTGTCAGAAAGCATGGATCCTGCACTGCTCTCCCATGTTGTGATGAGAATAATAAACACAACACGTCTGATCCTGTACTGTAGTATTTCATGATCTGTGACTCTGATGCTGCTGCTGCTGCCACGGTATCTGCCCTGTTTTGTCATAGACAGAAACAATTCAAGATTGCTGTTAGCATTCACAGAGCAGCTGCACATGGTGGACCATCAGTCCTGGGCTTGAGAAACAAGCTCTGAGTGGTGGGATCACATTGTTATGCAGATATGGGATGACAAGCAGTGGCTGCAGAACTTTTGGATCCTGAAACTGTATGCAGAGCTTGCCCCAACCGTCCAGTGTCGAGACAGCAAAATAAGAGCTGCACTAACAGTGGAGAAGCAGTGGCGATCGCTGTGTGGAAGCTGGCAACGCCAGACTGCTACCAATCAGTTGTGAATCAGTTTGGAGTGGGGAAATCCACTGTGGGGGTTATAGTGATGCAAGTGTGCAGAGCCATTAATTGCCTCCTGATACAAAGGACTCTCATTCTGGGCAATGTGCGTGAAATAATGGATGGTTTTGCAGCAATGGGATTCCCTAATTGCGCTGGGGTGATAGATGGCACACATATCCCCATTTTGGCTGCAGACTACCTTGAGATGGGAGTACATCAACAGAAAGGGCTACTTTTCAATGGCATGCAAGCGCTAATGGATCATCAGGGTCATTTCACCGACATCAATGCAGGCTGATCAAAGAAGGTGCCTGATGAACATAACAAAGCTGCACGCAGGGACTTTCTTTCCAGAACAGAGGATTACCATTGGGTGTGTGGAAATGCCAACAGTAATCGTGCAAGACCCGGCCTACCCCTTGCTCTGGAGGCTCATGAAGTTGTATACTGGCCACCTTGACAGCAACAAGGAGCACTTCAACAACAGGCTCAGCAGGTGCAGAATGACTGTTGAATGTGCCTTTGACCACTTAAAGAGGCGCTGGCACTGTCTCCTCCGCAGGTTAGACCTCAGTGAGGAAAATATTCCGATGGTTATAGCTGTTTGCTGTGTCCTTCATAATATATGTGACTCAAAGGAGCAGAAGTTTCTCCAGGTGTGGAGGTGGAGCAGCTGTCTGCTGCTTTTGAGCCAGATACCAGGGCTGTGAAAGGGACTCAATGGGGAACTATTCCGATCAGGGAGGCTTTGAAAGAGCATTTTAAGAATGGGCCATCGGCATAGATGGCTCATGCCTCCCCTGGCATGTTTCTGTGTGTGCTAATATAACACTACAAATGCACCTATTGGTATTGTCTCTGAATGTTAGCAGCAGTCACCATATGTTGGATAATAATAAAGCTTCATTCACTTTCCATAAATTCAGTTTTATTCCACACCCAGGCAAACATATTTATGGATTGGTGACATAAACATCATACACACAGGGAAAAGTATCTTTAAAGGGGAAGGAACAGGAAATTTCCAGGCATATTTGCCAGTGAGGTTCTTAGAGCTGGGTGTGTGTCCAGCTGTCATTGTGCTGCTGAGGCCCCAGAGGAAAGGAGGAATTGGGGAGGGAGCTGTTGTGGGAAGGTGCAGGAAAGCAGTTCTGTATGGGCTGCAAAGGGAGCCAGGCATGGATGTGTTCAGATTGAAGTTCAACAGGAACTGCAACATGTCTGTCTGCTTCCTGAGCAGTGTTATCATCTATTCCTGCCTGTTTCCTATCCTGACTATCCCTCTGCAATGTGTCACTGATTGCCTCCCTCCGTGCTCTCTGCTCATGATTAGAAGCATCAGACACCTGCAGCGCCTCCTTAAACATTTCTTCCTTACTTCTCCAGTTTCTTTTCCTTAGCTGGGTGAGGCGCTCTGCTGCTTTGTGGGACAGTCAAAGGCACATCTGCAGCTGCTAAAGAAACAATAACAGAGGTGTTATTGTTGGTGTACTTACGCCCTTGACCCAAACAAGTAACAAACACATCTTTCTCACTTTCCATTGGCGCTCACACAGCGCAGTGGTAGTCCCAGCCATGGTGAGTACAGCCCAGGTGGAGGTGAGCTGGGACAAAGGTGTGGGGTAGCCATGAGGGTATCAGTACCAGTGCATAGGCTACTGTACTGAATACTGGCACTGTTTTCCACAGGCAGGGGTGACTGCAGCTGATATCTCCCTCCTGAGGTTAACCAAGGCTGCAAGTGTTCCCGCATGCATGTGGCTGCAGAGCGGGACTGTAACTGCTGCCCTGTGTGCTGCTATGGTGCCTGATGAATGAATCACTGAGTGGTGTGGCAAAGTTTCAGAAACAAGGTAGCCCTCCCAAGAAACCTTCAGCAGAGGATTGGAGATCAACCTCGAGATTTTTATGGAGGATTCATGGGACATCCCAGTGTGCATAAACAAACTTTTCTGTGGGGTCCCCTCTCCCTAGCAGTAGAGGAGCATGAGAAGCAGCTAGAAACTGTTCCTGTGTTGGTTATTCACTACCTCTTGTAGCCTGATTAAAAAAGTAGTATATAAGCAGATGGTTCCCTGCATTACTGAAGCAGAATGAGTACTTACCAGAGGTTCCCTCCCCTGCATCAGGCTTCCCAGTGCTGGACTGTTGGGAATGGCTAGATTGTCCAAGAGTCAAAAAGAGGTCATGGCTCACTACACTACCAGAGCACCCTGTTGCCTGTCCCCCATCCTCCTCTGCCTCCACTTCCTTGTCCAGCATGGCATCCTCTAGGTTCACTCTGGCGGCCAGTGACTCCAGCCTTCCCGAAGTATCCAAGGGCTCTTAGCAGTGGAGATGGAGTGCAGCTCCCTGTAGAAGAAGAATGTCTTCAGCTCTGTACCAAAGCGACCATTTGCCTCCCTGGCCTTCTGGTATACCTGCCTAAGCTGCTTGATTTCTGTGCGGCACTACAGCATGTCCCTAGATATCAAAGTTCCTGTGGCTGGAGCAGAGTTGTAGCTGCACAGCTTCCTCTCCCCACAGACCCAGGAGATTCACTACCCGCCTTGTTCTCCACGCACAAGCGAGTTTGCTGCGTGGAGGCGGCATGCTCAGCTAGGCAGTTGCTCTCCATGTCGAACAAACAAGAGCAATTTCAAAACTTCTCGGGACTTTAAAGGAAGAGGGGCATTCACCTGTGTACCTGGCTGCAGGGCAGCAGAGTTCAAAATGGTGGCCAGAGTGGTCATGGTGTGCATTGCAGGACACCTCCTGGACGCCCGTTATGGCAACGTAAGCCACATAGCATCTACACTGACACTGCATGGCTCTAAGTACATTGCAATATGCTTTATGCCTCTCGTCCAGGCAGTTTTATTAAGTCGGTGTAGCAGGCGTGTTAAAGTGGTGGAGGAACATTGCAGTGTATACACGCCCATAGTTAGGTTGGTGTAAGCTACCTTATGTCAACTTAACTTTGTAGTGTAGACATGCCCACAGTTTATGGTTACTCTTGGTTATTCAGTGTGGGGAAATTCCCTCTTGGCTTCAGAGCTGGGATGTTCTTTTCAATTTCAAGTTATCTCAGTGTATTTCCATTACCTGTAATGGTTCATTGTTGTTTTCTGCTGGGTTTGACAATGGATAGTTATTTGAAGCTGGTTTTACGTACAGGGGGGGCTCTAGGTATTTTGCCGTCCGAAGCATGGCAGGCAGGCTGCCTTCAGCGGCTGGCCTGCGGGAGGTCCCCGGTCCAGCGGATTTGGTGACATGTCTGCGAGAGGTCCGCCGAAGCCGCGGGACCAGCAGACCTCTGCAGGCATGCTGCTGAAGGCAATCTGCCTGCAGCCCTCGCGGCAACTGACAGAGCGCCCCCCATGGTTTGCCACCCCAGGCACACGCTTGGCATGCTGGTGCCTGGAGCCTCCCGTTTATGTAAATAACTGGTTTTGGTGGTGCCCCTCCCTGCTTGACTGCTCACTGCCTTGCTGTGAGGTGTAGTACTGATTATAGGTAGTTTTCTATATACACAAATGCATACATTTACCACCACAGTCTGCATAAATATTTCATAACCATTAAATTCAGAACATTGTAAGTTTCACAAAAGACTTACCTGATACACTTGGTTTATAGTACAATAATACAGTATGCAATCATTTGGCTTAAATGGTCATTTTTAGAGTTTAAACCTCCTCTTCTCCCCTTGGCGTATCTGGACCCTGATTGTCACACCTCTCCCTTCACAGAAATAGACACCTACATCCAGGCTGCAGGAAGGCGCCTATCCCTGCTTAGCAATCCATGAATGGAAACCTGTCTCCTGGAGTCAGGTGGCTTAGGCTCCTAAATAGTTTTTTGTGAGAATGAGTTAGCCACCTGCCTCCACACAAAATGGCCGAAGGAGGTGCAGTGGTGGGTCAGGAGGGGCAAATGCCTGGTCGCCTTTAGTTGTATATGTGGCATCCCCACATCAGAATATCCTATAGTTCAGTGGTTAGGGTACTCTCCTGAGGAGTAGAAGACCCCCTCTTCAGATTCTTGCTCCTTTTCAGGCAGAAGGGGAAACTTGGTCTCCACATCCCAGTTAAGCATTCTAACCACTGTGCTGAAAGTTATAAGGTGGGTGACAGTGGTGGCACCTCTTCCTCCAGACAGATTTTGAATGGTCCCTAATCTAGGCAGGTGCCTCTGAGTATGCCTAGTGGATTGGGCCCTATATGCAAGATTGGTGCTTATCTGCTTGTATTCCACAGTTCATGGATTGCTCAAGGGATTATGTGGACACTTAGTCAGGCACCAATGCACAAGCCAGAGGCAGGAACACAGGTTCCTAGGGAACTTTTACGCTGAAAACGTAGGCGGCCAGTGAATTATCTAGCTGACAACAGGCTTTGTCAGGAGTTTTGTGAATCATTTTTGTGAATGGAACATATAAAAAGAGTATATATATATATGTATATATGTATGTATATATACATTCTTCTGATATGTTCCATTCTATGCATCCGATGAAGTGGGCTGTAGCCCATGAAAGCTTATGTTCAAATAAATTTGTTAGTCTCTAAGGTGCCACAAGTACTCCTGGTTTTTTTACCTGAGAGGAAGCAAGTGGACAATTTTCGCTCTGACTGGGACAGGTTGGATCTTCCCATGATTGATAATTCACAGCATTTTCTCACATTGGGATGCTCATCCAGTTCAGACCCCTTCCTGCTCTTTGCAGAATGGTCTTAGATAGGTTCGTATTTCCAAGTGCTGTTTGCACCTGACGCCTAGTTGGGTACTGTACAACTGAATACCCGACGTTTTCTCTCACTGGGGGCCAGACGGGCAATAGGTGCAGTGCCCTCAACAGGCCTTGAAGTCAATGGCCTACATACGATAGGACCCTTGATTACAGTGTTCATCTGCAGCATAGCTACAATATTTTTTTATGTCCTTTGACTATCAGGTTAAAGTGAATCAGTCATGTGGGCAGTGTAAGTATAGAAGACATTTGGATCAAACATGGTGGTGCTATTCTTGTTTATTCAAGAGTTTCAGTTTTCATGTACTTTGAAAAGAAAATGGATGCCATCTCATGACTGAAAGGACATTTCTTTTTTCGCTTGGCCCAAACTGTTATTTATCTGTCTCTATCTTTGAAGAACTTTAGGTCTATTTTTCAGACTATGAAATATGTACACCTATCTCTGTGAATAGCATGAAGATGGGATTGGGGCAACAATGAAAATCTAAATACATGGTGAAAAGATGATGTGATTTCCTAAGGCAGTATCTAGTTATCAAAGGGTGGACATCCATCCCAAACCCACAATTTCCCAGCTCCTGTAGGATGCAATTAGATTAATCTCTGAGAGTCAAAAGGCTAAGTATAATCAATTAGATTAAGTAAACACTTTGAGTCAAAAGGAGGAAAGTTATTTCCCCTCTTTACTTTAAACTGATTGTGTTATTTCATTTGTTCTCAATAGTTCATCAAGAACTTGGCTCCTTTCTTTAGCATTTTCTGAGTCATTTTATCTTATGTTGAATGGAGGCGTCCCTGTAGCCAAGTGCCATCTGGTGGAAATTTTATTAAAAGGGATTGGGTGTAAGGGAGAGATTGGTTCTTTGAATCAAAACACAAACCAGTTCACATGAGTAATAGCTCATTTATATAAAACCTTTCAATTTCCTACTCTTCTAGGTTAATATTTCATATCATACCAAGGGGAGGAGCTGCTGTTGAAAAAAAGAAAATATTTTGAAAGATGCCCGAACAAAGCATTGCCATCGAGGTACAATGTGGTGATGATTAGTATCTCATCAGGAAACCACACTAACTACATACAGAATGCAAGCTCAACAGGCTGCTTTCTGTTCAAGGGGACACGTGAACAGCTTTAGCGTCATTTTGTTTTGATTAAAACAAGATGCCACATTACCCTTTACTTCTGATTTCTTTAGCACTTCCTCGTGTTTACGCTGCGCTCAGGGCTGTGTAATAACAACACACAGCCCAGGACTGAGAATCCTTTTATTTTGTCTGGTATGAAAGATTTTTGAAATTTCCCCGCAGTTTAAAAGACCCGGGTCAGATGCCTGAGCTGTCTCCGTCCAAGATTCCTTTCCGCTTACTGCAGAGTCCTTAGCACAGACCTCAGAGGTGGAAATGGCATTGGGTGATGTACGGCAGCGAGAGCGTGAAGGTATATTGCGCGCACTTTGGATTGCGCACGGATCTGTTCACCGTCGGTACGTTAATAAAAACTTTGGTTAAGGGCTGAAGAGATGGCGGCGAGGGGCGTATTGTGAGGGCCATAGCTGTTTCATTATGGGATCGGAGGGGATGGTGTACTGTTGCTTGGTTCGGGTGTTCGGAATTGAAATTGTTGCTAAACTGCAGGGATGCGGGGAGATGGTTGCGCTTGGATCTGGGAGTGGGGATACTGTGTTGTTGGGGTTACTATCGTTGCTTTGTTAGGGTGGGGTGAGAAGCTAATTGCTTGGTTGGGGAAGCCGTTCCTAAGTAGGTGGTACGTGAGAAATTGGCTGTTCGGTTCGGAGGGTGGGGGGAGATAGTTGCTGGGTGGGGAGATAATAGGCGTGCTAACTGCGGTGTGTATGCACAGCCCACCCTGTGTGTGTGCCAGATGACAGGCAAACCCCCTATATATGCTGCCGGGAAGCGCATTCATCAGTCGCGCTATCCTTTCTCTTGCTTCCCAAGAAAGTTTGTATCCCAAAGAGCAGAGTCGAGCCAAGAGGCGCGCAGGGACGGGGCCGCTGAGAGCCCGGGACCCCGGGATTGCCCTGCACAAGACCCCAGCCGCCCATTTGCTGAGACTTTGCCAGGAGCCATGGAAGATCCTTTCAGCCTCGACAGATTTTCCCCAGTATTCAACCTCTCGAGTGCCCTGCAGCCAGGCTGGAGCCTGAATCTCTCGTCCTCCCCCGGGGACAGGCGCTGGTCTTCCATTAGCCGGCAGGTGCGGGTGATCTCCGCGACCGCCATCCTGCTGCTGGGGCTGCTGGGCAATTGCCTGGTGCTGCATCGCCTCTGCTGCTGTGGCTGCTGCGGCCGGGGCAGGCGGCGGCGGAAGATGGATTTCCTTATCGCCCACCTGGCACTGGCCGATCTCTACGGCTGCGGGCTGGCCCTGCTCTCGCATCTGGCTGCGGAGCTGTTGGGGGCCGCCTGGCCAGAGGGCGACGCCGCCTGCCGCCTGCTTAAGCTACTGCAGGGCTCCGGCCTCCTGGCCTCGTCCAATGTGCTGGTGCTCCTCGCCATGGAGCGGCACCACGTGGTAAGGCGGCCGGCGGATCCGCCGCTGCCCGCCCGGGCCTTGGCCGCGCTGGGCTGGCTGCTGGCGCTGCTGCTCGCCCTGCCCCAGGCCTTCGTCTTCAGACTCGCCTCCCGCCCCGGGGGCAGCCGCTGCCAAAGCATCTTCGAGCAGCTGCCGCGCTGGCACGGCCAGGCCTACGGCGTGTACGGGGCCGTCACCGGTTTCTTGGCGCCCGTCAGCCTGCTGTGCTGGGCCTACGGCCGCATCCTTCTCGCCCTCTGGGCCGCCCAGGAGGAGAAGCCGCCCGCGGCGCGCGGGGAAGGCGGCAGCGGCCGTCGCCAGGGGCGGCCGGCCGCGCGGCCTCTGCTGCTGAGGCTGCCGGCCGCCAGCTGTCCCATGCCCCGGGCTCGGGTCAAGACGCTGCAGCTGACGCTGGTGCTGATCGCCCTGTTCGCGCTCTGTCGCCTGCCCCGCTTCGTGCTGGAGCTCAGCATGGCCTTCGGTCCCAGCGGGGAGGCCCCAGCCGCGGCCGGGCTGCGGGAGGCGCGGGCGGCGCTCGGCATCGTGGCGGTGACCAACAGCGCCCTGAACCCCTACGCCTATCTGCTCTTCCAGAGCCACCGGCCCTGGGCGCGGCGTCTGCAGAGGAGCCTCTGCAGTGCGGGACCCGGCCCGACCTGCTGCTGCCCCGGCCTCGAGGGAGAGCCCCGCCGCCGCCCGAACCACCGTGCCCCGCACAGACACCGCCCGAAGGGCGGGCCGCCCCCCGGAGCGCAGCGCGCCGCGTTCTGCACCCCAGCGCCGCCGTCCCGCTCAGGCCCCCGGGAGCCTGAGGACACCTTCCCCTGTGAGAGCGGCTTCTAATCAGCCTTTCTCGGGGCAGGGGAGAGAGCCCCCAAGCGGCACCCACCGCAGCAGGAGCAAGCAACAGGCCAGGGAGGGCAGAGAACGATATCATTTGAAAACAACAAGGAGTCCCATGGCACCTTAAAGACTAACACTTATTTGGGCATAAGCTTTCGTGGGTAAAAAACCCACTTTTTCAGATGGATGGAGTGAAAAGAACATCTGAAGAAGTATCTTTAAGGTACCACATGACTCCTTGTTCTTTTTGTGGATACAGACTAACTGGACTACCCCCTGATACTTGATATGGTTTAACATCTTCCTTGGCCCAGTGCCAGGTCATCACCCCAGCCTGTCCTTCACTAGCACCCCGCCATCACTCCCACACACACCTTTCTCTCTTCCCATTACTTTTTTCATTAATTTCTGCCACTTCTTCCTGTCTCTCTCCCATACCCTTCCTCTCAATCATCTCTTCAACTTTCCCTTCTTTCTTTTCCAGAGTTTGAATAAGGACAAAGATGGGGTTTAAAGTTAACTCCCCTGGTGAGAGGCTCCTTACACGTTCAAAATGCTCCCAAGACACTGATCTCTGTATTCCTGTGATGACAGAAATTCACTAGCCAAGCAGGGGGAACAAGCCTCATTTCATCACTCTTTGTAGCCATGTGATGACTAGATGTAATGTAGTTTATAGAAGCTGAACTGTGTATTTTGCATCTATAATATTTTTATTACAACTGAACTAGCCAGCTCCTTGTTCTTTAGGGATGTGGGGCTCAAAGTTAGGGTTTTCAAATCAGCACCAGTACTTGACAATTATATACAGATACATATAGGCAGGAAGGAATTTCAGAAAACCTTTAACTGAAAGCCTCCTGAAAACTAGCCAGGATAAGGCTCTGTATTATGAAGTGTTCTTCTGCACCATAACAATTTTAATGTCCTTAACCATAGCATTGTCCTTTGTGTTTTCAGTCTTTTTTTTTTTTTTTAAACAGGAGAAGAGTGCAAAAATCAGCAGGGCTGCTGTTGCTATACAAACTGACTGAATGTTGTAAATATGAATAGCTCTATATTTGTAACCTTTACAAAGCCTTCTGAATCTTTTTGTTGCACTCTGTGGACTTAGTGGTAACCCATTTGTAAATAAAATCAATGAGTATATGAAGTGACATATTGTTTAAAGAAACCATTTAAAAGTAATGGTTCCATTTTGTTTCGATCTGGCTGGACTCTGTAGGATAAGTTGCTGAACGTGTTAATTGGCATTGAAGACTGAGTCAGTGGGCTGTGTGGGCAGAGTGTAATGGAAATCTACATGTACAAAACACACCTTGCAGAAGCCGAAGGTCTTCTAAAATTTCTTTATATGCCTGCCTAAGGAACAGTAATATAGAACTCATTTAATGACATAATTGGCTCCATCCTCCTATTGTTTAGGATTTGGCTAATACCCATGTAGCTAATTGAATATTTTCTAGATGCCCTTTTGGGCACTACAAATAAAGTGAAACACAGGGCTACATCCTGTTTTCGGATAGGTAGGTAAAACTGTTGAGTTGAATGTGAATTGTGTATCATGGCACAATATACATCATGGTATATACATCAACACTACTAACGTGTTAGAACTGTAGTGGGTTCCATCTAATTACAACAGAATTCTGAGACCCAGGGATAACAAGAGTTGTCCTTTAACCTAGTGACAACTTGATTCCTGTAGATGGAACCTCAACAGTATTCCATAATTGGACTTGATGCTACAACTGGGAGCTACATAGTTATTGGTTCTCGTAACTTCATTGGAAATGTAATGTAGAGAGGCCTTAGAATCACATTCCAATACTGCTGGGGTCAAAAGGTGGTAATTTTGAACACAAGTTTTAACTTGCTTAGGCTGTGGCTGGACTGTTTCCCTCCTAAAGCTTCACAGTATTGCTGCCACATAAATGGCGTGTAATGGTGTGTGAGCCTCACACAGGCCCTAAAAGGATTTATGTGGGCCTGAGAGGCTAATTATTTTACCTGTCTCCTCCTGGAAGGAAGAACTAGGCTTAACTGATCGTGAAACCAGTTTGGTAAGAGCAAGCTGGTTAGCAGAAAGTCAGGAAGTTCAGAGCAGAAGTGGGCTGTAGTTAGGGATGGTGTAGTTATTTCCAAGGAACAGAGACATGATGGGGAGGAAACCTGGGGTGGGGAAAATAAGCCAGGGATCGTAGCCCTGAAAGAAGGGTCAACCCACAGAAGTTGTGGGGAAGACGGCCTGAGAAGCTGGGTAAGAAGACCAGGAAAACAGCAGCAAAGAGTGGGACTGTACTGACCTTGGCTGCTGGTTACAGGGTCCAGGAGCTGAAATAATAATAGTAATAATAATAGATCCTGCAAGACAAGTTCCCTCTGTGCAATTTCAAACTGGATTAGCTCCTTCCTAGAAAATTACATGTAAACATGGTTCTCCCTAGAAAAGTGATTACTGCGTAGGTGGAGCCCAACTGTTAAAAAGGATTCTACAGAACTACAGTGGGGCGAGCGTTGTCTATACTAGGTAATGGTTGCTGTTGGAAAGGGGTATTAACCTATCGGTGAAGTTGAACCAGGGCTCTAAAGTGTAAACAATTTAACTATGAGGGTAGGTTGGATTAAATCATATTCAGCACAACTTCAGAAATCATGACTGAGCCTTGAAATTCTGCCACCTTACTGGCAATTACAGGCCAGTACGCCTAACTTCAGTACCAGGCAAATTGTATGAAACTATAGTAAGAATAGAATTATCAGACACATAGATAAACATATGTCGCAGGAGAGTCAACATGCCTTTTGTATCGGGAAATTCTGCCTCACTAATCTATTAGAATCTTTGAGAGTCAACAAGCATATGGACAAAGGTGATCCAGTCAATGTAGTATGTTGAACTTTCAGATTGCCTTTGACAAGGTCCCTCACCAAAGATTGTTAAACAAAGTAGGCAGTCATGGGCTGTGTTACCTCTAAGGTGCTTCATGAGGCTATCAAGGGACACACACCAGCTGCCCAGGTGCGCACTCAGGTGAGTGGGGAGAATGTGGAGGGTGGCGACAGTGGGGTGAGGTGATGGGGGTTTGGGGGACCTTAGGGCATGCAGGCTGGGGAGGGAGAGATGCCTCTCTCTCCCATCCCCAACTCTGGCTGGGGCAGCTGTGAGGACGGGAGAGAGACTTCTCTCCCATACCCCCAGCTCCAGCCAGGGCTGAGGTGGGGATGGGAGAGGAGCCTCTCTCCCAGCTCCGGCAGGGGTTGTGGTGGGGATGGGAGAGATGTCTCTCTCCCCTGTCCCCAGCTCTGGCCAGGGCTGCAGCAGAGATGAGGGAGGTGCCTCTCTCCCCCAGCTCTGGATGGGGATGTGGAGGGGATGGGAGAGATGTATCTCTCCCTCGGCCCCAGCCTTGGGGCCATGGAGGGGAGAGACTGTGTGTGTGTGTGTGTTTCATACACACACTGTCTCACGCATACACTGACACATGTAACACTGTCTCTCTCACATATATACACACACAGTCTTTCACACTCACCTTCCAACACACACTTATATTGTTGTTACTTCATGATACTTCCTGTAATGCACATATGTTCTCTGTAATTTTATTCTTTCAAAGTGCTTTTTTTTTTTTTTTTGACTGGTCTATGCATGTCATAATTTTTATTTCCTTTACGCTTAAATTTAATTCTTTGAGTAGTGAGTTCTAAAATGCCTAACCTGTCCTGGCTGGAGTCATTATCCCTATGGTAACTTTTTTAAAAATATATCTAGGTTTTTTGTTTCTCCCGGTGACTCACATCTGCACATTACCTTGATATTGGTGCACATAAAATTCATTCCACACAGCTGAAAAAAATTAAAGGGAACATTGATAATTGGATAAGAGGGAAGGGCCACTCATGGATCAGTAACTGATTAAAAGATAGGAGACAAAAGGTAGAAATAAATGGTCAGTTTTCACAATGGAGAGAGGTAAATAGGGTCTCCCAAGGATCTGTGCTGTTCAACATATTCATAAGTGATCAGGAAAAGGCATGAACAGTGAGGTGGCGAATGATGCCAAATGACTCAAGATAGTAAGTCCAAATCTGACTGCAAAGAGTTACAAAAGGTCTCACTAATCTGGGTGAGAAGATGGCAGGTTAAATTCAGTGTTGATAAGTGCAAAGTAATGTAGGCTGGAAAACATAATCCCAACTACCCATACAAAATGATGGGGTCTAAATTAGCTGTTACCACTCAAGAAAGGGATCTTGGAGTCATTGTGGATAGTTCTCTGAAAAGATCCACTCAATGTGCAGCAGCAGTCAAAAACCTAACAGAATGTTAGGAAGTATTAGGAAAGGGATCGATAATAAGACAGGCAAATATCATAATGCCATTATATAAATTCATGGTATGCCCACATCTTGAGTACTGCTTGCAGTTCTGGTTATTCCATCCAAAAAAAGAATATTAGAATTGGAAAAGCTGCAGAGAAGGGTAGGGAAAATGATTAATGGTAGGGAACAGCTTCCGTATGAGGAGAGATTAAAAAGATTGGGACTCTTTATTTTAGAAAAGAGAGGACTAAGGGGGGATGTGGTAGAGGTCTATAAAATCATGAATGGTGTGGAGAAAGTGAGTAGGAAAATGTTATTTGCCCCTTCACATAACAAGAACTAGGGATCATCCAATGAAATTAATAAGCAATAGGTTTAAAACAAAGATAAGGGGGTACTACTTCACAAGATGC